>NW_012267262.1:16102065-16112246 GCF_000151885.1 Dipodomys ordii
GAAGGAATGTGAAGGGTAAACAAAGGAGGAGGCTGCAATGCTTGGTAAGAAATGTACGCATTATCCTGCCCATGTAATTGTAACCCCTCTGTACAGTATCTCCACAAATAAAATAAAAAAAATAAAAAAGAAAAAAAGAATACATTTCTTTTTGAACAATGTAACCCTCTTTCTTGCTCTCTATCAGTTTTCCCTCCTATCCACAACTACAAGTTGTGTAGTTCATTTTCAGCATAATATTGAGTGAGTACCACTGCTGCATTTGTTCACCCTTTGTTCCTCCATTTGTGGACTCCCTTACCTTCCTGAGGTGGGTAAACCAAGAGGCGAAACAGAAAGAAAGGAAAACAGAGACAGCAACAAAGATAAAAATCTCTTGTTTCCATTCCCAAGAGTTTCTTTCAGTAAATATTATTTTATATGATAAGCTGTACGTAAGTATTTCACCTTTGTGTTCTTCTAAGAACATCTTCCTTTGGTTTCACTGTGTGTGAATGTTGTAGAGTCCTGTATAATTTATAATGTCCCAGAGTATTTTTTTTACCATCCAATGTGTTTACTTGTAGATTGGTAGGCACATTCTAGCTACCACAACCTATGTTTCTTTGGTTCTGGCTTAATTGGAAAGGCCTCAGAAGCTATGGCTCTGATTGTTTCTCCTGCCTTCCCCTCTCCTACACTTTTCTGCCCTAGAACATTTCCTAAGAACCAGAAATTCTCTTCTCCAAAAGGGATCACATAAACCACATTTCGCTCCACACACAGCTCTCCATAAGACCTGAAACATTTTTCTTCTCCTTTGAGGATTCCCATTCCAAAGGTGTCCTACCACATGTCCAGGCGGTCGAAAAGGTAGATGGAAAGGCCAAGAAGAATAATGGCCAATAGACACATGAAGAAATGCTCAACTTCTCTAGCCATAGAAGAAATGAAAATCAAAACAACACTGAGATACCACCTCACCCCAGTTAGAATGGCTATAATCAAGAACTCTAATAACAACAGATGCTGGAGGGGATGTGGACAGAAGGGAACCTTACTGCATTGTTGATAGGAGTGTAAACTTGTTCAACCACTTTGGAAAGTAGTATGGAGGTTCCTCAAAAGACTCCACATAGAGCTACCCTATGACCCAGCAATCCCACTTTTGGGCATTTACCCAAATGATCACAAACAAGGCCACACTAAAGCTACCAGCACAACTATGGTTTATTGCAGCACTATTTACTATAGCTAAGACATGGAAGCAACCCAGATGCCCCTCAGTAGATGAATGGATCAAGAAAATGTGGTATATATACACAATGGAATTCTATGCCTCCATCAGAAAGAATGATGCTGCCCCATTTGCTAGGAAATAGAAAGACTTGGAAAAAATTGTATTAAGTGAAGTAAGCCAGGGCCAAAGAGACATAGGCCCTGTAGTTTCCCTTATTTGCAATAACTAGTATACATCTAGTTATAATCTTACCCGATACTAAAGGAAATGAACCTTAAGATAGGGACACAAGAGTTGTTTTTTTTTTCTTTGTTGATGTTGTTTTTAATATACTGTGTGATTTTTTTGTTGTTGTTTCTTTTGTATGTCCTTCCCCCATGGTATAACCCCATGTTGACACTGTATTTGATTCTGGTGCCCTTCATCTTGCTATCTTGTATATACATTTTTTCTCTTTTTTGAATGTTTTTATTGTAAAAATAGTGTACAGAGGGCTTACAATTACATGAGTAAGGTAATGACTACAATTTCTATTGAGCAATCTTACCTCCTCCTTTGATTTTTCCCTACCATCCCTTCCCTTCCCACTTCCCCAAATCCCCCCTCCCACCCAAGTTGTAAAGTTTATTTTTCTACGTAGTCTACATAGTCTTTTACATCTCATTGTTACAATGGGTCAACCTGTATCCCTGTTTCAGCATTTTGTTATTTCCCTTAGCCAAATTAGAAAAATGTATATATAAGATGCAGGGCACTGACATCAAATACAGTGAAAACAGGGCTTATACCATGGGGGAAGAACATACAAGAGAAACAAAAAATCATGCAGTACATTTTAGATACATTAAAAACAATAGCAAGAAAGAAAAAAACAAGTTGTGTCCCTATCTCAAGATTAATTTCGCTTAACATAATCTTATATGGTCATATGTACATAGCTTTTGACCTTTTCTGCTTGGGAAGGGGAAGGGAAATTACAAAATGCTGAAACAAGGATACAGATTGGCCCATTGTAACAATGAGATGTACAAGACAAAAGTTGGAAACGAACTGTACAACTTTGGTTGGGGGGGAGTTGTGGAGGTGGAAAAGGAAGGGATAGTAGGGGAAAAACAAAGGAGGGTTAACTGCTAGATAGGAAATGTACTCATTACCTTACTCACATAACTGTAACCCCTCTGTACAGTATCTTTATAATAACAAAAAGAAAACGAAACAATAGACATAACTTGAGAAATTTTCCTTCTTGTTCTAGGACCACTATATCACACCATTTCTGTCAAAACACATTTTTACAATGCTGTCATTGAACTTATGAAAAATAAGTGTTTCCTGAGTTATGAGAAATTATGATTAAATAAGTATAATGAGCCTTCTCTCATGTAACTTGTCTGTTGTCATTTAGGTGACACTTTTGACTCTTCTATGAAGGAGGGAAGATAGTTACATTGTTCATCCTCTCCACCATTTGGGGGAGGTCTAGAGTCACCTGGTCGAGAGTACTTTTGTATTTACAGGCTTCAGAGTTGAGTTCAACTGTAATTGAATATTGTTTGCTTTCTAGTTCCTTTGACACCTGAATCAAATAATCTTGAATGTTTGTACTCTTTAACTATCTGTCATAAATGTTGTGTGAGAAGAAAAATGATTTAATACATGTAAAATTGAAGATATAGAATAGGTGCTTAAAGGTAGTTGCTATTATGGTCATTTTATTTTATTTTTTTAATTTTAATTTTAAGTTTTTTGTGAACATACTGTACAGAGGGGTTACAATTACATGGGCAAGATAATGTGTACATTTGTTATCAAGCATCACAGCCTCCTCCTTTGTTTACCCTTCACATCCCTTCCCAGCCTCCCCCTGCCCCCCTACCCAATGCCCCCCCCCACACCAAAGTTGTAAAGTTCGTTTTTGACATGACAACTTGTACTTCTCATAGTTGCATCGGGTCCACCTGTATCCTTAGACGACTTGTTTTTCCCCATCTCCTCCATATTATGGTCATTTTAATAGTGTGTGCCTTGAAGGTCAAAGTTGATTATTGTGTATTTCATCTAAAATTGTAACTATAAATCCAAAATCAATGAGCAGTTCTAAACGTATGGTTAGATACTTGTGGCTTGGCTTATTTTATTGGTTAGAACAATGTGATTGAGAAACTAAAAGGTAAGCCAACTAGGATGAAATTTTGTCACATGGAAAGTCTTTGTAAGTGTATTTTCTCTTATTTTTTTTTAGTTTGTATTTTCAATGTAAGAAAATATTTCATACATATCAGTGTCTTTCAATTCTTAAGAAATCATTTCCTTACTTGCTTGTGGCTAATTTTAATTCTTTTGCAATTAACCTTAGACCAGAGAAAGTAAAAATCTCTTATTTTCTTTCCATACTATATGAAGTTTATATTGTTGAGATTTAATTATAACCTGGTTAGTATGAGAGTAGGCAAGAAATATTAGTGTTGTGTATCCCATAGGTCTAAAAATTCATGATCTGTCCTTCTATGGGTATAAGTTTGAAATTTTAATCTTAGCATTCATAGATCTCTTGATTCAGGAATCCAGTCCATCATGGAAATATTTTGTTTGGCTCCACATGTTGCAAAAGAATTTTTAAGTTCACTACTTCTAGAGAAACTTATCTCTCGCTCAAGTATATTCTTATAAGTCTTAAACTGTTCATCCTTTAACTCTACAATTGTGACTAACTGCTCTAAGGAAAAGTACATATGGTTAAGACAACTGATAAGCAATAGATTTTCGGTTAAAATGATCAGGCATGCAAGCTCCTCCTACTTCAGGTGAGAAACTTAGCAATATCCTCAGTTATCAAGTGTTTGTCATCAGAAGCCTTTGTGACAAACATGTGCAGAGCTGTAGTCCTTTATGGAAAAGTGATCATTAGACATTGCCTATGCTTATGCAGTATTCAAATATTACCTATAACACAAGTAAAAGTTTGTCCTTGAACATTTTTTTCTGAAATAATTTCTGTACCTGGTACCTGCCTCTTTTCCTTGTGCATTGAATCTTTATGAATGGTCTTTGAGGTAGGTGCTAATGCATCACTGTGTTCATTATTTAGAAACTTGAAATGGGAGCTTGAACAAATGAATAGAATAGACAAATTACTTTTCACAGTGTGAGTATAACATAAATTAAGAATGCTTTATCATTACTATTTTTAATTGTTATTGCAAAGGTGATATACAGAGGAGTTACAGTTACATAAGGCAGATAAAGAATATATTTCTTTTTGAACAATGAGATTGTTTCCTTAAGCCTAAACACATTTAACAATTTTATCATCACAATGTCATTTAATTTTTTTCAAATTCCTATAGCTCTGTTATGGGCATGTATCATGTATTTCAGAAACCTTTATTGTAATCAATCAAATCCCTGTTAAAAAACCTTAGGTGTATCTCTGTAAGCAAATGAATGTATCTTTCCAGTTGATAAAGGATGAATCCTATGCAGGGAGAGCACAGAGTAAGACAAATGGCCAAAGACTTCCGTTGGAGCCCTAACAGCATACATTTATAGAGAATGCATCATGTACATTACAAGGTCCTGAAGCTTCTCATGAACAATATAATTCCTAAAAGAAGAAGTGCAACTCTTGTCTACATTGTATAGCTGAGAAAATTAAAAGGGTAGGGGGAAAAGGAGGGGTTTTTTAGGTTTTGTTTTTTGTTTTCCCTAAACCATGCAAACTGTGAGTGGGAGAACCAGAGCTCTTCTCCAGGGTTGTTGTATTCCTTATATTTCTTACTACAGTCTTCACAGTTCCTCAAAATCCCAATACTGTTTCTGTCTCAGTGCTATTATGTATGCTTTTGTGTAAATGCAGTGGCAATGCCTATAAAGAACACCATGGAACTGGGTGCTGTGGCTCACACTTGAAACTCCAGCTACTCAGGAAGTTCAGATCCAGAGAACTGTGGTTTGAGGTCAGCTTAGAGAGAAAAGCTTGACAGATGCCATCTGCAAAGCACCCAGAGTAGGGGAATTAAAAAAAAAGGATGGAAAAGTTGCACAAATGATAACCTACCAAGCATCAAGCAAGCAAGCTAAACCATCAAAAATATAATTTTGCTTTTATTTTCTATTTTCTAAGTTGCCCAATCTATTAAGTAATGCTTTTATGAAATTGAGATATACTGTAGATTGTTATAGTCATTGTCTGCATTTGAGATAAAGGATAATTTTGATAAGAAACCACAAATAGGGCTGGGATGTAGCTCAGTGGCAAAGCGCTTGCCTAGCAAGTGCAACGTCCGGGGTTCGGTCCCCAGTACCAAAAAAGACAAGAAAAAAGTTTTAAAAAAAAGAAACCACAAATATGCATCTGTCTTCAGGAAAAAAAACTAACAATAAACTTGATGTGATTTCTAACACATCATTGCTTTGAGGACCCACGTTCAGATATCATCTTTACTTAAGAAAAGAGACTGTGAGTCATAAAGAAAACACAAACACAAACCCATAAGAATCTCTCCTATTTGTTACCATTACCTCATTCTTCACCTAAATGATCTGTTCTGCTACTGCTGCAGCTAAGTGACTCACCAAAGCCAATGAAAATTTACACAACCAATAAATTTGTTTTTAATGTTAAACATAGGTGACAAAAATGGTCTCCAGTGAAAACAACCCGAGAGTGAAGAATGTTTTTATTTTGACAAAAAATGATGTTATTTGTTGCAGCTAAACTCTACATTTATTTACGTCAATCAAGGAAAGAAAGAAAAGTCCCCAGATATAATACATCACTAAGTTTTAGACCTTTTAGATTGACTCATTAATCGAAAGCAAGCTAAATTTTGAAAAATAATGTTATAAATTTGAGTGCATGATATGAAGTCATTTACTATTATAAATAAGAGAATGAGACAATGATAGTACCTGGCTGGTCATACTCAACAAACTAGAAATTAAACTTCCCATGTGAACCACATGGAAAACCACAAAGTCTTGAAGTTTGCTGAGAGTATATGGCATAAATTCATGGCTTCCCAGGTATCTAGAAAGAAAATCAAAACAAATGTTTTTGGCATTTTCATCTTCATTTATAAGAATGTTTTAGAAATAATAGAACACAGACCGTTAGAGTTGATCATCAACCACAAAAAATACTTTTTATTATGTATATGGCATTTAAAACTCAGTGGGAGGACTTCAGTCACTTTTTCCAAAGTTTACTATGAATTTACTACAGACTTGTAGTATTGATTTAATTGAGTTTTCATTTTCTTAAAAATACCTCAAAGGAGACCAGCCAATGGAACAGTAACATATGTTCAGGACCTCTGTCTTATATTAAGTAATTACCACAACCTATTTCAAATAATTCATCAACTAATATCCTCAAAAGTCACTTAGCTATAACAATGATTCTACGAATTACTCATAACCAATGAAAAGACTGTGGTGTTTTGAAATGGATTGGATATATTATAAATTTTAGCTCACCTGTAATTCACCATATTGTATTGTCCCTAAGACAGAAGCTTCAATAGCAGAAGGAAATTTGCTAGGGATATCGACAGTTTGTTATCTAAAGCCCTCCAAGTAGTACTGGTACACACCAAATCCTTAAAATTCCTGTCTATAAGGAACACCTATCTTGAAATATGGTGTCATTGTAATAATTGCACTATTAATTCTTTTATTGTTTTATTTTTTTGCTGGTACAGAGGTTTGAACTTTGGGTCTGGGTGCTGTCCCTGAGTTCCGTTTGCTCAAGGCTAGCACTCTACCACTTGAACCACAGTGTTACTTCCTTAAAAATATTCTCATTAAATAATGTACTTAGATTTTTCCTAAGGTCAATTTTCTCTTATTTATAAACTCCGTTATTCATTTTATAGAGTTTGTCTGACCATAGAGTTATACAAAATATAGGGAAGTATTTAGACAAATGATCCAGCTCTAAGACAATGCTTCTCAATTGTAAATTGTTTTAATCATAACATCTGGATTATTATTTTTTTTTTGCCAGTCCTGGTTCTTGACTCAGAGTCTGAACATTGGCCCTGAGCTTCTTTGTGATCAAGGCTAGTGCTCTACCACCTGAGCTGCAGAACCACTTCCATCTTTTTCTGAGTCATTTATTGGAGATGGGAGTCTCATAGACTTTTCTGCTTGAGCTGGCTCTGAACCACAATCCTCAGATCTCAGCCTACTAAATAGCTAGGATTACAGGCATGAGCCACCGGAGCCCTGAATTGTCTGAGTATATTTTTAATGGTCACATCGATAGAAGAACTTGCTTCTGGTATCTGGTGGGAAAAGAACTAAGAGAACTAACAATTTATAGAGAACAGGATGTTTCTCCACAACAAGACATTATTTGGTTTGAGTATCAAAAATGAGAAGGGTCAGAAACCCTGAACTAATCCAAGAGTATGTACTAAATATTTTTCTCATTTTAAACATCTTTCATTTATTTTTTTCTCTCCTTTATAATGACAAAAAACACAATGCTAATTTATCTTTAAATGCACAGTGCAAATAAAAGACTCAGGTAAGTTGGAACTAAAAGTGTTTCTTTATCTTCACCTTCGTGAACCATCGGTAGGGGGCTAACATGAGTAATATAGGTATTATTATCACATGAGAAGGAGATGTAAGCAATTTGAAATCTTGATTCACTGAACGTTCTGCTTCCTGAATATTTTTGTCTCTCTCCCTTGCTTTTAATAAATCTGTGGCAGTAGCAGCACAATGGAAACTGAAATAGAAGGTAATTTCATTGCTTCCTTTTCTATATCTTCATTCCATTAGCTGCCTTGATACAAATTTCTAGTAATCAAAATCACTATGCGTCTGAGACAAACAAGGCAAATTAAAGCTTTTAAAAGAGAGAAGAGAGAAAGGGAAAGAGAGAGAGAGAGAGAGAGATTTTACCAGGTTAATGTAGATGAAATTAAAACACTAACTTATTTTTCCCCTCCATACTTTTCAGCCCACACTGGATGACAAACCCATATGGTGATGACAATGGAAATGGAACATCTAAAGATATCATATCACCATGCTGCCCACAATGCCCATGAAAGACTCAAAAGGCAACCAAAATGCATTTCGCACAATAAAGTAGTTAATGACTGATATCTACCAGACAAGATAGATATTTAAATTTATGTCCACATTTGAGTTAGAGATTCCACTTATAATTATAGTGCATCCTATTCACAACATTGGATATGAGTTTAGAGCTATTTCCTGAATTAGATTTCATATTGGCAGTAGTTTAGAGAAAAGCAATACTAATATTTTACATGAGTGAGCCACTGGGAATGAGAGAGAGGGAGAGACAGAGAGAGAGAAATCCCCATGCCATCAAATGATTACTAAATATAATTTCCATGTTGTTTACAATAAAAGAGATGATTTCACCCAGTATGTGACTTTTCACATCCCATGAATTCTAGGATATCAACACATATGCTAATCCTGGATTAAAGTGATAAAATGATTGTTTTTAGAACTATGATGTGAACTTCATGCATCATTCACTTACAAGATTTTATGCCACACTAAGCAGAATCCACACATCTAGACAGCTTCTGGAAGGGTGGCTTACTCTGCCCTCCTTTTCCACACTTAGTGTTTTCTTCCTTTGGGAAGAGCTTCTACATAAGTATTTCATTTTTCTTCTGGGTAGATTCAACAGCAGGACAGAATGAATATTAATCATTACATTAGGATTACTGTCATCCCCAGTGAAAAGTCACAAATTTGAAAATGAGGGTCTACCAAAAGCTTTAAATGTAAAGAGTCTGAGAAAAATCTAACAATTTAGTGGGCACATAGTTCTTACTAAAGAATATGTGAAAACTTGTCTGGACAAAGAGTAAGGAAAACTACTGGCATTTACCATACGGAAGTCAGGAATGTCTGCTGTTGTATGAGGAATTGTCTGTCACACACACACACACACACACACACACCACACGCATGCATACATACAGGACAATATGTCCAATAAATGTCTGAATTACAGAAACTCCTATCATCTTATGTGACAAAAGAACATTTAGAGATATGATGAATTTCCAGAACTTGAAATGAGGAGATTGGTATAGAGTTTTTTCCTGATGGACTCTCAGGAAATGTCTGCAGAAAATTTGTCACAAAAGTGCCTTATCTCTGGCTTTTAAAATTGGAGGATATTGGAGGAATCTGGGCAATTCCTAGACCCTGGGTAAAGATGGAGAGAGATTCTGCATGGTCGTGTCTTTTAAAGAAAGACTGTATGTTCATGTCTTTTAAAGAAAGAATGTATATTCTGTGTCTTCCAAGGTGATAATGTTCATTCTTCCTTGAAAAGATAGTTGGGGAACAAGAGATACCATCTTTCTTGAAGATGTACAGTATAATGAGGAAAGTCATGAAGAAGTATGTTCCAAAGGAAGCAATACAGCTTTCCTTATGTAATGTAGGGCTGCATAGGATCCTAAACTTGGATCAAATTCAGATTGATTATTTATGATAGGGTAGTAAAGAAGCTCTTCATTATCAGTTCACAAAGCTTGCAGAACATCCAGCTGGAAAAACAAACAAAAATATCCATCTTAAAGATGAAAAAAAAAGAAGTGTAGAAATCTGAACACAACAGGGGTCACTCAGGACAAGCTGCTTTCCCCCAGAGACTGAGGCACAAGGATCAGAGCTTCCAGAGGTAAACAGGGTTACTACTTTCACAAAGGTAACAGTGGTACTCACTAGATTTAATGTTGAAAATGAAGTCCCTGTAAAACTTTTGGGTGAGGAAGGGAGGGAAAAGCTGGAAGACAGTAAGGGAACGGGTAACATTGTCCAAAAACAAATGTGCTTTTTACCTGGATTATGTAACTGTAACACCTCTGTACATCACCTTTATAATAAAAATAAAAGATTTAAAATTTAAATATAAATAAAATAAAGCATTAGCCACCACCACTCTCCTCCT
>NW_012267262.1:16112296-16112802 GCF_000151885.1 Dipodomys ordii
CCCTTCCCATCCCTTCCCATCCTCCCCCCCTCCCCCACACTGAGTCCTCCTCCCCCCCATCCCGCTCACCAAAGTTGTAAAGTTCGTTTTTTGACATAATGACTTGTACATGTTTCTTTTAAGACAGTGATTTTAAACATAATTTAGCAACTGAATTGTGTATTCACCTAATACTCTTTTCTAATACATAAACCAGGAATAAATGAGCTGCTGTGGAAGAAGCTGAGATAGAAGGACCAACACATTGACTTCTGCATTTTTCTACCTGTTGCCAACATTGGAGCTTACAACATAGCACATCAAAATAAGATGTCTTGGCATGATGAATACTTTGTTTTTTTAATATATTTTATTACAAATACGATGTACAGAGGGATTACAGTTACATAAGTCAGATAAAGAATACATTTCTTGCAAATCAAAACAACATTGAGATATCACCTCACCCCAGTTAGAACGGCAAAAATCAAGAACTCTAACAACAACAGATGCTGGAGGGGATGTGG
>NW_012267262.1:16115427-16429974 GCF_000151885.1 Dipodomys ordii
CTTCTTCTTCTTCTTCTTCTTCTTCTTCTTCTTCTTCTTCTTCTTCTTCTTCTTCTTCTTCTTCTTCTTCTTCTTCTTCTTCTTCTTCTTCCTTTATCTCACTCTATTTCACTAACATACAAAAAATGGTTCCTCTTTCTATAATTTGCAACCTCCTTATTGGTTGTGGTTTACCTTTTACCCTTGAAGAACTCAGTCCCATCCTATGGAAGAGGAATTAGACAGGTCCAAAGGGTGGCATGAAGGAGTTCCTATATTCATCAAAAGATGAATTTCTTTAAAGGTGCAGATACACATATCAGGCGTGTTACAGGATCCCTCTGAGGAACTTAGGTCTCAAACACAAGAATGTTCACTGATAGTGAACAGGGAAGCCAGCACTATGGCCTAGTTAAAATCTTAATTAAAGGAAAGGAGGCTGAGCAAGCCAAAGGAGAAATAAGTTAGTGATGAAAGATTTAAAAGGTTATGGAAGGTCAGGGCTGGGAAGGTGGCTCAGAGGTAGAATGCTTGCCTTGCATGCCTGAGGCCCTGGGTTCGATTCCTCAGCACCACATAAGCAAAAAGAAAAAATCCGGAAGTGGCGCTGTGGCTCAAGTGGTAGAGCGCTAGCCTTGAGCTGAAGAGCTGAGGGACAGCGCCCAGGCCCAGAGTTCAGGCCCCATGACCGGACCCAAAAAAAAAAAACAAAAAAAAGATATGGAAGGTCAGAGGCTCATGCCTGTGATCCCAGGTACTCAGGAGGTGGAAAGACCTAAAACATTATGTTCAATGCTAGCCAAGCAAAGGAGACCCCAAAATGAGAGATTGAGTTCTGTAATAGTTTAAAAAATAGTAATAGAGAATATTACCTAGCAAATGCTTACATTTTGAAAATTACACTAGATTCATTCTACTTCTCCTACAATTTGTTAATCTAGCTTTCACCGATCTCTGTTGATAGATAAGGTATTCCTTGTTATTAATTTCCCAAATTAGATGTTGAATCTTTTGAAAGAAAATTTTACTTACTTTTTCATCAACTAAAGAGCAATGACTTGACTTTTTCTTTCCTTCCCTTCCTTCCTTTTCTTTCTCTTTCTTTCTTCCTTCCTTCCTTCCTTCCTTCCTTTCTTTCTTTCTTTCTTCTTTTTCTTTCTTTCTTTCTTCCCTCTTTCCTTCTTCCTTCCTTCCTTCCCTCCTTCCTTCCTTCCTTAGTGCCATTTCCAGGGCTTAAACTCAGGATTTTGTGCTATCCCTCAGCTTATTGCTTCTGGCTAGTCCTTAACCACTTCAGCCATGCCTCCAGTCTAGCATTTCACTGGTTAAGGAGATAGAATCTGACTGACAGACTTTCCTGCCTGCTCTGACTTTGAAACTTATTGTTTCACCTCTTAGAGAGCTTATGATTACAGGCATGAGCCACCAGTGTCTAGATCCTTCCTTATTCTCTACTTTTAACATTTGAGGCCTTTTCATCATTATTAGATTCTGTTGCTTCTCTTAAGCAGTTGGTATAAGTTCTTCAAATTCTCCCTTACAGTTGTTTTTTTTTCCTTTCTCAGGGATTTCAGATATGTGTGTATGTATTTTCTCTCTATGTTTCCATTCTTCCAATTTTAAATTAATTGTAGAAACTTCATATAGGAGCAAAAAATTTTTTTCAGGCATACTTTTTCTCTCAAGTACCATATATGTATTATAAATATATGGTATATACATATATATATATATATATATATATACATTGTGTGTGTTTTAATGTGGATAAAAGAATGGTACCTAAATTTTGGCATACCAGATTGTTAGGTTTTTTTGTTTGTTTGTTTGTTTTACATTTTCTACTCCTCAGTACAATGAGCTAAAATCCTACTACTACTGCATTTTCTTTCATTATTTATATTTAATGGTACCCTTGAGATGACTTTTTTACTTTCTTCCCTGAAAGTTCCATCAGTACTTGACCAATTTAACTAAACTTTAAAAAGGTATTTCATCACTAATAATGTTAGTGTACTTCAAGTAAAAAGAAATAGAAATAAAAAAGCGTAAGCCCAAACCCAGACAATATGCTGAGTTGTGTATTAGACTTTCAATGGCCTGCTAAAGCATTGGCTTCTGTTTTGAATGCAAAATTGAGTCCTCAGATCTGAATGCCAACGTGCTTATAACTTATCATACTGTACCTATCATTGTCTAGAATAAATTTGCTCTGTTTAACTTTTATCTCTTCTATTATCTTTAATATTCTTTGTATGCAAGGGTCATTGAAGCTTGAACTCACTGTTCTTGAGACTCTTTGTGCTCAAGTCTAGTTCTCTACCACTGGAGCCACAGAACCACTTTGGGTTTTTGAATGGTTAATTGGAGATAAAAAGTCTCACAGGGACTTTTCTCCCCAGGCTGATTTCAAACCATGATCCTCAGATTTCAGTCTCCTGAGTAGCTAGGATTTTAGGCTATTTTTAATATTCTTGACAACAAAGTATGTGTATTTTCTGATTGTCAGTTTTATTACCTATAGATGCAATCTTGGCTTGCATCTTATTGGTGGTCATGAAATATTTGCTCAATTGATTTGGCCTGCATAGTCATCATCAAAACAATAAAGAAAATTAAATTGTTGGCTAGAGACTGGTAGAAAAGTGATAATTTATTAAATATAGGCCTAGTTAGATTGTACCTATGGAGGAAAATTTACATCAGCACAGTCATAGTATAATTATTTGATGATATTCATCTAATTAAAAATTCAGCCAAGGGAAAAATGAAGAATCAAATGCTTCAATCAGGGACTACTTTTGGATTTGGAAATTTTAAGGAAAATGGCATCAATATTCCAACTTCTGCTTATAGATTCATAATTTTAAGGAATATGGAAAGTCAGCTCTTTTGTCAACTTTATACAAGAATAATGAAAGACAAATCTTTAAAGCTTCAACTCAATTGTATGGCAACAGTTTGGAGAAGTTTTACAGGACAGGAAACAGTTTAGCTTTAGTCCAGCACCACACATAATGAAGCATATAATAATATTCAAGAGCTTTTCATGGATGTGAGCATACTGAATCTTATGCTTATCTTCCTGATTCTGGGATTCCAAGAATTTTCTATTATGGCAGAAAAATGGAAATGTTTCCATCAGGGAAAATTGTGACCTGCCAGTGGAGGCTGTACTCCAAGCCAGGGCCTGAGATTTATACAAGCGCATACAGCACAGAAAGATACATAGTCCTCATGGGAAGGCATTAGCATCATGACCTCATAAGAGTTAATGGACAAGAAGAATGACTTCAATGGGCTGTGTAGAAAAACCTGCTGTTTCCTCTCAACACTTACAAACCCCAATGAAACTTTACTGATTAATAGTGATTGGATCCAATAATAATTAGTTAAAGCATCTGCCATGGGCAGCTCCTGGGCACCCACATGACCTTCTGTGTGTTAATTAAAGATATCAGTAATCCAGATAGCCTAGTCTGCACTTTATAACTCTACCACAGGCCAAAGACACTTCCTGATTAGGGAGCCATAAAGAAACAAATGGAGACATGTTTCTGCTTCAAACCAAAATGTAAATTTAATTTAAACCCAAAAAGTAAATTTAATTTAAACTGTTAGGTTAATTGTACCTAAGACAACTTCAAGTTTATAAATGGGCATGCATGGATATTTCATTGGGCAAATCACTTAACCAATTTCATACTATTGTGTTATATGCACACATATAAATATATAACATTACACTTAAGTTGGTACTCCGCTAAAGATTAGTCTATCTTCAAATTCCAAATAAAAGCAAATCTGTATTGTTAAAAATTATGAAGAAAATATTGGTAGAATAAGGACAAACTGTAAGGGAGTAATATATAGTCAATTGTATAGATTTTTTTAGATTTAAAATGCATCTATTTAATAACAGAAGACTAATACCTTCTTTTGTAATTTATATCTGTAAATCTGAATAGATTTTTATATTAAATTATCTAATTGAATCAACTTTAGTAGCATATCAGACAAAGATAAAAAGGAATTTTAAAAACTTCACTAAAAGAATTTTTTAAAAATGCATCTTGAACCAGGTGTTTGGTAATGTGGAAATGAAAGAAGAAAAGTCAGAGTAGAGAGCCAACCCTCAAATGAAATAAAGAACAACACAACTTCACAATTACACCATGTGCTGGCTTGGCTGTTTCTTCCTCCACAAGTCATAAGAGTCCAAAGAAAGGAGGGAAGAAAAGAAATGAGCAGAAGTTGCACCAGGAAGAACCTATGCCAAATCAAATTCAACTGTGGAACCAATTTGCCTGTTCATAATGTAGGGAGTATCAGCATACATCACAGGAAGGGAAAGAAGGATACAACAAAAGAAGGTAAGTTTCATACATTGGTTCCCAAAATACCTGGGAACTTGTTGGCACAAGAATCACAGATGTTCAGAAATAACATAGACTGTTGTTTAAAAAAAACCACAACAATAAAACAACAATGGACTGTATATGATAACTCATTACAGCTCCACAAAGGCCGAGGTAGGAGGATCAACTTCTCTAGGCCAGACTGGAAAGAAACACAAAATAAGTACCAATAAATGGGTGTTTACAAGAGAGGAAGGTGGACCCAAGTGCAGAGGAGTAGAAGAATGAAAGGGAAAGGAGGTTGGGAAATGCAGTCAATAATTAATTGTATATACAATAGAGTTGCAAAAAATAAGGGAAGCAGTAGGTTGAAGGGGCTTGGGTGACACAGATCAACGTGCACTGTATACATCAACTGTTAAATGACAAAAAAAAATCTCTACATATTCTACTAATTAAAACAAGTGAGCAAAGGGATGGGTTGGAAAGACGAGGTGAGAATGTTGGAAGGTGTGACATGGAACAAGACACACTTTATTCAGAAACTTTTTTGTTGATTGGCAACTCCTCTGTGCAACTATTGAAAAATAGTAAAAAAAAATATTTTTAAATAATTAAATAACCAATCACCTGAGAAAAACATTAAACCCCTTTCTGAAAAAATAAATAAGAGAGAGAGAGAGAGCGAGCCAAGTAACTTCCCCCAGACATCACTCCCCACAAATAAAAAACTCAAACAGCTCTTATCACACCCAAATTCTCCTCCAGAAGGGCTAAGGTAAACAGGATTGGTGGTACAGAACATCTGACTACAGCAACATGTCATAAACGCATAGGCAGCAGCAGGCATGGAAGTAAGAAAGGACACTGATAGTCACAACAGAGTGATGATGGGCATGAAATAACAGGCATCAAATAACACATAGTCTGAAGGCGACCAGGAAGGCACTCTCACGACTATGTTCCTGGTGGCTGGGGCCTCAGTGTAACTGATCTCAGGGAACACCAGCAATCCTCAGCACTGCAGTCAGAGACGTGGGAACTCTGAGCTAGAGAACAGACTGTGAATTGGAAGAAACCTGGAAGATGTGGAAAACTACACAGCTCAAGGGATAGGTTAAAAACAGAGTCGAAAAGTTTAGGAGCATGGCCCCATTGAGCCATCGCGGGAACTTCCAGACGGTATTGACATCTGTTTTTCTGTGCTGAGCACCCAGTTGAGAACCCTTTGAACAGCCACACTTCCACCAAAGCAAATCCACAAGATAAACAGCTGCACCCACCTTGACTAGTTTGGACATCCTGGTTTGTAGCCTATTAGCTTTCTTCCTTTATTTCTTGTTTTTAAATCGTGATCACTCAATTCTCACAATCAGTGCGTCTTTGCAATTGTGATGGTTGTCGGTTAGTCTTTGCCATGCTGAGTCACAGACTAGATTGATTGGGCCCATTGTCTTCGAATCGAGGGCTAATGTTTGGCGACAGAGACTCACAAAATTAGTACAGTGGCGAGAGAACAAAGCACAATTTGGCCACACTAATAAAAACTTAAAGTTATAGTTTTGAACTAAGCAAATGAATCCTCCATGATTTCCTAGATTTTCCCCTCTCTGGGAAAATAGGTCATCTCTTCAGAAAGACTTTCATCAACATAAAATTTACAACATACTATATAGCATAATAAAGTGAAAATAAAGTTGAACAGAAATATATGACAATATTTGTTCCTCTGCAAGGTTCTAAACACAGTGTTTAAGCCCAATGAAATCCAAAGTCCATCAGAACACAAATCGACTTGATGCAGTGGAAAGATCTGGGGTTTATTCTCTTTGGAGAGGAGGCAGGTTGGAACCATTTTCCCCCCTTCATTTTTCAAGCAACACTGACAAGTGTTTTGAAATGAGCCAACTTCACCTTGTTACTCATTTAGCTTACTTTGTTTGAAAACATTTACATAGTGAAAAGCTGTCAATGACATCCTGATAACACTGGAGCTATGAATTAAGAGATTGCTACTTTGTGCTAAACGTACATTTTACCTTTTTATTTCTTCTAAATACCTCTATTGCTAATGACTGTCTTCCTCCTGAAATTCATATTTCCTAAGCAATCTGAAAACACAACAAAGCCATAGAGGGGCTATTTTTATTAAAATTAGCTGTCTTCTCCAATCAGTAAATGAAGAGAATTCCATTCAGGGAAAAGTTAGTTCTTAATATTAAAGGAAATTGAACTGGGAGGCTTTACTGTATTTTACAGATAAAGTTTACATTGACAATGCAGTTGTGATTTTTTTTTAATTTTTGTTGAGAGAAAAGATAAAAAGAAGACAAAAGTCTATTTTAGATATACCTAAAGTATATATATCTATATATAGATACATATATTCATAAACAAAAGTTTTTTTTCTTTGTTTTTGTTATTTTGAATATACTCTGATTTCTTTTTTTCTTTTGTGATATTTTCCCCTAGGGTTTATCCCCAGTTGTCACTGTATTTGATTTTGGTACCCTGGATATTGTATACAGATTCATCTGAATTAGGGAAGGAAAGGGGTGCGACAAAATGATAAGACTAAGGACAAAGGGCAAACCAATGCAACAGTGATACTCACAAGACAATGTATTGGAAATGAACTTTACAACCTGTGGGAGAGGATTGGGGGAAGGGAAAGTGGGAGAAAAATGAGGGAGGCGGTAACAAGTTCGAAAAGAAAGGCACTCACTACCATAGGTATGTAACCTCCTTGTACATCATCTTGACAATAAAAGTAAATTTAATAAAAAGGCTAATATGGGTAGATATTATGGTTCCTATATGTAGCATACTAAGGCCAAATTATCTAAATTTGGTCTCTCAGTTTATTGTTCCAATACATATTCTGAATATGATGTAAAAGTTTTTATGTTACTTCCAGAAATTGATGGGGATAGGGACTATCTATTTCAGAAACACTTTGCTGCAGTGTCTCGCTAGGCCTTTCTCTTTGAAATTTTAACAATTTTATATGTTGTTAATTGAATTGTACAAAGATATCTCATTGTGATATTTACATTCAAGATGCACTGGATTTCGATCAACTTGACCCCTCTTTATTACTCTTCTTTAATCCCCTTCATTCTTCCCATCCTCCCTTTTTAAGTTTCTAGTGGAATTCATTACACTATTTTCATATACATCCTAAAAGACTACAACCTCACTTTGGACTCTGGTGAGCAGAGCTCTAGTTAGAAAGTAGGGCAGACGTTTCCTCTTGCTTTTGTAATCCCAAATGCGTTTGAGGTTGCTTTGATCATCCCTTCTCATCTCAGAATTTAAAAGTAAGCAAGAAGATTTCAAGACCCTTATCAATTACTCATAACAATGACCAAATCCAAGCTTCTACATGGGGAATATTTTTTAGCTACAGGTCCTGGGGCTCTGATTTGAATAAAGTGCTTTTTCATAGTGTGAGCTACAAAACACTAGTCATTTCTGAAAAGTCATAAAGTAGTCTGTATATACATATCAAATAAAAGATATACAATAGATATAAACTAGATATATGTGCATTTGTATGGATGTGTGTATGTATGCATAATCAGGTAATATATATGATTTATGTACTTATAATACATACATGTTTTCCAGATATATTTCACTATTGTGAAATGTAAGATTTTTTAAATGATTTTCCTCATCATTTCTATTATAATTCTCATCATTAACCTTTAAATATTATTCACATTCACCAAGTTCTGTTCTGCTTAGATCATCTGAACTGAAATGCATTTATGAGAGCAGATGAACTGGGCTAAAATATTTTCACCGCACGTAGCTGTTTTCCTTTGTACTTAAAAAAAAAATTTCACTGTCAAGGTCAGGTACAGAGGGGTTACTAGTACATATATAAGGTAGTGAGGACATTTTCTGTAAACTTGTTACTCCTCCCCCTCCCCGTCTTTCTCCCTCTTTCCCTCCCCCCCTAACCCCCACCCCCAAGTTGTAGAGATCAATTACAACATATTACCTTGTGAGTATTGCTGTTGCATTGGTTCCCCCTTTCCCTTTGACCCACCGTTTTGATGTTCCCTATCCCTTCCCTAATTCAGATATACATATGCAATACTCATAATTTACATTTTTTCAGTACTTTCATGAACCTCACATTTTTTATGAGCACTGGAAATTGGCCTGTCTTTATCTTCAACAACATCAAGTTCTTGATTGTGAAAAAAATTACATATATATATATATATATACATATATATATTCACATACACACATCACTAAGTTTAATCATGAGGAAATACTTTATACTTATTACAAAGAATGAATATCCGAAGGGTCATATTGTTACATTTATCTTTTTCCAGGATATTATCAATAGGAAATTTACTTTATTTATGCTAATATCATTTGAAATTGATGAGACTTAAGAAAGAGAATTTTAATTGGCACCATGTTTCCTTAAAGCCACTTTTCTTACAAAGGCAGAGCCAGGAGAATTGTTTAGAATTCAATCTATAGACCAGTTCCACAAGGGGCTATCTAAATCTTCTTTTTTATTTATAACCTCATAAAACTGCTGCACCTCTTTCAAGGTAATTAAGCTCAAATCACAAAAAGATTTGGCCACAGGGCTCAAGGGAGCTGGTAATAAGATCCACAGTCTTTTATCTCCATGCACTTGACTTGAGCGATTCTTGAGCTGATAATAGGTAAAAGCTCTAAGTATTTGCCAATGGATTCAGGGTTTCTGTAAGCCAAGTTCAGGATTCCTGCTCTGTGTTCATGTTCCAATTGCCCACTGATTTCTAATAAATCATCTGAAGAGAACAACTGTGCTATTAGATACACTTTTTTTACCTTTTTATATTGCATATTATTAAAATTAAAATTAAATTATTATTCTCACTTTAGACTAGTAAGCTATTATGATTCCCTAATGGCTTCATAGACCAGCGACATACATACAAGGATGCAGAAACCATTGGGGTGAAATTAGTACTTGAAGATAGGTTTTCCTATATAACTAGAGTTGTCACTTGTGGTTGAGTCCTTTGAAACCTAAAATTCTAACACTAAAATGCACCTAGCCCCCTCAAGATGAAAGTGGTTGGGAGAAGGAAGAGGAAGCATGCTAGAAACATTCTTTGTACATTCTTCTCAGGAGGTGAGTTGATGGTTCTTAATAAGATTTCCTATCAACCTCTGAAAAATGCACCATTATTTTCATTTTGTAAATAAGTGAATTAAAGTTCTGAGTAGTGTGGATATACTCTCTGCTTACTAATAGTTTTAACCCATAGATTTCTTTGTGTGTTTTGTAATTTCAGAACTTTAACAATCATTTTGAAAGCTACTTGCATATTCTACTTGCTATTTCTTATTCTATATTTTTCACTATATTAATTGCTCAAAATAATGAATTTCATAGATACATATAATGAACTTTAATATTCATATAATTTATTTTAATATCCATCCTCCATTACCATCACCAACACTTGTTTCTTTTACTTTAGCAAGTATCACTTTCATATCATTTTAAATAAAATCTAGATTCTCCTTATGAGGGAAAGCATGTGATATTTGTCTTGTTGAATCCTACTTATTTTACTTAACATGTTGATCTCCAGATGGCATAATTTCCTTTTTCTATATAACAATAGTATTCCACTGTGAATTTATATATCTATATATATATACATATATATATGTATATATAAACCAAAGGGGAGGGGTGAAGGGCAAAGGAATTGTCCCATTTATAGACAACATTGTAAATATACATGGTCTATATACATGTGTCTGGTGTTTGCCTGTCTGTTATCTGTCAGTCTAGGGAATGGGGATCAGGAGCCATGCCCCACTCTGCCCAATCACCACCTCCCTGCTCACCCTAGAAACAAGAGACTGGAATGGGTATGGTCCCCAAGTTTGGTGGGAGCCAATAGGCAGGATTGCTCCATCTGGCTCCAGAGTCCTATATGTGTGTGTATGTGTGTGTACAAGTGTATATGTGCATATATGTACATGGGGAATGTGTGTGCAAGTATATAGAAGGGGAGAGGATCACTGTCACAGAGGCTGGGAGTAGGTGAGGTAGCTCAGGGCAAGGCCTGCTTGGGTGGCTAGCTCACAAGTAGATGCTCTGCAGGTCTCCAGGCGCGGTGATGCTGTTGCACTGTGGACAGAGCTTCTTGGCATCCAGCCTCAGCAGCCAGAACTCCTCGCAGTGCATGTGCCAACACTGGATTGATGTTAGTGCCATCGAGAGTATGAGTCCACGCAGATGAGGCATTTGTATTGGTCTCCTCGAGATGGCTGACCTTCAAGCTCCCTGACTCCAGCCTTCAGGGCCTCAAATCTGATTACAGCTGAATCTTCAGCTGTATATATTACATTCCTTTTATCTATTTATCTGTTGATGGGCAATTGAGTCCTTAATGTAACTATTGTGTGTAGCTCTGAAGTAAACATGAATGTGATAGGTATCGCTCTTGTATGTTGACTCTGATTTTTTTTCATATATACCTAAATGTTATATGTTGGCCATATGGTAGTTCAATTTTTAATTCTTTTAGGAACCTTTATACTGACTTCCACAGTGGCTGAACAAATTTCATTCCCACTAACAATGCATATTTGTTTTGTTTTGTTTTGTTTTCCCCTGAATCTTTGCCAGAATTTGTTATTGGTTATTTCCATTCTACCACAATGAGTTTATCACAATGCTATTTTGAGTTACATTTACCTGATAGTTAAACGATGTAACAGTTTTTCATGTGTGTTCAATGGCAATTTGTGCTTCTTTTGAGAAGTATGTGCTCAACTGATTTGCCTATTTTTCAATTGGATTATCTGTTCATTTGATAATTAGCAATATGAGTTATTTATATATTCTAGCTATTGATCCCTTAGAAATGAATCACTAGCAAAACTTTTCACTTATTCTGTAGGCTATTTCTTCACTCTTTTAATTGTTTTGTTACGCAGATGCTTTCTAATTTGATGCAATCCCAATCCATTCTAATGATAATTTCCTGTGCTATTGACATAATTACTTATGCCCATATCTTTAAGTGTCTTCCCTGTGATTTCCTTAGATAGTGTCAAAATTTCAGGTCTAAAGCATTAAAGATCTGGGACTGATTTTAAAGAAACTCATTTTATTGATTTTTTTTTTTTTTGTGGATAGTGAGAGAATAATCTAGTTTCCATCTTCTGCTTGAGCACATCCAGTTTTCCTGGCACAGTTTTCTTTTTAGGAGTACTTTTTTCTCCAATGTATGTTTTCTGCAACTTTTGTGGAAAATCAGGTGACTGTAGCTGTGTGAAATTGTTTCTGGATCCTCTATTCTGTTGATCTGAATGTCTGTTTTTATGCCATGTGCATATTAATTTTTAAGCAATCCACTTTGAACAAATTTTCATAATTAATTAATATCATATTTCTGCATTTCATGTCCACATTGCAACCTTTTGTGTTCAATGTCAGTTTAATAATGTAATATTTCATTAGTTGATATTTAAGATTTAGGGTTTTTAATTCTTTTTAATTCTTTTGCTACTTTATAGCATAAACCTGCCTGTAAATATTCTTGTACATCCAGGTGATAATTTTCTTAGGATAACTTGTTAAAATTAGTGGATCTGAACATGTATTCATTTGTAGATTCTGTACTATTCATGTATTCATCTGTTCAGCAAAACCTGTGCTCTGTCTATATTCAGTACAAGTTTAGGTGCTTAGGATATAGCAATGTAGCATTCTGACAAACGGATGAAAACAGTTGTACTCATGGAGGCATAGATGGTAAAGACAGGCACAAGTAAAGAGTTGTCATGATGTGTTTGGTACATAAGCAAATCTTTCACTTCTCAGATCCATTGTTTTCAAATCCACCTTCTCCTCTATATATTTCTATTTTTCTGCACTAGTTTTCTGAGACCTCTTTCTGAGTGCTATCTTGCTGTGCACACACTGGATTTTTTGCAATTCGCCTGTCCTATTGCTCTTAGTTAACAGCTGGAATATTACTTCTCATGGCTGTCTTATTTGTTCATTAATTTACCCATGTAAAGAAATAACTTGAATGCAGATGTTTCTTAATTTTTATTCCTCATTACTAAAACAGAAGACATATTTAAAATACTTCCTGACAAACAGGAGCGTGTGCTCTGCTACATCTACTTCTCTGTTTTGGCACAGCTGGCATGCCATAAATAACTATAAGGTACTATTTTAGTTGCATTTCTGAGGATAGGCCCTGATACATCTCATACACACTCTTGTTTTAATAAAATCCTTAAATCCTATTTCTTATTTCCTATATTTCCATGAATTTTTGGAAGTAGAAATATCAAAATGTTGCTCAAATCTAGAATTGTCCTCCAAAAAATATTAAATTTAAATGTTACCAAATATTAGCCAATTTCTGTGTGCTTTAATATTTTCATTATCCTCTAATCTCAGGTGGTTTATTATAAATTTCTAAAAAAAATAAAAAAGAACTCAATGACAGGTTATATTTATATCTTTCAAATTAATCAGAGTGAAGGCTTCTTCTTTGCAGGTTCTATACTCATTTGTATCCATTGTATATGGGTCTTTTACAATAAAGAATTTTAAATACGCACATATACACACTACTCACATAGCTATCATGGTCTATATTATTGATTAGTAGGTCAAGCAATTGGTTTTTATTACTTGGGAGCTTGAATTACAATAAATCTGACCTATTAGACACTTGGTACTTCAGAGAATATAGATCAATTTTTCATAAGAAGTTAATACATAAATATTAGATATTTTACCACTATCAGATATATCTTGCTATGTGTGCCCTGGTTTTTGCAATTCTCCCATTTTATCAGCTATATCTCATAGTGGTAAAAATGTAGTAATGTAGTATACATTATGTATTACAATAATAATGTTGTCTAAGAAAACACTCACCAACTTTAATGGAATGTAACAAGAAATGTGGTTTTGTTTGGTCTATGGGCTATCTGGGTAGTTGTGATGCGTTTGGCTCATTGTCAGATGGGCAGTTTTGCTGAAATAGGCAAGGCTAGCTCTAAGCTAGTCTACGTTAACCTAAGAATAATTCAATAGAAGAAATTATTCTACTTAATTTCTCATCTTTCCTCAACCAGGCTCAAGCTATTCATGATGAAGCTTTTCAAGCTATTCATCACTTCTGAGTGATGGTAGAAAAACCTCTCAAAGTTCAACTTTAGAACAAAGGCAGCATTATTTTTTCAACACCCTCCTGCACATAGAAAGGCAACAGACTAACACAGTTTCAAGGACACGAATATAGACCCTATTACTTAATGGGATGCCTACAAAGTCACAGTGCTGGGAGAATTAGGGAGATTGGAACTTTTCAGAAATTGTTCTATCTCTAGGACTAAAGTACATTTCTGTTGCACACTTATTTTTCCCCCAAAACTATTGGGTGAGTCAAACTGGATCAAAGTAAATTAATAGACTTTAAAATTATTTTAATCTGCCAGCCATCCATGGCTCATATCTGTGTCTACTCAGGATACCGAGACCTGAAGGATTATGGCTTGAAGCCAGAACCCTGTTTACAAGAAATTAGCAAAATGCTAGACTAGAGGAATGGTTCGGGTGATAGAGCACCAGCTATGAGCAAGCAAGCTGAACAAGAGAGTGAAGCACTAAGTTTAAGAACTGGAACCAGCACTATATAAATATATATGTCTTTTTACATATAACTGATGAAATATTCATGTGAAAGTATTTTCAATTTACAACTGATTTGTGTTATTTTTAAAAATCAAAGCAATGAATGACCAATAATGCAGAACTGATTAATTTCACTGATAATATTTACCTTAGAATGATATAGATTTCAAAATAATTATAAAGTTTATAAAACAAAAAAATTATATGGATAAAGTAACATTCACAGCCAGTTAAATGTAAAGAATCAGATAATATTAGAGAGCAATATAAATTGTTCCATACTATAAGTCTTTCACAAATACATTAACATACTTTCTTCAGCAACAAGTACTTCAACTTTTTCCAAAAAAATAATTTCTTTCCAAACCCTGTCAATCAATTTGTTGTTTCTATCTTTTTCTTTCTTTCTCTTTTTTCACTTTCTTTCTCCCTCTCCTCTTCCATTTCTTTCTTCCTTCCTGTTGTCCCTTCTTTCTTTTTTCTTTAGTTATTTTTACTTATTTATTATTATTCTGGAGCTCAGACTCAGAGCCTTGAGCATTGATATCTTATTTTTAATATAGAAAATGATAAAATGGGGATTTTATTATTACTTAATATTTGTCAAGATATACATTTTTATGAATAAAATGATTCTACAGGTCCCAAACTACTTTTTTAAAAACATCCAAGTAACTCTCTGAAAGTATGTATAATAATTGTAAAAAAAATGTTAAATTTTATATAGCCAAATGATCTATTTTGAGGCTTTTCTATAAATATGCACCGTAATTGCTTCCCTATCACATGCTGTCTTTGCATAAAATTAAAACATATGTGTGTTTCTATGATACCCACACAGGAAAAAGAGTTTAAGGGTACAAACTTGAAACCATATTGTGCTGTGAAAATGTTTTGAAAATTGGAAAGTTGACATAAGGATGGGTTCCAAGAAAAGCTACTGGCATTTGATCACTGGAAATTATGGTAGAGAGGAAGTAATGATGGAAGGGTCTAGAACATTGCTGACAGCAGATCCTGGGGTGCTCTCACACTAGATATAAAAATCCCTGGATGGTGGGTCACGATGGTTTACCACACTACTCCAACAGATTTTTTAGATTGGCAAATTCCTCTGCCTGATTCATATTCTACCAACTCCATTCCTTGACTGAGAAGAACTTTCAAGGTTTCTTTTTTATTCATATCAAGTACAAAGATGAATACAGATGATTGAGTACCATTATCTCACAACGCTGTCTTGGCTGCCTTTCCTAGACAGAAATGCTCTGGTCAAAACTGCAGGATCTAAAAAGTGAGTTTCCAGAGCTGCAGAGCTAATAACTAGACTTGGTGACAAATTGGAGAATATTTTATGGTGATTTCAGCACATACAACTCCATACAAGTCTACCATAAAATTCCAGACATAAAATTTTTAATCCACACTACTAAGCTTCAACAAAAGCTATTTCCTGGCCCTTCACCTACAAGTGTGATCTGATAATATGGACCGGCACAAACAATTATTGATTAATTCTTTGATAATCTTATTCCCCCAGAACCTTTAGTAATGCATCATGATATACATCAACTTATTTAACATTCCTCTCTATTGACATAATCATCAATATCAGATGACTTTTGCTAGATATGTTAGGCCATTCCTTAAATTAAGTGCTGCCACTTGCCTTGGCTCACACCTATAGTCCAGTTACTTAGGAGGTAGAGATTTGGAAAATAGTGGTTTGAGCACAACTTGAACAATGAATTCAGGAGACTAACATGTCAGTCAATTAAAAAAAAAGCTGGGAACATGGGAAGCATGAATAGGGTTATCACAGTTCAGGCAGATTCATGCATAAATACAAGAGCCTATTAATAAAAGTAACAAAAACATAAAAGACTCAGGAAATGGGTTGAGTTGTAGACCATCTCCCTGCAAGACAGGATCCTGAGTTCAACTCCAAGTACTGTCAAAACAAAATAAAACAAAATACTAAATGGGTCTGTCATTTGTTTCAGCATGCTTTACCATGCTTGAACTTCATTTATCTGAATCAATTTGGCTAGACCAAGCTATCCAGCTAAATACCAGTCTAAATGTCAGCACAGATATATATTTTAACTTTATATATATATATTATTGTAAAGATACTGTACAGAGGGGTTACAGTTAAATGAGCAAGGTAATGTGTCCATTTCCTATCTATTATTGTTACACCCTCCTTTATTTTTCCCCTACCATCCCTTCCCTCCCCACCTCCCCAAGTCCTCCCTCCCCCTTTGCATAGTTATAAATTTCATTTTCAACATAGTGTCTTGTACATCTCATTATTACTATGGGTCATCCTGAATCTTCATTTTAGCATTTTGTTATTTCCCTTCCCTCTGAAAATTAGAAAAATGTACATACAAGATGCAGGACACAAGAATCAAATACAGTGACAACAGGGATTGTACCATGGGGGAAGAACATACAAAAAAAATCACATAGTACATTATAAGTACACTAATAAGAACAAAGATAATACATCTTGTATTCCTATCTTGGGGCATTCCATTTAGTATCAGGTTATATGGTTATATGTACATAGCTTTTGATCTCTTCTGTTTGTTCTAATCATATACTAGTTATTGCAGCTAAGGGAAACCATGGGACCTATGTTTCTTTGAGTCTGACTTACTTCATTTAATATAAATTTTTCCAAGTCTTTAATTATGGATAGGTATATATTTTTTGATGAGTGTTATCCCCAAGAAACTTTGAGCAAAGCAGACTGACCATAATAGTCTCATAATGGGAGTGGCCCCATTCAGCCTTACCAAAAACAGAAGAAAATCCTGCCATGAAGATGTGGAGCCACCATGAACTCTTCTCTGGGTCTTAGCTTATAAGTATAGTCTGACAATACAGACTAGACCCTCAAATACCCAACTTCTTTAAAACCTCCTGCCAAAACCATCAGTAATACATCACCTTACACACTGCAAGACATTTAGCAGTTCTCACTACTCCTAATGGATACAATGACATGGAATTACCACAGTGCCTCCTCAGCCTGGGAATTGTGTAGGACCACATTTTTACAAAACACACACACACACACACACACACACACACACATCCCTACCTATCCTCCTTACCCTTTCACCCCCCACCATCATCCGTGTGATTGGATCTTGGTCAAAAGAAAATCAATGTCAATATTATAAGTCTCTTTCAGATCTAATCATTAAAAACATCTGGCCAAGTAGTTCCAACTCTCTTCCTCTTACAAATACCTCTTACACAAGATGGTATTGAAAAATAAGACAAAGATAGAGTAGAGTAAGCAAAAAAATGAGCCTTTATAGAGTCAGGGACTAATGTATCAGAGGTCTTATAATTTCTATGTGGCACGTTGTTGGCTTACTAAAACCTTGTGTCAGATAGACTACTCTTAGCAGTATAGTGCTATCAACCTTCAATCATATGGTTATCAACAAGTGGGAATACCTCACATGACAGGAAGGCAGGTTAGACAGTTTGGAGACTGCTTGACTCTAATTTAATGACATTACCAAAGGCTATTTTCACCTCAATGTCTCTGTCTTCCTCAGTGTTTTAGCATACTTTCACTTTGGTTCCTTTTATAGTCATGAGATAATTATGGCAGAACCAGTTTTCACAGTAACAATCATCTCACTTTCCCAGAATATTCCCCCAGTCCTCCTTCATATCTCTTGAAACAGAGCTAAATTGTACACACCCACTACTAATCCACTGATGGCAAAGAAATTTGAGCGCACCATAATTGTCTTCAATGAATACGAATTTTCCTCTAATATTTGAGAAAAGCTATTACTCTCCTGAGCCAAAAGAGTGAACACATAAGCCAAGTCAGTTTCAGCCAAGAGTGTATGCCCAACTCAAGATCTGTGACACATGCTGGCTCAATTTCACCCTAGACCTCCTGAGTAGTCAGCCCTAGCATGATCTCTATTGAAGCATCCCTACCAGCCCAGCAAGGGGAAAGCAACTGCCTGATTCATATCACGACTTTGGTCAAGACCAGCAGGGTCTTGTATTCCTTCAGACTTAAGCATATCCAGACTCTGTAAAAGATTCCCTGTTCTGTCACCACAAATCATCCAAGATTCTTCTCTACAGTACATAATGGATACAAAGCCAGTCATTTCACTACATTCTCCAAATATATATATAAGACGTAATAGGATAATGTGTGAAATGCATCACTGGAAGTAAAATACAAGAAACAACTGAATTTTTAGCATCACACAACAACACACTAGAAAAATGTTTCTTAACACATACTGTGTGACTACATATCTTTGAAAGAGCCAAACCTCAAGATGGGGAGGAAATTTGGAGGCAGTGATGAAAAAGGAATAGGGAAAATAAAAGAACAACCTTAATAACAGAAGGCCATCATATGGATGAAATTAATTAAGTCTTCTGTTGCATGAAAACCACATACTCTCTGCTCAAAATCATTCATCTAATTGATACCAATTAACTAAAGATAAGTGAAGCTTTTCTTTACATAATACTAACAAATGTGAAATAATCAGGATTAGAAGGGAATGATATAATTTTATTTTACTGAATTAGCACCAAAACAGCAATACATATAATCTATTTTGTTGTTGAGTGCATTCAAAAAGGCTATTATTTGAAGTGAAGAGTAAGCACAGGTAAGAAATATATATGTACATACATATGTATATCTTAGTTATTATTATGATCTAAGTTAATTCAGTTTAACATTCTTAAATTCAGTTCTTTTATCTCAATTTACATATTTCAATAACAATAATGACTATATTCCCATAAGCATTATAGAGTTCTATTATTTAAGTAAACTTCATACCAAGATCAAGGTAATATTTTTAAAAGTAGGCTGTTACAAATTATCATTAAGCATACTAATCAAACATTTTCAGTCTCAATAGTAATTCTTGTTAATTGGCATTATTCACTGTTAATCAATATTTGCTAGCTTAATTTCCTTGCTGTTCCTTACAAGAAACCATTTAGTTCCCAGTAATGGAGGAAAGGCCAAAGCTGTCAAGTAAGGATAGAAAATTATAGCAACTGCCAGGCACTGGTGGCTCAGGCCTGTAATCGTAGCTACTCAGGAGGCTGATATCTGAGGATTGAGGTTTAAAGCCAGCCTGGGCAGGAAAGTCTGTGAGACTCTTATCTCCAATAAAGCACTAGAAAACCAGAAGTGGTGCTGTGGCTCAAGTGGTAGAGCACTGGCTTTGAGCTGAAGAGCACAAGGACAGCGCCCAAGCCCAGAGTTCAGGCCCCATGACCGACAAAAAGAAAAGAAAATTACAGCTACTTTCATTTTAACATAAAAGATTGGTTGAGGGGCTGGGAAGGGGCCCAGTGGTAGAGCGCTTGCCTTGCATGCATGAGGCCCTGGGTTCGATTCCTCAGCACCACATAAGCAAAAAGAAAAAAGCCGGAAGTGGCGCTGTGGCTCAAGTGGTAGAACACTAGCCTTGAGCTGAAGAGCTGAGGGACAGCGCTCAGGCACAGAGTTCAGGCCCCACGACCGGACCAAAAAAAAAAAAAAAAAAGATTGGTTGAAATGTCAGTCCTTCTATTGGTTTACTAATGAAACGTTTTCCCCATCTACAAAAAGAAGGTGCCACATTCTTTGATTTACTAGATGGTTTCAAATGTGCCTAGTTCTACCTACTCACATTGATGTAGATTTCTGAATAGATAAAAAGCAGGAGGACTGATGATCACATTCTCCAGAAATACCAAGCTTTTCTGTCTCACAGTAAATGATGTTTATGACTCTACATGCTGAAGTCACATTTCATACTCATCTATCAGTAGTGTTTATGCACTACTTGTGTGGGTGGTACACCAGTGACTTGTGGTTATTTTATCCCTTACTGACACATGCAGTACTATACCAGACACATAAAGTTAGTTCTTAGATCAATAAATTGTACTGACACAGTTCTGTTCAAGGGATAGCTTTTAAACCAATAGCATTGGTATTACGAGAGGTTGGTTATATTTCATCTGAATATGGAAGATCTAAAACCAGCTATCTCATCTTTGATGAGAACATGAAAGATTCAGAAATATCGTTTCAAATGCTAAAATTGTCATTTAAGGAGAACTTTATAATTAAATATATAGATAACAACAAGTGCAGAGTTAGCTTATGCCACAAAGATAAACTCTGTTGTGTTCATAAGTATATCTCATTTTATATTTAACAACATGCAGCTACCACTTATGATAGCATAGTGGTAGTAATAAAGAATGTCTAAGCAATGTAAGGTAATGAACTAGAAATACTGTGTGCATAGTCTATATCTGAAAGAGATAAATTTTTGCTTTTTATTCTTTATTTGTTTTCAAGGTGAAGATTTTTTTTATTGTGAAAATACTGTACAGAGGGGTTACAATTGCATGGGCAAAGTAATAAGTGCATTTCTTATCAAGCACATTTTTGCTTTTTTAATATGTTAATCATGAGAAACAGCCAGCACTTTGTGAAAAGATGATTATGATCCTGAGAAGAACAAGATGGCCTGAGCAACTTAAACTGATAGCTTGGATAGAAATATGATGGCAATAATTGGGACTAATATTGACAATGTTAAGATTTTCTGGCAAAACTTCTTAAGTAGATTCTTAATGCTTTATTATTTAAAAAAAGAATTTACAGAATATAACAAATAGCTTAGTAAAAGTTAAAGAAAGAGCAAATTCACATTTAGCAAGTCATGAGGGAGAAACATAGATGAGAAGGAGAAATTTAGATTGAAATATGAAAAAAGAAAGAGAGAGAAAGAGAAGGAGGAGGAAAGGGCAGCATATAAAGAGGAGAAAGGAGGAGGAGAAACAGCAGCCATGGTAGGTGGGTAGAAATAGGATTAAAAATAGAAATAGAGACAAAGGAACAATAACACATGTACTTGCCAAAAACAGGTACTGAGCACTGAAAACATGAACACATAAGTAAAGGCCCATATGTAAGGGATCCAGGAAACACTCAAATGGGCTGGATGTGAACACTATCAGATGCCTTTTTCTCCACTTTTGTAGCTAGATCCCAAAGTAGAAGGATGAGACTTGAGTTTGGAACTCTATTCTAATGGTATTTTTGTTCTGGTGTGTAGGAAGTGTTGGAAATAATGAAATTATTCTTAAGATCCCATTCCTTGGCTTGCTATGGAAAATAAACTTTTCAGTATAAGATAACACTGTGCTCAGAGGGATTCAGACTTTTTACTGGGAAGACATGCAGCATTAGAATCTCCATAGTGTCTCCTGTTATTATAAGAATTGTCTTCTCTCCCACTTCTGAAATTTAGAAGGCATTTCATATTTGGAGAATTTAATTATTTTGACAAGTATTACCAAAAAAGCAGGCCAATGGCCATGTGTGTGTGTGTGTGTGTGTGTGTGTGTGTGTGTGTGTGTGTGTGTGTATCTCATATAAAAATAATCAAACCCAAGCCAAACTACATTAAGATTGAGGAGTAATCTAAGCAAATTTCCTCTGTTAAAACCATAGTCTATTAACACCTTCACTTGGACACATTTATGTACATGCAAATTTTAGAAATATGCTCCAAGGCTGTACCAATTTTAGAGTCATTGCACCAAGTAGCTACACTCACTGCTATTTTAATAACTGTATTCATTTCAAAGAAAAGCCAAGTAATGCAGTTCCCTGAAAAAAGCTTTGAAACTGACTAAGCCCTTGGGATATCAGCATTTGTAAAGGAGAGAGGCTCACAGTTTATGGCGCTATTTATAAATACATTGAAAAGTAAAGATTAAAAGCAACATTGTTAAGTGTCTCCCTAGATTTTATTCCTGCCAACTTTATACTCATATTATTTTTTACCAAAAAGCAAAAATGAAGGTAAACTGAAAGAATATCAACTACTCTTGACTGAACTAAGTTAGAAAATCCCAAAGCTTTCTAGGTTGATCTGGCAAAATACCTTAGAGATCACATCCAATAAAGCCAGTTACCCTGTGAAGACACTCCAGTTTCTGTAGGATCAATCCATATGTTCTTCTAACTGAACACCTCCAGAAGGTTTCCCAAATCAACTCTACTCTGACTATTCCCCCCACTGGTGAACACCAGATTAAATTTTCAAGTATCACATACAAATCTTGCCGTGGGTTGATGTCACTCAACTACTTCAATATAGTCTTAAAGACGTTCCCTTTGTAGCCCATCGTGGGTACAAAGTGGTATTCTGTGCACAGAAGGTGCTAAGTATTTCATTTCAAGCCTGAGTCGTCATGTCTGATGTATTTACCAAGGCTTCCCTATTTGTCACACAAAGACATTTGACTCACCCAGCATTGTAACTACATGGTTTGCTTAAGAGCTTAGTGTTCTTATAATAGCTTCTGAGTTTAATATATCTAGGTATAATTCAAATGTCACACTTGGTGTTTGCTACCAATATCTCCAAACATGAGACAAATAAGAATGTCTAGTCTTTTAAACTTGATATTTCCAGAGAGGATCTTTGGGCAAGAAATTCTTTAAAGTCTGGGGGGAAAGAAGCAAATAAAGGAAAACACCTTTCTTAAAACCTGCATTATTCGTCTGTCTTTCAAAACTGTTCAACTTGTTTTAAAATGGCTATGGGTTTGTTGATCATGAGTGACAATCCAAAAATTCCAGAAGGGATTTGTTGACAAAATTGTTATAATTGGAATTTTGAAAAATTTAGAATTGTGACCAAGCACTTCACTTCTTTCAAAATTAGTTTACAGGTTCCCAAATCACAATCTGGTCAAAGATTTCTGGGAAAATTATCATTTGTTAATTTTCCAAAAAATGTCTGATTGCAATTTTATTCTGTTATTTGAAAAACAAACATTATTGGGAGCATATTCAATCAATTATATAGCATTTCAATTTCTATATTTGTCCCAGTATCCAGTTTCGGGGGGGCGGCGGAATTTTCAACAGTTGAATTTGTAGTTCCTAACCTGATTTATTGTTTGTTTTTTGAAGGTATGGTGTTGCCCTACCTCATGATTAGTTCTGAGAATAATACAATATATCCTATAATGCTGAGAAGGAAATCTGCCACTAGTACATAATGGCTCATGCATATTTCTTCCAAAATTCCTGGAATATTTCCATAGGATGTCTTTTTCTTTCCAACGTTCCCAAGCAAATGTCTTCTCTTAAACCCAAGATAATCACAAAGATTAATTTTTAATTTGGCTTAGTGGGAAAAGACTTAGGTTGGTTACCACTTTCCTTCATTTCTAACCATCCTCTGAAAGAAAATTGAAGAAAATCATGTGACATCTCTGAGACTGATCATCTAGGCCTACTAAATTTAGTATGATAGATCACAACGAGCCAGAAGAGATATCACTATTCTCTCTTGCTTTTTACTGTGAAAAAATCATATTAATAAATACATAAAACATTTTCCCTTTCATTCACTTGTATAAAGTTTTATCGGTTTCCTCAGTCAGAAACATAATCTGGGCACTGAGAGAAAGAATAAAAAAGTTATTCTGTGAGGAAATTATAAGATGTTTAAGAACAAAGATTATTTTTTCACTACATGTGAATAACACTGTTAAGCCTGGGTATCATCTGAGATACTATGTAGCTTCATTAACATATATTCACTAAATATGGTCATGCAATCATTATATAATTATTGATAAAACCTAATTCAAATTTTTGAAGTCTATAAAATTCAAAAATATCATATTTGTAACTAACAAAAATACTTCCAAATGCTTCCATTTCAGTATTCCAATCTTAATCTATCTTGAAATATGGATAGGGGTCTAAGTGGTATCATCTTGGCACCTTGGTGAAGGATGGGGACTTTCTTCTTCCCAACCCCCATCCTCAGGTGATAGGTGCTGGAACTCCTAGAAGCAGACAGGGTGGGGACTTGGATAATAGGTTCCAGGACCGTAACTCTGGAGACTCTTTGAACTCTGGAGCTCTCTATGACCATGCTCCCTAACCACGACCCTATTTAGGCCCCAGCCAGCTCAGCCACCACTTTGTGCCATGCCTCCTGTCTCCTGACACTCCTCAGGCCACCTTGGCATCCCTCTTCAATTCTCCATTAGAGTTGATTTGGTTTGTTGATATTGTTTCCTGCTCTTCATTTTTTACTAATCACTGCCTCAGTTTCCTAACAGTATTAAGTGCATTGCAGGCTGCAAGTTTTTTGAGGACATGAATCGGCTTGCAGTTACCAACTTTCCAATAAAGACTCTGTTTTCAACCTCTCAAAATATGCTTTCTCTCTGCCTCAAGATGGAAATCCCACATAACAATCTCATATACTAAGACCATCTTATAGTCCCTTTTCCAGCTTAGAGCCAATAACACTTAAACATGACCCTCAAAAAAATACCCACAAAAATCTGTCCATTTTCCCATTTCCTCTCTTACTTTTAAATATTCTCATGGTCCTTATTTAGTGTCTCAATGTGAAGTCCTAATTTTTATTTCCATTTATTCATCATCCAAAATCAGGATCGCATAACTAAGGAACTGAAAGAAAAAACTTAGAAGTAAGTTTAAAACATAAAGAACTTAGAGGAAAGAAAAGTATTCTTAGTGGCAGAATTAAAATGGAAAATTTGTATATATGTGGAATTTTGTGAAGCTTCTGAGGGATTTAGCTGAACTTCCAAAATATATCTTTTAAAAAGCTTAAGGTCATTACTATCAAGTTTCAATCTTTGGCCTAGTTATATTTATTCTGTTTTCCATGTCTTGATATTGTTCTCCACTGACTATTTTCCTATATATTGTATGAAGCATGTTTCAAGCAAGCCCTCTATTTGATATGTGATATATACACCAATCCTTAGAATTAGTAATTACGCTACAATGGGATTGCAATCTGACTCCAATGACTTATCTAAATGATGACTCATCTAAAGATGATCTAGGGTCTGTTTGTATCTTATGTGATATATATTCATGTTGCTTCAAAACAAATATTTTGTATGTGTGTGCTGGTATTGGGGCTTAAATTCAAGATCTGGAATTTGTGCTTGATTTTTGCACTCAAAGCTGATGCTCTACTACTTGAGCCAGAGCTCTACTTATGGCTTTTTGCTGGTTAACTAGAGACGATACTCTCATGGATTTTTCTGCCTGGGCTAACTTCAAATGATCATCATAACTCAGCCTTTTGAGTGGCTAGAATTAGAATCATAAGAAGATAGTAGTGCTGGGAGGCCAAAAGAAAGAGAAAAATGGACAAAGGAAAGTAGGAAGGAAGGCAGGAAGGCAAGAAGACAGGAAGGCAGGAAGGCAGGAAGTCAGGAAGGCAGGAAGGAAGGCAGGAAGGCAGGCAGGCAGGAAGGAAGGAAGGAAGGAAGGAAGGAAGGAAGGAAGGAAGGAAGGAAGGAAGGAAAGGGAGGGAGGGAGGGAGGGAGGGGAAGAAAAAAGAAAGAAGGAAAGAAAGGAAGGAAGGAAGAAAGAAAGAAAGAAAAGAAAAAAGAAAGAAAGAAAAAGACAAGAGAGAAAGAACGAGAGAGAAAGAAGAAAGATTTCTTAAAATGAACTGAGGATGTGAACTGAGAAGAGAACCCAGATGTTATCAGCTGTGGTGCCCATCATGCATTCCTATTCTGACTCCGAGGATGATTGCCAATAATACAGATTGACCTCACATACAACTCCATTCTCTTTGTCCTCATTGTCATTTCAGACAATTTTAGGCCAGTTATGTTTCAATGATATATACTTTATTTCATTGCAAAGTATTTTAAAATATTTTATTTTTATATTCTTTTTCATACACTAATTTTCTAACTATATCTGCTTTTATTCTTTACCTGGAAGACTGCCTGAAAACATTCCAGATATGAAAATTTTAATGTAGTTTTTTAATAAGAGGCAACTGATGGCACCTATTCAGACTACAAGCTAGTAAATGACAAGGAGTATGACACAGCTTTATGTCTTCTTTACTGTTCACTTAATTTCACCCTTGGGCCCATTTCATGTCAGATTAAGCCTGGATTCTGCATTGCAAGAAGATTAAACTTAAACTTGGACAGGTTAAAGTTTTGCCTAATGTCCAAAAGAAAACTGAAAATAGAACCAGTAGACTTTTAATTCAATGTGCTAGGTAAATTGGCTTTTAAGCTGGACCTAGTTATAGGATCCAGGGAATTCATTAAAATGTGGATTTCCTTTGTGTCTTATCACCTCAGGTAATAGTACATTTTTTTCATGGATTTAACTCTATTTAAGTGATTTTAAAATGACCATCTATCAGATATCTATATGTAGGTGTTCAGGAATCATTTATACAAAGTGTAAAACTGGAGTTAAACATTTTTTTTTTAAGTCAGACAGACTCACTTTAAGATTTTTCCATTAAATTCATTAATTCCATTAAATTATTTTTTTTCCATTTTTCCATTTCCTTTGACTTCTTCAAAGGAATGATTGCTTGGAAATCTCAAATAAGATGAGTCCCAAGTCTTTCTCACTGGTGCACAGTAAAACATGAGGTAGGATAAGAAGGGATGAGTGATAGGATGAAGGAGGGAGCACCAACAAACAAATCATTAAACATCTAAGCATAGACTGTTTGGCTAGAGCAAACTTGCCTGGGGAAGGTAGTCTTCGAATAAAGGATTCTGGAGTAAGAAGGCATTTGGGCTATGACTCAGCCTTTTGAAGTGTTCAACAGATCTTACTGTTTTACAATGTTAGTGCCTTGGGCTTTTCTGAGAAGAAAAAATTAAAAAAAGAATAATACAAGCTGGCTAACCCTGGCAGGTCCTAGACCAGCATGATTTAATGTGACAGGATTTCTTGGTTGAAGCACTTCAGTCATTTACGGTGCGCAACTTAAAATAGTTCTTGTTTACATTTATTGATATATAATAACTTTTTTCTGGATATCTGATTTTTTAGCATATTTGGCAGTATTTTTTGAAGATGCTTTCCGTTGGTGTATCTGTTTTTCAGCCCTGAAACCCATATACAATAAGATGCTGCTTTTCTCTGAAGGTACAAACTTCAAAATTATCTTGAAAAAAGTAACTTGTTGTTTTTCATAAGTGGGTCCTTGAAATTTGGTTGCCTGTTTAAAATTTGAATAATAAGAATGCCTTGAAAAGAGACTTGTGGCTCAACAGTTTTCTTGAGCAGGATTCAGAACAATATCTGGTTGCTTCTTCCATCTCCAGTGACATTAAAGATTGTTGTAATCTTCCTTCTTTATGTTTAGCATAAATATCAAAAGAAATTTATAGTGACAAAAATTATATTAAGTGAAGTAAGCCAGGCCCAAAGAAACATAGGTCCCATGGTTTCCCTTATTTACAATATCTAGTATATGTCTGAGTCAAGCAAAAAGGCCAGATAAGGGGATGTTAGGGAAATGAACCCTAAGGTATGTATTCAAATGTTATTTTTTCTTTCATGCGATTGTTTCTAACACATTTATAAGATTATTTCTTTGTTGCTTTGTATGTCCCTCCCCCATAGTATAACCCCTGCTTTCACTGTACTTGATGTCAGTATAATTTGTAGAGGGGAAGGGGAAAAACAAATCATTTAAATAGGGATATAGGTGAACCCATTGCAACAATGAGATGTACAAGTCATTATGTCGAAAACGAACTTTACAACTTTGGTGCGGAGGAGGGGAGAGGGAGGATGGGAAGGGATGGGAAGGGGAAACAAAGGAGGCTACAATGCTTGATAAGAAATGTACTCATTATCTTGCCCATATAAGTGTAACCCCTCTGTACAGTATTTTCACAATAAAAGTAAATAAAAATTATAAAAAAGAAATGTACTCATTATTTTGCCCATGTAATTGTAACTCCTTTGTACAGTATTTTCACAATAAAAAAAGACACACACACAAAAAAAAGAAATTTACAGTGACACAGATTTCCCAATGAACAGTGAAAATGAAATTAGGTTTGTGAAAAGTTCAATGGTTGCACCAGTGTAATGAAGAACTTGAAAATAAAGACACGAAAAGTTTTTATATTAGCCTAGTTCTCTCTTTTAGATCTATTTTTAAATATTACTTGTATCTGAAAAAGAACACTGTAAATAAGAGCTGCATAGCTTATACACAATATGGGTAAGCAAATAAAATGTAAAATGTCACCTGTAAGATAGAGATGATGTTAATTTACTTCAAAGAGTGATTGGGAAGGACAGTGTCTTTTGATACGGCTTGTATTTAACCAACTATTTCCAGTTGTGGATGAGCTAGATCTGGGCATAGTAAAAGCTTTCACACATAGGATTTCTGAAGGAATTGAGAGGGAGGAGAGGCTGGAGACATTACTCAAGTGGCAAAGCACTTGCCCTGTGCAAATATCCCAGCACTTCCAAAAAAATGTCTTTTGTTGTTTCATTATTGAACAGAGGGATTAAACATTAAAGTAATCAAAACTTTTACATGAAGGTACACTTACAGATGTGGTAATATTTCAGTTACTTTTGTCAAAGTAGGCAAATGCCATTTGTCACTTAGAGCAACATAAGAATACACCCAACACAAAGAAGACACAGACTAGACTTGACTCTGTAAGCAACTAGCCCAACACTTGCACATGATACAAGGTGGGGCACACTGTACTGTTGTAGGGGAAGCAATGACCCTCTCAAATTTTTCAGCTCCTAATCTCCAAAATATGTGAAGCTACTGATCAACTAGATATTAAGATAATTTATTCTGTTGTGTTTTTCTACACAGGTCAATGCAATTACAAAAGTCCTTACAAGGAGCACACAAAGATAGAAGAATCAGTGTCAGAGAGAAAATTTCAGAGACTTCTACTGCTGGCTTAAAATATGTAGACAGGAGCCTTCTACATGCTGGAAAAATGCAAAGAAGCAGATTCTCTTATAGAACATCTAAGAGGAAACCTGGCTTTCTCAAGAATAAACCAATGAGGCCCTTTTGGGGAGCTATAATCTACAGAATTGGAAGATAATAAATGTATGCTCTTTTAAATTACTAAGGTTTTTTTGAAATTTGTTACTGCAGGAATAGGACATGAATACAAGTAATTATATCATTCTTAGATTCAAGGGGTTTAATACATGATTTAATTTGAGTTTTCACCCTTACTGACTCTCTCACATAACCTCCCTGAGCCTCTAATTGAACTCTAGAAGGAAATACAAAATTAAATAGATTGTAGACTATACGGCTAGGATAATCTTAGCAGACAAGCAAAATAGCTCAATAGCTATGTACATAGGATCATGTAAGATGATGTTAAGCAAAATGAATTCCAAGACAGGGACCCAAGAGCTCTTACTTTGTTGTTGTTGTTTTTAATGGACTACATGATTTCTTTTTTCTTTCATATTTTTCCCCCTATGGTTTATCCCCTGTCTTTGGGTATAATATAAACGTTTATCTGAATTAGGGAAGCGAAAGAGAACAACAAAAAAGATGGTGAGATGAAGGACAAGTGGAGAACCTATGCAACAGCAATACTCACAAGACAATATGTTGGAAATGATCTGTACATCTTTGGGGGGTCATGAGGGACGGGAAATAGGAGAAATATGAGGGGGGAGGGTAACAATTTCGGCAAGAAATGTACTCACTACCTTACTTGTATAACTGTAATCACTATGTACATCACTTTGAAAATAAAATTTAAATTAAAAAATATATAAATTACTTAAAGATTTCTTGGTGAAAACAAAATTTAAATAGATTGTTAAAAGTTACAATGAGTTGGGTACCAGTGTCGCTTTCCTGTAATCCTAAATACTAGGGAGGCTGAGATCTGAGGCCTGGCTCAAATCCAGCCCAGTCAGGAAAGTCCATGAGACTCCAGTTAATCCCCCAAAGCCAGAAGAGTAGCTTGGCTCAAGTGGTAAAGTACTAGCCTTGCATATAAAAGTTCAAGGACTGCACCTGGGCCTAGAATTCAATGTCCCAGATTGGGCATTAAAAAAAAAAGTCATGGAGAATTGGTGAAGAAAATATTATTAATGGAGCACCTACATGATGTCCTATTTAAGACTTCCAGGTTGGGGGGAAGGAATTCCCAATTATTCTTGTCAGAACTTTGATTCACTATTGTGTGTGTGTGTGTGTGTGTGTGTGTGTGTGTGTGTGTGTGTGTATTTGTTGGTTGTGAGGCCTGAACTCTGGGTCTGGGCCCTGTCCCTCAGCTCTTTAGCTCAAGGCAAGCACTCTACCACTGAGCCATCTTCCCAGCCCTGATTCACTATTTTATCAGTTCTTCTGAATACAATGGAACAGAAGTTGGCAAGCTTTTGTACGTATATCCACAAAGCAAATGCTGTGGTCTTTGAAGACAAATGTCTACTGCTTTAGTACCCTACTCTGTTGCTTCAGCATGAAAGCAGACCCAAGCAATATTTTAATGAATCAGGGCCTGTATTTTGGCCGAATAGGTAGTAGGTCAGAATTAACCCCTGAGTATCATTTACCAGCTCTACTCATAGATAAAAGATCTTAAATATGAGAATTCTTCAGTTCAATAGCATTTCTTGATGTAGTTTTTTTTTTACTTCTGTGTAGGGGTAAAACAACTAAAGAAAGGAATAATTCATCATAGTGTATTTTTTGTAATAGTGTATTTTTATGAAAATAGAACCAAGTAAATTGAGGGGACAGGGAGAGATCAGGGATAATAATGAATGGGTGAGGCAAAATTTATTGAGATGTGTTATACTTATAAACAGAGATGTTGTATGGTGAAACTAGTTAAAGATAAAAAATAGCTGGGGGTCTGTGGCTCATGTCTGTAATCCTAGCTACTCAGGAGATCTGAGGATCATGGTTCAAAACCAGACCCAGAGAGGAAAGTCCATGAGACTCAGCTCCAATTAACCACCAGAAAACCAGAAGGGATGCTTTGGCTCAAATAGTAGAGTGGTTGCTTTAAGCTGAAGAGTCCAGGGACAGCGCTCAGGTCCAGAGTTCAAGACCCAGGACAGGGAAAATAAAATAACAAAAAATAATGCACAAATTGAAAAAAAAGTAATGTGGCTCTTACATTTGTATATTTTATTGACCATTCTCTTCCTGGTATGTTCCAATTCCCATATCTACACACAGGCAATCTATTGTTTTCCTTTTCTTCTGATATCAAGTATCATTACATTGACACTTAACCTGGTCAACCCATTTAATATCATGACTTTTTGCACTATCATTGAAGGATCAATCCCCTGTACCACACTCTAGTTTCCTTTTTCTTATGATACTGTCATCCCTCCCTATGCCGCGATTCACTTATTGCTGCTTGGCGGATTTTCACCTGTCACGGGAGTCTTTAGATCGCAACTCCTCTGATAGGTGAGAGATCACTGTACTTATATTGTTTTCTTTTTGTTGTTGTTTTTTATTGTGAAAATACCATACAGGGGGTACAATTACATGGACAAGGTAATGAGTACATTTCTTATCAAGAATTGTTGCCTCCTCCTTTGTTTCCCATTCCCATCCCTTTCCCTCCCACCTCCCCACCCCCTGGCCAAAATTGTAAAGTTCGTTTTTCGACATAACGACTTGTACATCTCATTGTTGCGATGGGTCCATCTGTATCCCTATTTAAACAATTTGTTTTTTCCCTTCCCCTCCACAAATTATACCAGCATCAAATACAGTGAAAACAAGGGTTATACCGTGGGGGAGGAACATACAAAGCAACAAAGAAATCATCTTATAAATATGTTAGAAACAATCACAAGAAAGAAAAAACATTTAAGTCCATATCTTGGGGAATGGCAATACTTCCCAAGGCTATCTACAAATTCAATGCCATACCTACCAATATTCCAACCTCATTCTTCAAGGCAATAGAAGAGGCAATCCAAAAATTCATATGGAACAATAAAAGACCCTGAACAGCACAAAACAATCTTAAACTTATATTGTTTTGATATACGACATTCCTATTGATCTGCTTGGTATCAACCACTTTTTGATGAAAATGACTTTTAGCAGTTCCCTTTCTTAATCTATCACATGGTGCCTTTCATCAAACCAAGTACATGTATGCTCGGTGAATATTTGTTCAGTAAATATTGCCCCTGAGATTTAATCTCTCTATCATTAGGACAAATGGATGAAGCTTTAATTTCCTCATAATTAAAGAACATTAAGTGACCAGAAGATTTTGTTTAATATTAATTCTTTTCCCTTTGGGATATTGCATTTTTACTGCCTTGTTGAACACAAATACAATTTCATTTAAACCCCAAATCTTTCCCCATTCAAATGCATATGAGAGCTCTTACATTACTTTGCATAATCACACCTTCCAATGGAGTTTCAAATATTTGCAGCTCCCCCCACCAGAGACTTTCACATCAAATAAAGCACATGGAAAATATTAGAAACATTCTATTTAAATTCAACATCCAGTATGGTAATGAAGGAAAGGAACTCCATTGTAAGACACAAGTGAAAGATAAAGCATGCTCCTGTTTATCCTGGAGCTGTATTGGGATTTCTATAATGATTAATGAAGCAATAATATAATAAGAACTCAGTGGCCATGAGGCAGTGGCATTTGCAAGTAAAGGATGAGATCGGAAAGTAATCAGCAGCAACTCTGAACTTAGTTAAGGTTCCGAGTTATGCACCATTTTTTATATCATGTTAGTTCATTTCCTTTCATATTACTACCCTAAATCATTTTGCTCAAAGGAAGAAAGAACAGCAGAGTGGAGTATGAAGATTAACGGGCAGTATATCTGCTCCTCTGTGCTAGGATGAGCACCTAACTTTAGAGAGGCAGATCAGAATTTCTGGGGTTTTGCAAATTAGACTGGAAAATTGCCTGAACAAGTTTTCTTCCAAGCATACTTTCCACCCTTGATGATACTGGGAAGGCGATGCTGGACCTTATTAAGCGAAATACAAGCTGTGAAAAGTCCACAATGTTATGACTGTGATTGACAGCAAGTTGAAAGGAACATTGTCTTCTCATGTCTTGAATCAAGTTGAAATTCTCATCATTTGAATGGGGGCTTAAAAAAAATTAACTTCAAGCATACTCCTCTTGAATTTGGCCTCTTTCTTGTTATGAGATCATTTTAGTAATTTCTGTTCGGTATATGTAATTCACTGCTTGACTTCTCCAACTGTGGATCTTTCCCAATGGCCACGGATAACTACAGACCACCATATCAAAACAGACTTTCTTCCCTCTCCCTTCAGATGCCTGCTGATAGCACCAGTCACATAAATTCGGTTCCTCCCTGTGCAACTCCCCTTCCTAATCACTTACCCAAATCAGAGTGTCTCTATTCTAGTGCCCTTCTTGTTCTTTCTCCCCTGCATTGCCCCAATACAAGCCTTCATAACATTTCTACTTTGTCATTGTAATAGCCTTCTCCCTGCTCTACTGCTTTTTTGCGCTCTCTCCAAGGCAACATTCAGCAACCAGATTAATCTTCCTAAATTATAGCTATGACAATAACCTGTTCTCACACTTTCCAGTTCTTCAATTTCTACCAAATTGAGGATGAATTCCTTGTCTTTTCATTCAAGGTCTCCAAGAGATTATTGAACTTTCCCCCCCCCCCGCCCCCACACCTACAAAACTCTACAGGATGTTTGTAAAAGCAAAGACCAAACTGTGACAAGCATTTCATTTGCTGCCGGTATTAATACCTTCACTCACTTCCTCTCTAAAATATTCTCCCTTCTTTCCTCCATCTGTGAAAACTTTAGGCATTAATTACACATGTGAGTCTTGGTTAAGACATTTCTATTTTCCTTAAGACTTTGTATTCTGCTTTTGTGGAACATGCATAGCCCTTCATCAGTATGTTTTACATCCTCACTTTACTTCCAATTAGGACAAGAAAGTGTTTCACACATTTTATATATTTCTTGGCATACTTTACTATACACCATAAATGGTGAATATTTATTACAAGCATTTAAAATAAGTTAAAACCAGAAAAACAAATGAGGATATGATCATTTTTAAGACCTACTGGTCTGCAGCTTCTAATATTTTAAATTATAAATTTTATGTATTTTATTTTAACCTCACTTAAAATCCTGAAACAATTTTATGTTTGCATTAGTCAAGCAAGGGCCAAAAACATTTGTGTGTTATATATGTTATGTATTTTATCATGCAAAATTAGTCAAGCACCAAAAACAAGTCTGTATCTAAGAATATAATTTTCTCTGTGAACATATTAAATAATATCTAATCATCTGTCTAGTAACAGCTATGAACATAGAGTGAGGAAGAAAATAAATGATACTGTAAGATATCCCCAAGTAGTGAGAAAGGAAGGTATATGTTATATTTTGACAAATAACAATTCTGTCTGTACCTCTTAGATCTGCCACATACCTTGATAGAAAATAAATACTGGGGTTTGTTTCAGCAGCAGCTCAAATGTATTAAATGAACACTAAGTATCAGAAGTTCATGAAAAAAGTAATTAAATTTTTTGTCAAAATTAATGGACACCATACTATGTTTTTAATTTTGCTTAGTATCATCTTATATGGTCATATATACGTAGCTTTTGAGCTTTTCTGCTCATCTGATAAAATTATCCTAGACACATACTAATTATCACAAATGAGGGAAACCACGGGACCTATATTTCTTTGGGTCTGACTTACTTCACTAAATGTGATTTTTCCACATCTTTTAATTTCCTAAAAAATGGGTCAGTGTCAGTCTTTCTGATGGAAACATAGAATTCCATTGTACATATATACCACATTTTCTTGATCCATTTATCTGGGTTGGTTCCATATCCTAGCTATGGTGAATAATGCTGCTTTAAACATGGCTGTGCTGGTAGCTTTAGTATGGCCTTGTTTCTGATCATTTGGGTAAATGCCCAAAAGTGGGATTGCTAGGTCATAAGGGAGCTCTATGTGGAGTCTTTTGAGGAATCTAAAAAACAGTTAGGATTTAGAAGTCACCTATCATATTCTTATTTGGTGCATTAGAGACTGTCTTGCCTACTTTCTATTGGAATCTAATTGGGAAGAATGCAGCCCATTGAAAAATATATGGAATAGCATTATCCTGCCCATGTAATTGTAACCCCTCTGTACAGTATGTTCACAAATAAAATACAATTAAATTTAAAAAAAAGAAAAATATATGGAATATATACATATACATATATATGTGTGTATATATGTATATGTATAGCTACCTATAGCTGTATTTATGAATGTATGCATATATATACATATACATATATATAGAGAGAGAGAGAGAGAGGAAAATTAGTGCTGAGACAGGCTCACCTGGAGCTTCATAACGTGACCTGAATTTGAAGAAAGGAAGATCTTCAAATTGAAAGAAAATTAAACACTATGTCATTTTCTTCTTTTCAAAAGTTCATTAATTGTAGATCTTTAAGGGCTGGAAGCCAAAGCTATTATTTTGAAAACCATTAAAGTGACTCAATAGCTCTCAAAACATTAAAAAAGCAAATTTGTTTAAAAGTAAGGTTTGAGATTTAAGTTATACATGTGTATGTTAAAACGTTGTTATGAGAAACCTAACTTTGGCATTATAAAATTGAGAAGATCGTGGTTTTAGTTATTGTGAAAATACCGTTCAGAGTGGTTACAATTACATGGGCAAGGTAATGAGTGCATTTCTTATCAAGCATGGTTGCCTCCTCCTTTGTTTCCCCTTCCCATCCTCCCTCACACCGTCCATTCCCCTACCCCCACCCTGGCGCACCAAAGTTGTAAAGTTCGTTTTTCTACATAACGCCTTGGATACCTCATTGTTGCAATGGGTCTACCTGTATCCCTATTTAAACGATTTGTTTTTGCCCTTCCCCTCCACAAATTATACCAAATACAGTAAAAACAGGGGTTATACCCTGGGGGAGGGACATACAAACTTTGGACAGTAGTATGGAGTTTCCTCAAAAGACTCCACATACAGCTCTCCTATGACCCAGCAATCCCACTTTTGGGCATTTACCCGAATGATCACAGACAAGACCATACTAAAGCTATCAGAACAACTATGTTTATTGCAGCATTATTTACCATAGCTAAGATGTGGAACCAACCCAGATGCCCCTCAGTAGATGAATGGATCAAGAAAATGTGGTATATATACACAATGGAATTCTATGCCTCCATCAGAAAGAATGACATTGCCCCATTTGTTAGAAATGGAAAGACTTGGAAAAAATTATATTAAGTGAAGTAAACCAGGCCCAAAGAAACTTAGGTCCCATGGTTTCCCTTGTTTGCAATAACTAATATATGTCTGAGGCAAGCAGAAAAGGTCAGATAAGTTGATGTTAGGTAAAATGAACCCCAAGAAAAGGACTCAAATGGTTTTTCTTTCTTGCTATTGTTTCAAACACCTTGATTTTAAACTTCTGGTCTCCAGAAGCATACAAAAAAATAATAATCCATTTTCTTAAACCCAGCTGTCTGTAAAAATTTATTATAGATGCCTTTAGAGATAACTAGCTAATGTTTCAAATAAATATCTACACATAAAGCTATAGACATTCATATTGAACTTTCTTTTTTTTTACTATTTTTAATATGCTTTTTATAGTGAAAATACTGTACAGAGGGGTTACAGTTACATGAGCAAGGTAGTGAGTACATTTCTTATCAAGCATTGTTACCTCCTTTGTTTTTCCCCTACCATTTCTTCCCTCCCCCCTCCCCCGCTCCCCCCCTGGCTAAATTGCAGTTTGTTTTCAACATAGAGTCTTGTACATCTCATTGTTGCAGTGGGTCAACCTGTATCCCTGTTTAAACATTTTGTTTTTTCCCTTCCCCTCCCCAAATTATAACAACATCAAGTACAGTGAAAACAGGGGTTATACCATGGGGGAGGGACATACAAAGCAATAAAAATAGCACATGGTACCTTATAAATATGTTAGAAACAATAGCAAGAAAGAAAAAAAAAACACTTGTATCCCTATCTTGGGGTTCATTTCGCTTAACATCATCTTATCTGACCTTTTCTGCTTTCCCAGACATATACTAGTTATTGAAAATAAGGGAAACCATGGGACCTATGTTTCTTGGGCCTGGTTTACTTCACTTAATATAATTTTTTCAAAGTCTTTCTATTTCCTAACAAATGGGGCGATGTCATTCTTTCTGATGGAGGCATAGAATTCCATTACATTTTACAATAGACACTAAATAGCCTAGCTACTAATAACTTAATGTTCTACCCCATACTAATATGGCTTATTTTTATCATCTTCTGATAGCTAAAAAGGAGGGAAGGTTTATTTTAACTTGTTCATTTGCTTATTTTTAACTTGTTCATTTAACTTGTTCATTACATCCTCCTTTATTCTCCTTTCACTCATACTTTTTTTTTGTTTTTAAGTGTGTGCACAATGAATAAAAGCTTAAGCTATTAAAAACTGAGTATGAATTCCAGTCACTTCTTTTATCTGAGCTGAAACGTACAGAGCTAACATCTTTGTGCCTCAGCTCATTATTGACAGCACTAACTGATTACAGTAGCTATCTAGAAAGGGTCTTGTGAAGATTAGAAGAAATAACAAACATTCCTTGGTTAATAGCATATAACAGTTTCCTTATATACAACTGTTTAATTGATGTGATTAACATCAAGTTAGCTTTTATATTTAAATTGTGCTGTGTGTTTTATTGGGTGAGGTAACTTCTCTTAGTTGGTGGGAGGTAGGAAATTATGCTTTTCAAACATTCTTAAAAGCAAAATAAATGATTCCTAATGGAATTCCTGGTAACCACAGTGTAACTCATATATGAATTGCTCTGGGACAATAAAATGCTTGTACATATCCTCTATGGAAAATGAATGTGGTTACCAGATGCATGTGGAAGTCTGTGCATGTGCTCATCCACTTTGCCTGAGAAGTTAAGCCCAGTTCAGAAAAGAACACAAGACTCAAACTTACTATGAATTTAATTAAGCTATGTGTGTTATTACAAATTATAAAAAAATATAATGGGCTGGATTTGTGTCTCAGTGGAAGAACACTTGCCTAACATTTGAGAAACTCTGGATTTGATCCTTAACACTGCAATAATTGTAGTAGTAGTCACAACAATAAATACAATGATCATATAATGCATATGACTAGATCTAGAACACCCTCTAACTCCACAGTTTATTTTCCCATTTAATAAGTTAGATAGAGTTCGAAAAAATAATGAATAATTAATAGGAACCCTCAGAAATTCAAACATTTAATGGTATGCATCATTCATGATACTGTTGCCAAACATTTATAACCTGGATTTAATCATAAAACTACACCAAAACAAACTGAGCATATTTTAAAGAATTACAGTGAAATAGTCTAGAGGTCATGAATGACAAAGAAAGATTAAAAATAGCCCAAGGAAATAGGATAACTAAATGGAATGTAAGGTGCAGACTAGAACCTGATAAGACAATAGAAATTACTAGATAATTAACAAAAAAATTGAGATACAGCTTTATAAATGTTCATTCCCAAGTTCTAATTATGGATTCGTATAAAACAATGTTATCTGGGAACACTGGTCAGAGGGGATGCAGCAGGTAATTCTTTTGTGATTCTTATATAAAATCATTTGAAACAGTTAAAAAATAGACAATAAAGGTAAAAAGACAGTGCAATAACATAAGTAGCAGAAGTCATGGACAGAGCTACTTCCAATTTCACAGCTCAGACTGATGCTTTCTCAGAGTCTTGTTTATTTATTCAGTACATTAATCATTTCCATATTATCAAATCTATAAATCCATGTAGTTTTTCAGGTTGGTTCTAATGTTTCATTCCTTTCCCTTCTTTTATCTTAGCATTAACCTTAAGAATACACTGTATTTCTATGTATTCTTACTTATCGAAAGTCAAGGCTGACTGTTGGAATTTATTGCCCTGAAGGAAAAAAAAAGTTTTCATCAGAAAAAAATTTACACTCTGTTTATTGCATTTTGAAATCTGTACACAATGTAATTATTAAATGTAGTATTATTACACAACTTAGTCGCTACATTTGGAAATCTTTCCCTTGACGTTAGTGATTGATACAATATTACAAGTGACTACCTTTTTGATGGAAATATACCTGGAGACCTAGTGTTCCAATGTACTCTGTCCAGAGTAATATCAAAAGAGAGCACAAGGTATATTTGTTTCTCAGAAGAAAAGATAGTCTCTAATATATCTTCACTGTTCTGAGGGTTTAATACTTTTGCTAAGCAGGCTCTTCCTTTTTATATATCACTGTTCAAGACAAATAGATCCCTTTAGTCAAAAGCAACTGATTCCTCTACTGTTGTTGTCACCCATGTTCAGCCACCACCAACTTAGAGTCTTCAGTTTCTTCTACATGAAAATTAGCATTTTATTTTTATTATTATGGGCATGACCAGAGAGTTTCCTATCAATCTATAAACACACATAAATCACAAGCATTCACAAACTGTTTATCTACTATAAAAGCAATTGGGATCCTTAGGTTCTGAAATCATAAAACTAAAAGAGGCATTTCATATGCATAAGGGAAAAGGGATTGAAGATTTATCTGATGACTTCAAAGTTTGATACAAGCTGGGTCTTTCCTGGTCTCTTGTATGTTGCTTTCAACACAGATTCCAACTTTGCTTGCTCTGGTTAACACTCTCCACTGCTACCTAGTGTTGTCATGCTGAAATCTCATTTATCCCACTGACTGCCATGAACTTTGACATAAAGGTAGCCCAGTTTCCCTTCCGAGGCTGAGATCTGATTTTTCAATACTACCTGGATATCTTCAAGTTTGTAGTCCCAAAGTTCTTCAAATTCAAACCAATCTCATATGAAGTGTTACCTTCCTTAGCATCTCAACTCACTCTTTTTCTCCTAAATCAATTAGTGGAACTAGATTTTGGTAAGTTTCCATGCCTGAACCGAGTTGCATCCATAATCTTCCTTTTCTTGGCACACCTAAAATACAAATCAATGTTGTATCTTCATGACTTTAGTAATCTAGTAATTTCTTTAACCCATCCAGTTCTTTCTATTTCCATTCTAACTCTTAGATGATTACAGCAGGCTCCAAACACAAACCCAGCATATTCTAATCTCCACTCAATGATCAAATTAATTTTCTAGGGTATGGATGTAGCAGTGCCATACTCTGCTTAAACACCTGCTCTCATGGTGAAACATCAACTTACTATCATGACTTCTAAACTCCTTCACAATCCAGTTTGTGTTTAGCTCCCCAATCTAATTTCTCTTTACTTTCTTTCCATCTACTCTCCACAGAGGCAAACTGCCCGTTTCTTAATTATACTCTACTATGTAGGATAGCTGTCTCTAAAACAGCCCCTGATTAGTCAGCCTGGTGATATTCATGACACAGTGAAATTCTCCCCTCTTGAATGTGGGCTTGATTAGTAACTTACCTGTAACAAACAGGATCAGACAAATAAATGATGGAATGGCACTGGAAAATCAGGTTACGAAGACCATCACTTCCATTTGGCTTGCCTTACTTTCTAGCTTTCTTGCTCTGATGAAAGGCAACGAGTGTACGCTCCTCTGCAGAAAGAATTCCAGCCAGACAAAACAGATGAACTAAGTCCAGTAGTTTATGAGTGACAGAATATTGCTCAAACCCACATAAGTGGATCTGAACAATGATTCCTTCACCACTGGAGCCCTGAGTTTACAGTAACCATGGCCAAATTCCTTTGTATTGCAGCATTTGTGGGAACTCAAAGTTTGAGAAATGGGTCAAAATTCAAGACCCAAAGAAGTTGATGTCATAATCTGATTTACAATGATAATAGTCATTATGCAAATATGTGTAACGTCTACATATTTGCTTGGAACACTTTGTTTCTACATTTTTCCAATACACTTCATTCTTTTCTGTCTGACTCCTTTTTTCCTCTTCCTATACCTTTTGTTCTATTACTGTTTAAGTATTATTTTCTTCAGTCTTATCTGTGCCTATAAATGTGGACAGAAATATTTTCTGTGTACTTGTCCTACTAGAAATACTAACATCCTCCATGAAACCATAGCTCTGTAAGTTTTGCAGTTGTACCTCCAATTCTGTGTAGACCAGTCCAGAGTTTATGTTAATTACTTTTGTGTCATTATTAGCAAATATGTAAAGTACTGGTAAAAATTAAAAAGTGAATGTTTATGACCTCTGACTTGTGACTTTATTTAAGCTTTATTTTAAAAAAGAAATTTATATAGTGCAAAAGTAATCTGTGTTGACTAGAAACCATCTGTTGAGCTTGGAATTTTTTTTAATGCTTTCCTTAGAAATAAAGTACTCATTTCTGAATTTAGACACAGTCAGGAAACTAATACCTCACCATCACAATGGTAATGAAGGAGTACATTACACTCCACTGTGTTATGAAGCTATGGTATCTTGTAGTTGAATCATTTAAACGTGGTTTGCACTTAAGAAATTTTAAATCCATAGTAGATTTATTTGGACATAACCCCCTTACGCATCAAAAGTATCTTTTTTACAAGCCATAAAAAATGTGAAAAATAACTACGGGAAAAATATCTATATGAAGTAAATCTGAAAACCACAGTTTGTCAGGGGTTTTTTTGTTTTTGTTTTTGTTTTGCTTTTGTTTTTGGTTAGCACAATGTGACACTCTCGTAGAAGGAAAGAACTAGATTCTTGGTTCTTTGTTTGTATGTCTGTGCAGTTCCCACTTGCCTAAAAGTCACTTTGTTTTTAACTTCACAAAGTCAAAATTGGGCTTGCTAGTTTGTTGAGACTGACTTCCATTCTGGTAACTTGGCACTTCAAAAGACCAGAGGGTCTCCCACATCAAAGACACTGATGATAAAAGGGGTTTTTCACCTAGATAAAAACTAAAAGGCTCTGTAGGATATTTATTTATTATTGGACTCTTATTCTAAGATCAAACATGTCTCAACTCAGCCAGGTATCAGTCTAAACTATATTTCAGTTGATCAAAAAGTGAGAAGCAAGCAGATGAAGCTGGTCAAATGACAGGTTCTAATGGAGAAACATGAAAACTGCGGTGCTTAAGGAATTTTCCATTCACATCAAAATAAATCTGAAGCAGCCTTCTGATCCAATCAGCACAAAGCTGCCAACATATCTCATAGAAGACTGTGTATAAAGATTTATAATTGAACAAACAACCAATGAGCAATAATGTCATGAAAGCCAATAACCAATAAATACATTCCATTGTTATTGCTTATCCCAAGATTTTCTCCATTTTACTTGAATTTGTTATACCAGTATACACATCTATGTCTTATAAAAAAATAATCATACCCCTCAATGTGTGCCAGTAGGAAGAAAGCTTCTTATTTCTTGAATTTCATAGTACCAAGCACATAGTGAACCATCATGTAAGCTTTGATATATTGAATGCATGAATATTTCTGGGGAATCTTTTGTACCTTTAAATGACATTCTTCCAAGTTCATCCATGGAAAGAGAAGTATTTCTACTTTCTACTCTCAGTTGTATAATTTAATTCATCTGAAAATCACTTTAAAAATAAACACACTCAATTGGCTGCTCCCAAAACCAGGGAAATCAGGAAAGGATTATAAGATTAATGGTAAATGTACATAAAGAATTGCCCTGAGAACTTGTTACATTCAGATTCCTGGGCCATACAGACACAAAATCGAATTCATTATTCTTGAAACAAGGCTTGGGAATCTAAATCGTAATAAGTACCTTCTAAGTTTTAATCATTAGAGTTCACTTTGAAAATGCGCTTCTGAATTTAGTTTTGAATGATTTGGTGTTGCACAACTAAACTTGGATTCAATAAGTTACTTTAAAAGGTGAATAGAGTTTGAAAACAACTTCACATAAGTCTTGAGCTGATTAGGTAGAGGGAGAAGATGCAGAGAATACATTTTAGGCTGAAAATAAGGCTTTTTATTAACATGTTAGGGAAGTTTTTATTGTATGATTTTTAATCTGTGTTTTATTGCTGTTATTTTTTAATTATTTTGAAGTAATTGTACAAAGAGTCTTGACTCAACATGTCAGTAAGACTAAATGCATCTTGATCAATGTCATTCCTTTTGTCATTCTGCCTCATCTTTGCCAGTCCCACCCATCTCCTCAGTTTTTGTAGCACCATTTTCACACATGTACACTGAGTGTACCTGAATGCTTTCTCTCCTCCCCTTCCTCTCTTCATTTGTCTACCAACCTTCCTTTGACCTCAACACCCACTAACACTGCATATTCCAAGTTCCTGTAGGTTAATTTTTCAAAGGAGTTATACCATTGGCATTCTCACCTGTATATAACACACTTCAGTTAATATATTTTCACATATATGCATATAATTCTGTACATAGTTACAGATATAATTTAGATATAATTCACAAATGAGAGAAAATATGCATGTATGATCTCTCTGAGCTGGACTTACTTTACTTAATATATTTTTTCCCAGTTCTATGTATTGCCCTGCAACTAATATAATATTCCCCCTGATAAATGAAAAAGTCATATTATGTGTATATATTTTTTGCATTTATATATACTCACATACAAATTTATACATACATATATATAAACATATCACATTTTCATAATCCATTAATCATTGAAGTGCATGAGCAAAAGCAAACTGTGATGCTGTCCTAAGCATTCAGGGCTATCTGGATCTTCTAAATGTGGTCTTGTGGGATGAGGAAACCACAGATCTACTTAGGATCTGTACTCATGCTGTAGCTTACAGCCTGGTTATCCAATATCAAAGCTTGAATCCAGGGCCTAAAGAACCCCTTGAGGTTTTTTGTTTTGTTTTGTTTTGTTTTCCTCACTTTTGGTGCTCTATCAATTTATCCACACTTCAAGTTTGTTTATTTGTTTTTGTTTGTCTTCTTTTCAATTGGTATGTTTTCTTTTTAATTTCTTTTTTTTTTATTAACTTCAAATTGATCCTGAGATCTCAGTCTCCTAAGTAGCTAGGGTTTACAGACACGAGCCCCTGGTTCCCAGCAAAGGACACTAGTGTGTGTGTGTGTGTGTGTGTGTGTGTGTGTGTGTATACATTTCCTGACCAAACTTAAAGCATATTCTAAATCTCATTCCAAGGAAGGCCTAGGGGAAAGGAGATGAAATCACGAGGCTTTTGTTTCAAAAGTCCCTGAATGGGGGTAGAGCACAGGGGTAGAGCATTTGACTGCAAAAGTCCCTGACTTTGCTAAATGGATCCTGGGAAGAAGAGAAAGTAAGAGTCCTTAAGCAATAATATTTTGGAAGTCCAGGAAAGATGAATCCATACTGGTTTGAAACTTGAAAACATGAATTTGTGATGCACAGGATATTTTTACTAAATATTGTCTCAGCCCTTATTTATTACTTTGTCCTAATTTAAAATATATTATATATACTACTATCAGTACTCCTAATTCAAATTCCAAGAATATAGTGTGGAAGTACCTAAAAACAAAAACATACTGATTATTGGATTCATGGAAGAAAAATCTTTGTTTAATTCAAATACATCTCAAAAACAAAATAATATGTATTACATATCAGTACCTATCATATATATATAATTTGATACATATTACAAATATTCTACCTACTTCAAAAATATCTTGAAGTGATTTACATTAAAAAACCATAAGAAATAAGACAAAGTTGTGAGAGGAAATTTCCATCTCAGAAACAAAGGGAGTAGAGAGTAGAGGCTGATTGCTTTTATAAATAGCAATAAAGGGCACATGCAATTAAATTGACTCTGTTCTACTTGTGCTGAGCATCTTGAAAGTACTTAACTTTAAATCTCACAGCTCTTAAACAGTGCAAGAGTGGTATAAAGTGCTAATCTTTCCACACTGGGAAATCTGCACAGAGTGAAACTAGAAAAACTCTTTGGTGGCTTCATTACCATAATTGGATATGTGATTTTTCCCCATCCGAACTTTTCCAGGAGTGTAAGGTAGGTCCAGTCAAATGAAAAATGCTCCCAGGTAGACTTCATGCTTGGGAAAAGGCTTTGCTCTTCCTTTGAAACAATCTTCCTGCAGTAACTATTTGTGGAAATAGACAAACCTGGAATTTCAATCTCAGAATGGAAATGACTAGGTTACTGCTACTGATAATTGAAAAGATAATTTCCTACCACACATAGGATGCTTCTGAAATTGTATAGGATGGTTTGTATGTTAAAATATTTTAAACATTTTCATGATTACTTTTTTTGTACTGTACTCATGTGTGTGTGTGTGTGTGTGTGTGTGTGTGTGTGTGTGTGTGTGTTTGTATACATACAGATGCCAATGTTCATCACTTTCTCAAATTTCTTGCCCATAGCCAGTGGTCTACCACTTGAACCATAACTTGAGCCTATCTTTTTTGTTGATAGGAAATGGAGTCTCATGGGCTTTCTGCACCAGCTGGCCATGAACCATAATCTTCCAGATCTTAGCCTCCTAAGAATCTAGGATTACAAGTGGCCAGTAGTGCCTGATATTGTACAGGTAAATTTTAAATACCTATTTTGTGAACTGCAATAAAAGTATTTCTAAAGTTGGGGCTGGGAAGGTGGCTCAGTGGTAGAGTGCTTGCCTTGCATGCCTGAGGCCCTGGGTTCGATTCCTCAGCACCACATATGCAGAAAAAGCCGCAAGTGGTGCTGTGGTTCAAGTGGTAGAGCACTAGCCTTGAGCTGAAGAGCTGAGGGACAGCGCCCAGGCCCAGAGTTCAGGCCCCACAACCAGCAAAAAAAAAAAAAAAAGTATTTCTAATGTAAATATCAATATATGGAATGTTCACTATAGGATACCTTCATGCACTCATTTATTCATTTGACTTTTAAATGGTCTTTGGTTGTTTTCCATAGGCCTTGCAAAGAGTTCCTACATGGTGAGTAGAAAATAGGACATAATATTTATAATGTACTATGTGATTTTTTGTTTCTTTTGTATGCTCTTCCCACATGGTATAACCCCTGTTTTCACCGTGTTTGATTCTGGTGCCCTGCATCTTGCATATACATTTTTCTAATTTGGGGAAGGATAAGGAAATAACAAAATGCTGAAATAAGGATACAGATAAACCCATTGTAGCAATGAGATGTACAAGACACTATGCTGAAAATAAACTTTATAACTTTGCGGGGGAAGAGGGGTATAGTAAAGTTGGGGAGGTGGGGCAGGAAGGGATGGTAGAGGAAAAACAAAGGAGGGGGTAACAATGCTTGATAGGAAATGAAGCCATTACCTTACTCATGTAACTGTAATCCCTCTATACAGTATCTTTACAATAAAAATATATTTAAAAATAAGACATAAGTCAAAATTAGCACACATTCTTGGGATTCATTGAACAGTGATAGCACAGAAATTTTTCCTATAGAGAATCTGATAACATGTACTTCAGTCTTCATGAGTCAAGAAGCAAAATTGACATTACAGAGGTACTTTTTCAGAGAAAAAATAACTTTTTATAAGGTTTGTATTGAAGTAAGCTATACCAAAAAATGATGGCAGCTGCATTTAACACATAGCTATCTTACAATGACCCTTAGTGTAAGTGCATAAATTCTTCACCAGAAATTCTGGACTTTGAATTTGGAGGAGCTTAGTCTTGATTTAATCTTATGGTATTTCTTTTACTCATTTCTTCATTCACCAAATAGTTGGTAATTTCTTATATTACACCAGTCCTATAGAAAGATCAACATTTAATATATCAACAATTCCCTTTCGTTTTAAGAAAAAAATGAATAATGAATAGAACAACAGCAAATATTTTATATACACATTACCTCGAACAATCACCACAAAACTCAGTATAAGCCCTACCTTAGAGACAAGAAATCCTAGAGACATTTGAAGAATGGAAGTATCTAAACAGATGCTCTCTGAAAAATCTTTCCTGCATAGACTGTAGAGAACAATGCAGAAAATTTCTCTTTTCTAAAATGTATAAGTTAATTAGCATTAAAGCTGACAAGTAATAAAAATCATATTAAGCCAAGGATGGCTGTCTATGACTCTAATCTCTGGTTCTTGGGAGATGGAGGGTAAGAGGATAAACATTCAAACTCACAGTGTGCAAAGTTAGCATGTGACCTTGTCGGTAAAACAAACTGACTTAAAGAACTTGGAGGCATGGCTCAAGTGGTAAAATGTGTTTTCTAACAAATACAGGCTTCTGAATCCAATTACACAAGCAATACACACCTAAAAATCATATACAATTTGTAATTGTCTAGATGCCATATGAGAATGAATAGTTTGCATACACTAACTAAATTTAAACCCTGACAAATCATTTTGTGAAATGCTTGGGCTATTTTTCCATGGTACAGATAAGGAAATGGAGGCTTCAGAGCTTCATCTGTTTTCTTTCTAAAAAGTAGTAGTTAAGATACAAACAGGCATTCCAAATTTACAAACCTGACTTTTAAGCACCTTACTATACAGGTGCTTGCCTAGTTGTTGAAGAAAAATGAAAAAAAAAAAAAGAACTGTATCACCACTTTGAATGTACTAACCACCTAGACAGAAATCAATCATTTAATGCTGCTTGCTTGGGAGAGTGGAGTAGTGATAAATATAATCTTGACATATATTTTTGTTCTATTCATTCTTCTGGGACAGTAGTATGTAGTTAATATTTAATTAAAAATAAAAGTATCTACAAGTAGTGGACAAAGGAGAAAAGAAGAAACAAAGGAAGATTAATAACAAGCTTAACATGTTAGTAATCCCAGCATCAAGAATGAAATGTATTCTTCAATCTGTCATACTCTATTTATCTTCTCCATCCCCAGGGGGAACCTAGGAGTGGAGGAACCCTTAAGTGTCTGTGGAATTCAATGAAGGCCCTGTCTTTAGTTCATCCCATTTTCACATTCAAGAACAGGCCTATTAGCGCTTCATTCTTAAATATATCCACTGATAGGAAATTAGAACTTTTTTTATTTTCTGACATTCTAAGTCCCATCTACCATTTGTCTAAATTACATTAACTTCTCAACTCAAAGATTATGACAGCAACTGATTATTATGCTAAAATCAAGCAGTTGAAAATGGATTACTATGCTCTGAACAAATAGTTTATATTTGTATCCATTTATGTTTACTAAGCCATCAGCAAGAATGATTCAAGTATGAAATCATATGGCAAACTGTATACACATACCTGTATTACTATAGAGGTATATAACATATACAAGTATTTTATTAATCTGGGAAATAAATTCTAGACATCTGTTCAAATGAATCATTAAAAACTAAACATTAAAAACTAAACCACACATTGCTTTCCTAACTGTAATATAGTCTACCTTCCTTCAGAAACATCATACTAGGCTTCTACTGTCAAGTCTATTGAATTCATCATCCCATAGAACTTATCTATAGATATCAAGATATTTATACTGCCATTCTCTCCCTTCCCCAAAGTACATGAGAATTATGAGTGTTATAATGTAATGATATGAGTGCATTTGTTTGTCTTCACACACCAGACCAACTTGATCTAAGGTATGTGTAAGACTTGATTATCACTACTACCTTGGAAAACCTCATAAGGTACTTCCAATTCATTAGGAATTGAGAAAATTATAGAAACAAAGTCTATGGTAGAAGAGAGCATTCTTTCTCTGTATCCTTGGATTACTAGGCAAAGGAAAAAATTCCTTAATGTTCCTTACTCCAAAAGGAAATTTGGAACTTGTTCAAAAGTATGTGGAAGATAGATGGAAACTAAAATATATGTTGTCAGAATTCTCAAAATATTAAATATTGGTCTTGAATTTTGAGTGCATTTCAACTGGCCTGCCAACTTTCAAATCTTCTACAATTATTATTCAAAATGTACTTGAAAGCAGCTCAATTTATTCTTTTATCTTCTCTTTGATGTAACTATGGATAGGAGTAGAACACAAAGTAATTGTGTTATTTCAGACAATAAAGCAAATCATTTACCACAGAGAAGTAATCAAATCATTTATATTTTTCATGCTTGCCTGAGCACCTGGCTTTTTAAATTTTTTTACAGACGGACTATACTACCTAATAATTCTAATTTGAAAAAAAAATCAACATACGAACATAAGTATATCCTCAAGAAAATAGCATTCACCCAAATATCTAATTTATATGTATACTTTATTTCTTTGTTTGAAAATTAAAACGTTCTTGCAGAAGATTTTCTCCTAATCTGTGGGCTTTCTAAGCCAGGCCCAAAGAAACATAGGTCCCATTGTTTCCCTTATTTGCAATATCTAGTATATGTCTGAGTCAAGCACAAAAGGTCAGATAAGTTGATGTTAGGGAAATGAACCCTAAGATATGTATTCAAATGTTTTTTTTTTCTTTCATGGGATTGTTTCTAACATGTTTATAAGATTATTTCTTTGTTGCTTTGTATGTCCCTCCGCCATGGTAAAACCCCTGCTTTCACTGTATTTGATGTCAGTATAATTTGTGGAGGGGTGCCATGCTGACTCCAGTGGAGTCTGCTTAGCATGGGAAACCATCTATCAGACCAAGATAGGGGCTTCAGAGACCTATCTCTGAGTTTTGGGACTTCACCGAAGTCTACCTCAGAGAATGGGGCTTTACAGAAACCTATCTCCAAGTTTTGGGACTTCACCAAAGTCTAACTCAGAGAATAGGGCTTCTAAGAGGCCTACTCCTGGAAAAAGGCTGGCAAACCCCTGGGAAAGATGTGTTTCTGCCTTTCTTTTCCTCATAAGAGTGCCTATTCATCTTTTACTGTTTCTGCTGTTCATCATACTTATTCATTGTCAACTTTCCCTTATTCAAAGCTCTTTCTTAAGAGTGTTAACGACTCCAATATCTGATGAGTGTCTTAAAAATATGACTAACTCACCAGAGTTAAGTGCTACCCTGGAAGCCCCTCTTGTGGAGGCTAGTAGACAAGCCATAAGCAAATATAAAAGTATTGGGGGTTTCACGAACTCATTTCAGCAGAAGGAATTGTTTGTAAGAGACTTACAAGAAGCTGTAGGGCGGCTAGAACAGAAAGAATGTATGGCAATTGCTGAGATAACTACTTAGGAGAAAGAACTTCCTGTTACTCTCTTTCATTTACTAAGAGACTTGCTAGATCTAGGCCTCCGTGACCTAACTATTAAAGAAGGAAAAGGAAAAATCTTATGGGACAATTAAGGCCTCTATAGAAATAAGGTAATGGTTAGATGGTGACAAACGTCGAAACCCATTATATTTCTTAGAGATAAGCCGGAAACAAGTGCCTTTCAGGCGACTAGCTGTTGACTACCCAAGAACGAAGCCTTGCAGCAAGATTGTGCAACCTTTTGCCCTTTCTTATGGAGACTTTTTGCTATAAAAGTTTGTTATCCTCTGCATTAAATCGCACTCAGCACTCAGCACTCAGCATCCACTCCTAATGTGCGTGAGTTGTCTGTTTGCCATCTCCCCATCCTATTCCAGGTTCCTCCCCTAGGTGTCCTCCGTCATCCCGACAGAACCCGGTCCGCGGCAGAGTGGCAGGGGAAAAACAAATTGTTTAAATAGGGATACAGGTGGACCCATTGCAACAATGAGATGTACAAGTCCTTACGTTGAAAACGAACTTTACAACTTTGGTGGGGGGGCAAGGAGGATTGGGTGGTGGGGGAGAATTGGAAGGGATGGGAAGGGGAAACAAAGGAGGATGCTACAATGCTTGATAAGAAATGTACTCATTATCTTGCCCATGTAATTGTAACCCCTCTGTACAGTATTTTCACACTAAAAAAAAGAAAATTAAAATGTTCTTGATCAAAACTCAATGGTTATTTTCTTTATAGTGATTAGATTCTTGTTCAAACTTTATTCTACCAATGGACAGTGCAAAATTGGAGGAATGGAAAGAAGAGAGTCTTGAGTACAGAGGTAGGACTCAAATACCAATTGTTTCAAGTCATTTAATAAAACAATTGATTGCTCATGACTGCAGAGACTCCATATTCTATTTCAGGGGTTATCAGATTTTTACAAAGAGCTCATTAGAAAAATATGTTAGACTTTTAGCCACCTATCAGTTGCAGCTACTTGACTTTGTCATTGAAGTATTAAGGTAACCACAGCCAATACACAAACAGGAATAGGTCTGCATAATAAAATATTATTAAACAATATTAGTCATTGGTAAGTACTTGGTGGTTAATAACCTCTCAATTCTATTTTAAAAATGCAAAGAGGAATTCTAGAACTTTTTAATTATTTAAAAAGTATTTAAACAATGTCAGGTACGATGTTGCAAGCCAGTAATCCCCATCTACTCAAAAGGTAAAAATTGAGAATTTTTCAGTTACAGACCTATCTAAGTACAGCACAGTAACACACACACACACACACACACACACACACACACACTACTTAAATGATAAGTAATGAGGTTGTAGACTATTTGGGAAATAACTCTCACAAACTATTAGCTAAGTATATGGAGACATGAAATAAAAACAGTGGCAGGTTGCAAAGTGTTTCTTTTATATGTGTAAAAATTGTCTTAAGGTGTTTGGTAACTGATGAAAACATTTTGCTTTGATCATCACATATTCCCACTCCTTTGTGTTGTAGCATAATTTGATCAAGTTTCCCACTTTTCGAGATCTCCCTTACGTGTGGAAGGGAGGAGTTGGAGAGGTGGGGAGGAAAGGGATAGTAGGAGAAAGCAAAGAAGGGGAAAACAATGCTCCATAGGAAATGTACTCATTACCTTACTCATGTAACTGTAACCCCTCTGTACAGTATCTTTACAATAAAAAAAGATTAAAAAAAAAAAGATCTCCCTGACTCAAGACAAACAAAATGAGCTTAAAAAATTCTGTGAACAGCATTATATCGGATTGTTTCTAAGCGCCTTTCCAGACTGAAGACACACAGCTTGGCAGAAATGGGAATGTGGCCAGTAGATGAAGTCCTAAGCCTGAATAAACTCAGCTGCATTTAGTGGGAAAGTCATTAGAAGTATTGAGAGGAGAAGAGAATTTGGCACCAAAAGAGCAAGAATTACAATCCCTATTTTCTATATATATATGTTTTACATCTCTAATGGATTTCTTCAGAGATCCATTCCCAAGGTCTCTGTTTCAGGTCACTGAAATGCTTCTGTAACACATTTTCCAAAGACAGAGAAGTAGTTTAGGATCAGATTTCTATCTCTGTGTGTATTGACCTTTTATGGGTTTTGGAGAGTCTGAGTAACATTAAATTATGGATTTATTAGCTGCTTTCTTCAGTTCTTTCATAAAGAATTTCATTTGTCAAATAAGTTGATAAAGAAGTTGTGTTACATAGCAAAAGGTGGAGCAATCAAGCTTCTACTTATCCAAAAATGCTCATTGGTAAAAATATTCTAAGATATAATTCTGTTCACATCTCCCTTAGCTTAGTAGGATAATCAATTCATCCCTTATTTTTCGTAAAAGAAAAGTGATTTTTAATGTTAATGTCAGGGACAGTGGGATAGTTTAGGAGTACAAAATTAAATTCATGAATCTTTGAATATCTGAGCTAAGAACTCAATAAACATTGGTGATAATTTTAGGGTTATAATTAATTATTTTATACCTCCACATAGATGTATAGATCTACATATTGAGAAAGAAATATTTATCTCAGAAGGTAAAGAAAAAAATATTAAGGAATATTTTTTAAAGCCAATAATATGCTTCAATATTTTAAAGCTGTAAGAAGCAAGTAGACAGTAAGGGGGAAAAACTGACAATGCCTTCCACATTTACTAAAATATCTTTGAAACTTGGTTCAGCAGGTAATAAAAGAAAAGAGAATAAGCTGGGCACTGATAGCTCAGGCCTGTAATCATAGCTTCTCAGGAGGCTCAGATCTGAAGATCATGGCTCAAAGGCAGAGCAGCCAGGAAACTCTGTAAGACTCTTATTGCCAATAAACTAGTCAAAAAATCTGGAAGTGGTACTTTGGCTCAAGTTGTAGATCATTCGCCTTGAGCAAAACAAGCTCAGGGACAAATCCCAGGTCTAGAATTCAAACCCCAGGACTGAAAAAATAAAATGTGAAAGGCCATGCCCACACAGATATTGAAGTCATTTAGTTTTAAATAAGTCAGTTAATTAGTTGAAACACCAAAATAAAGAGCAAATACTATAAGTTGTGATTGTCTACTAAAACAATAAAAATATTTCAAAATGTAAAAGCCAGTAGTTGAATTTAGAATTGAAGTCATGTTTTTGGTAATAATCCTGTCCCTTTTCTTTTCTCCTTTCTTTCCTTTTGTGTGTGTGTGTGTGTGTGTGTGTGTGTGTGTGTGTGTGATTTGAACACAATGTCAAATTGACCAATTTACTAGAGTGTGATTTTATAGCTTAATTGGCCATGTCGTTACAATTTGTTCCATATGGATTATACAAATAACATAAGACAATGGGATGTTGTTGTAGTTGTTGTTGTTGTTTCCAGAACTAGAATGTGAACTCAGAGCCTTGGGCTTTGTGCTAGTTTTGCTGGTAGTCTACTAGTTGAGTGACATCTCCAGTCTAGTTTTCTGATGAATATTTTGAAAATATAGTGCCAGGGATCTTTCTGCTCAAGTTGGACTTGAACCAAGATCTTCAACCTCCTGAGTAGCTAGAATTAATGTGTAAGTATTTTACTATTCAGAATGTGTCCCATTGCTATAAAAGAGCTGAACAAAAATTTCTAGGTATAAAATAAAACAAAAGGGAATAAAATTATTTGTTTTACAGACATGTTTGCATTCATGTTCCTAGGACCAACTATTTTTATTTAATTGTAAAGTAAAAACACAACTATTTGGTGAGTTGGATACAGTTGATATGGTTTAGATGCTAAGTGGATTTAAATGAGTCCATTAAAACATTGACATCTAGATCATAACTGCCAGTTAGGAAATCTGCCTAACTTGTACACTGAATTTTCCATTTTGTTATATGCTAAGGAATCAAGAGATGACTTCTTCCTAGACTCCAGGAAACATCTAATGAAAGTACCTGAAAGAAACAGATGGTGTCCAAACCACTCCCATTAGATTTGCAGATTGAGACTGCATTATTTGTAAAGACAGTTTGTCTTATTGACATTTAAATTTGAAGGTGGGAGCTGCTGATTCGTGTGGGTAATCCTAGACTGAGATGTGGAGGACTGAGATTTGAAGCTGAAGGAACAGGGCATCTGACCCTAGATAGGAAGTTAGGGATAGAAGGCCACTGCGACAAAGACTCGCATGTCAGGAACTAAAGGAAGGACATATGTCTTGCTCCTGTCAGGAGCCAAAGTTTGCAGATCTGGCACTGATGTTGAGATGAAGTACAAAAGCAGAAGGCAAGCCCACCCACATCAGTCCAGGATGGGAGGGGTCCAACCAAACAGAAATGTATACCCAATTAGAAAAGCCTTCTGCAGTGAGTGTCCAGTGCTTAATGAATCAAAGCAAAGGTATCAATAGGGCAGAGCCTCAGGACCAAGTATCTACTGGGATTAGAAGCAGCAGCCTCTTATCTTCTCTTATGGGGTGCCAGGGAGATGTTCTCCCCACTCAGAGAGTCTGCTAATTCTTTCTACTTTCTTTCATGGTTTTCCTTTTTCAGTTTTAGTTTAAAAAAAAAATCTGTTCAAGTTTTTTCCTGGCTTTATTTCTTATTATCCAGAGAAGAAGGATCTATTCACTCAAGTATTAAAAGCCAGCTAGGCAGAAAAGTCCTTGAGATTCAATCACCAAAAGGACCAGCAAAAAGCTGGACAGATATGAGGTCTTGAGTTTAAAAACTGGCACCAATAAAAGAACACCCCTCCTCCCCCCCCACCCCGCAACTAATTTATTTTGGCTTCCAACATGTCCTCAGCTCTAACAATTATTTGGTCCAGGTGACATCTGCTCAAGACTTGATTTCATACTTTGCATAATGTTCAAAGTAAGTATGTTTTACTTTGAACGGCTCCCAAAGAAGAAGATCCCAAGTTCCCAAGTTCTATTGCTTTGTCTAGGTTTTGTGTGTGTGTGTGTGTGTGTGTGTGTGTGTGTGTGTGTGTGTATTTATTTTATTATTATTATTTGGCTCCTTAGGTGGGGTTAGGAGTAGAGTTCACGTAGAGAATTTAGGTAGTGGATAAACATTCCTGGATAAGTTATTTTGATACAAAATTTATTATTGTGTAATAAATCTATGTGTGCGATACCAGCATGAGCCAATAGCTTTATGTTTTATGGAAAAACAAATATTACCAGCGTAATATTCCTTCTCTTAGGAAAAAATGTATGTCAAGACATTTTAAAAATCTTCCAGATCCTTGGATTAATAATACATAGGATAAGACTAAATTTTTAGTCATAGGCCCCAGTGATGGAAGAGATATATTCTCTCCCTTCTTGTCCAGGCCTGGGTATTCACAGAAAATGCTTGCCTCTCATCTGATCTCCAGAGATTTTATCTGTTCCACATTAGGTCATCCAATATTCTTCTTGAAATCCTCTTCCATATTCTAATTATAAGTTTAAAAGCCTGCATATATTTTCTATTCATTGTATTTCTTATCTGACTGCATTGAAAAATCTGCAAAGGCACTCCTTAAGTCTGAGCTATTTTGACATCAATTAATAAGTTATTTAATAGATGATAACCTAATTTCAGCTCCATAATGGACTCAGTAGTATTTTGAATTTCACGTTTCATTGTTCTTGCATTAAATGCAAATTTTATTACTTCATTGTATATCAATGGATGAAAGCACCTCCTAAAACGAATTAATTAGCTATTCAGGAAACTTATCAAAAGCATTTGTTTCCTATTCTTTCAAACCATTGTAAATTAGAAACTGATCTGAATACAGAAAACATGAGACTATTGTTCTTTATGAAATTCTTTTTGTCTCCCAATAATGGTGAGCCAATGTGCAATAAACATGAGAAAGCACAGAGCAGAGTTTTAACATGAGAAAACCGAGGCATTTTTTGTCCTTCCTTTAAGGCTAGCTAGATGAGAATTCATAATTATTCCAAGGATTCACATGCTTTCCCCTCGGCAATTAATGATGGTGATGTAAAATATTGGTCCACACATATTTTTCCTTTCCTGAATACTTGATTTTGTATAGGTAAAGCCCAAGCCTTTCCTTTGCTTTCTATTCTATTTGGCTAATGTTCCCTAGTTCTACTTGGATTAAAACAAGTTGGATAAGAACCACTTGGGTTAGAACAATTCCCTTAGTCTGCTTTCTCCAGGAATTCACACTGTAATATATAGACATATAAATAGAGATGGACAGATATAGATACCAGTTACCACAGCTGCTATTAAATAATTATCTGTGTCATTTGCTTTTCCTTTTTTAGCCTTGGGCTCCTTTTTAAAGTGATAAACTCATTTAACTATGAATTGTCAGTTAAAACTAACCCTGATAATAAGATAAAATGGTAACCATAGAGCTTATCAAAACACATCCGTACAGTAAATACTAAGGTTTGTTGTGTTGTGCTTTTTTTAATGGATTCTGAATTAACTCTTTTCTCTCTTCATGCCTGACAAATATTATTTTGTGCAGACTTGTCTTTTACCAACTGAATTCCTGCACTGCATCTTGGGTAGTTTCACCTACTCTGTTTTCACCACAAATTTTACACTGAGGACTACAAAAATAATATTACCAGCCTAGGATAGCTTTTTCTGGACTACTCTTCATGAATTATCCATATGCATTTCAATCTTACATATATAAAACCTAGTGAAGACAGTTCCTTCTCTTAATCCCACTAGGAATAATACTTGAATATTTGTTACTTTAGCTATTGACTTTAAATGTTTTACTTCCATCCACCTTCCCATGCTTCTACTAATGAGCAAATACAAGTAATCTTATTTCCTCTCCTTTCATTTTCCCAATGAGACAATTAGTCCAGATAACTAGATTTAGTATAATTTTTTTCAATTTTTTTTAATCTTACTCTGACTATAATTTCCACTATTTACTAATGTCGTAGGAAACAACCTCTATGGTGGATTTCTCTCTGCTCCTGTCTTGTTAACCCTATATCATTCTTCAGTCATGCTATGGTCTTATCCAAAGCTCTAATCTGACCCATACATAGAAAATGATAATACTTATCCATATATGAGCTAACTCAGCACAGTCAGTTTGCTTGGTTTTCCAAATATTGTCTTAAATTTGTTGCTTACCAGTCTCTCGGTTGCATGTTGTCTCTTTAGAAACACCAAAACACTTGTAGTGCTAGTATATCTAATGTCGTTCCTTAACTTTCTGTACTTTGGGCTGATAATGCTGCCTACCACTATCTAACTCAAATCTATCCATGAAGACTGACTTTAAAAACTGTATCACAGAAGAAACAAACCTGATTCCATTTCCCCAACAACAAAGCCCAGGCTTGTTGCCTTTCTCTTCTATGATGTGTATATGCTATGTGCTACCTCTTCCATCCAATTTACCAAAACTGTACTCTTGCTGAGAGCTGGTGGCTCACACCTGTAATCCTAGTTACTCAGGAGCTGAGATATAAGGATAGTGGTTCAAAGCCAGCCCAGGCAGGAAAGTCAGTGAGACCCTTATGTCTGATAAACAACACCAGAAAACCGGAAGTGGAGCTGTGGCTCAAGTGGTAGAGTGCTAGCCTTGAGCTGAAGAGCTCAGGGATAGCGCCCAGGTCCAGAGTTCAAGCCCAATGACCATCAGAAAATAAAAAGTGAAAAGAAAAGACAATAAAACCACAAAGGTTGTTGTTGGCTCAAAGGTTTAAAATTAGTCACTCATCCCATACTGACTAGTCTATAACTAGTGTTCCATTCTTCATATTGTCACTCATGAATTCATGTGGAGAAAAACCTTTTCCATTGTCTTGAAATAATAATGCCAACGAAACGTTTCTCTCATGGCTCCATTAGTTTCATGATAATATATTCACAGTAGTTGTAAAACTAATGTTTTACTGAGTATAAAAGCTAAAATTTAAGGATAGGGAGTTACAGTTGTTAAGAAGTGGCTGAGATAAAATAATTTTGACAATAATATTGTTTGAACCCCTAATTAAAAAAATTAAGTCTCTAGCTTCTACGGAGCTTTTCCTCTCACACATCAGTAAGTTAAAAAAATCTCTTTATGTTTACCTCTTAATTGGTTTAAAATATGTTATATTATGAGAAGTGTGAATTGGAAATTTTTATTAGTTTCGAGACGCAAGTTTATATAAGGAAATGCTACAGAACTATTGAGGCTAAGAAAGAGGATTTTTTTTAAATAGAAAAGCACTGAAATATGATACTTAAGCTACTGAGTTATTCAGAGACATCCATCAATGCCATTTGATTAGAATATAAAAGTGAATCACAATGCAACCCTAAAAATAAAATGCCTAAAGCTGAATAATTGTGATAAAAATAGTGTTGATTGATTTATTTTCAACTTTGAATGTGAGCTAATCCATGCCTTCCATCTGAAGTTCTGTAAAATTCAATAAAAGTCGAAACAAAAAAAAATTCAAACCTTGCCTCATGTACCAAGACCCACACTTCAAAGGTGTTGACCTACCAATTCCACCGATTTCAATAGTAAATCTCAACAACCAAGAATAAAACTAACATCAAATACCAAAATATGTCCCCAAAGAGAAGCCTGTTTCCTAGGAGAATCAGAGCTAATAGAACACAAAGAATGAAATATTCCAAAGACAGCATCAACAGTTTTCTGTTCTGAATAATAAATGACACTGTAAAACAAGGCCTGCTGTCATGATGCAGATGCCTCAACTCTCATCTTTCACCCTTGGTTTATTCCTTGTGGATTTTGTGCATTGAAGAACACACTCTCGATTTCTTCATCTCTGAAATGAAAAGGAGTATATCTACCTACCTGATACCTACCTGGTTCTGTAAGGACTGAATATGATGTATGTAGGTGTCTTGCAAATGGTATCGTTGACATCCACAGATTCCAACTCATCCCTGAGGGCAAGTTGGGAAATCATTCTCTATAGCTGATTGACCATTGACCACACAGTGTTTTCTACAAACCATTCTGGAAGAATTGATGCAAAAATAACATTTGGCCTTGCCGTGACCTCACCCGAGTTAGTTATAGGCATTCTTCGCCATTGATTATTAGTGGTCAGTATTATCTGGCAACACTTTTATCAATGAAATAAACAAGCTATGTGGATTGGGAAATCAAGGTGTCAACTATCAGAAAACAAACCTTCTTCAAGAGTGATGAACTGTTTTGGTTTCACTAAAGTAACGTGCTTTGGGGGATAGGGGTAGGTGAAGTTGTAGTGCCAAACTCAGGGACATCTCAGATAATTGAGCCAAACTGATGACCCTATCATGTAAAGTATGTCTTGATTTTGTTCACGCTTGTATATCAATACAGACTCTCAATATTGCCTAGTGAAAAGTAGGTAACTCATAATCATATTTTAGTCTATTCTAATACAAAAATAATCTCACCTCTTTTGTATTTTTTCACTTTATTTCTTTTACTTTCCTTCCTTTTTTGTGATATATGCATATACCTGTGTAGAAACATAGTTGTGAGAGACAGGATCTCATTATGTTTTCTAGAACTCACGTAGTTCTGACTGAGCTTAGAACTACAGACATTGGCTACTGTGCTTAGCCTAACATCCTGTCTATATTGTATGTTTATAGCTTGAAAATGCCAGTCATTCTACATAGAAAAAAAATCACTATTCAATTGGAAGCTTATATTTGGGTTTCAAATACCTATCAGTCTTTCAAAGCACAACAGATGAGAAAATAAATGAATTTACTTTTTAATCTATAAGGCATTCAGTTTTTATTTTGAATTATTATTTGAATGCCTAATTCTGAGAGGCTAGTTTATTTCTAAGATGAAACCTATGAATTTCAAGATTTTTTTATCCCTTAATATTAATGTTTGGTATGATTACTAAAACAGCTTTAGAATAATTAAAATGAATCTCAGCATTTATTACAAATTGGGTTTTTTAATATTTAAATAACAATGTGGATAAAATGAAAACTATATTAGCCAATAAATGAGATTTTTTTAAAAATTTCAATATTAGATAATTTCTAGTGGATGGGATAATATATATATGTACATATGTATAACAGAATTTGTGTTTCGTAGAAAATACATTAGTGTTCATAAAGTTATATAAGTGCATATATACATATATATCATTTTTAGGTTTTTGTGAAATTTTTTATATTGGAGGTAGAATGTATATTCATCATAAAAAGAAACCAGACAGATCTTTCAAACAGGCTTAAGAATAGACGTGAAAGAATCTTCACTTCTGCAATGTTCAGGAGATAATTCACTCATGTAGAAGAGTTGCCCCAGTGTTGTTCAGGATTGAACATCAACCCACACAAATGAATGCTGACAGTTCCTGATCTGCATCATTTTCTTGGAAAATGTGAAAAATGCATCAAGAAATGAACACTGTGAGTAAAATATGTTCCCACACAAGGAAGGATACGTATTAGAAACCAACAATGCAACTGAGCACATAAACATTGCTATTATTTTTTTAAGTGACTTGTTTGCAAGACCCTGGAAAATGTTGCAGATGCAAATATATAGCTACATGACATTTTTAAGGTCAGAATGAACTGAAGGTCATTTTCTACCAACCTGTTTATACTGAAAAATATCTTTAGGCACTATTTAGTTTGTTAGAGTGTTGTTGGAAAGAAAAACAGTAAGTATCATCTCCTTCTCTAGTTTGGTAAAACTTTCATATTTGCAATGGAACTAGCCAGGAGACCTCTATGTCCATGATAGCATTTGACTGACAGGCATTTTACAAGCTTTGTTAACATTCATTTTCTTATGAAGATTTCATTAATCAAGAAATCCAAGATTTCCTAGTATTTAAAAAAAACATTGATTTAAAATTGTATGGTAGGTACCATTAAAAGCATATACCATAAAATATACCATAATCATTATTGTGTGCTTTAATATATGCAGCAGAACTGATGTTTCATTTATTTCTCTTGAATACTAACAATGGCAACTCAGGAGTAATGGCTGGGTATGGTTGGACTCTAGTTTTACTTCTTTAAATGTTGAGAAGAGTGTTGATTAGCAAATTGGCACTCGTAAGGGGGAAGGGTCTCATACTGTTGAGAGAACCTAAAACTAGCTCCATTTTTAAGTTTCCTCCACCTGAGAATCAAAATGCTGTTTTCTCACAAACTCCCAGAGTCAGGAAATGTGCTGTGTTTGTTCAGACCCCTGGAAACTGCTTGGAAAGCCCTGTTTGGTTATCAATAGCCCAGATAAGATCTGCAGCCCTGTTTGGTTAACAATAGTAAAACAGCCCAGACACCTTGCCTTTCACTTTCCAGAAAGGAGCAGTCTTATCCCTGCCCCTCATGAGTAAGCATATCCCCCTACTTTGTGTGGGGACCCCAAATTCGTGCACCAGTTCAAACCAAAATGATAGGTTAGTTCAAACAGTTACTATGAGACGGACTGTAACCCCACTGGCTACTGACATAAATATGCAATCTTTATATGTGTGTTACAATCCCGTTGGCCACCTGCCTGTGGCCAGGCTTGACCACATGGATCTTGTCTTTAAAAACCCTAGCTTGCGGGCTGTTCGGGGTCGCAGTTTCAGCCCCCGAGTCTGTGCTGTGTCCCTGGCCGGTCAGCTATCCCCTTCCCCAATAAAGTCATCTTTTTACGCGAGGCTGTCTCTGAGTGGTGGCCTCTCTTCTCCATAACAATAATATCTACTGATGTATTGCCATAGCACATGAACTAAAGCTAGACTGAACTAGAGCTAGACTTGAGGGAGTATACTCAGTGTGAGAGATCATCCGAATATCTTCCACTTTCACCAGTTTCGCCTCTTAAAATATCATTGCATTGCCCATCCCAAAAGGACGATTAATCAATCAATAAACACACGTTATATTACTACTTCTGATGAGAAACGGACAGAACTGGTGTTATTTGGACAAGTCAAATACAGCAGTTCATTATCCAACATATGCTATACTGAGGCATAAATAATTGGGAAATAGGACTTAATAGCCTGAAATTTCATAGGTTCTTGGTTTCTGGGTTTTGTTGAGAGATAGATGAAGATGTATAGACTGCACCCAAGAACCACAAGCAAATATGTTTTCTACTGTCATGAACTTTCCTTACAATAGTTTAGGTAACTGTCTGTCTCATGGAAATGACTATTTTACTTTTTATTTACACTGAGCAAAAGCAAAGTGAGTAGTTTTATTTACTACTGATAAAAAATTTGTTAGGAAATGTAGTCACAAAATATTGCTTATAATGTGTATAAAATTCTCCAGTAACACTAGGGAATCTGAAGATTTCAGGAGTCCAGCGAGCAGCACTGAAATGCCAGGAGCTATGGTATGTGTGTGTGGTGAGAATGCTGCATGCAGGATCTAAATTTAGGTCCCAGTTGACAGTATGCTGTATTAATTCTGGAAGATTCTTTTGTGTCTCACAGAGCCAGATGTATCTTGTTCTGTATCCTGATCAAGCCAAGGAAGACAATAGCATCACAGCTGCCTTCTATTTAACACAGCGTTTTGAAAATTCATATTTCTTCTTAATGGGAGGGAAAAAAATCGGAAGTAACCTCAATTTGGGAGAAGGCAACTAGCAGTTGTAGACAGATGCCAGTGGCTCCTGCCTATAATCCTACCTACTCTGGTGGCTGAAATCTGAGGATTATAGTTCAAAGCCAAACTGGGCAAGAAAGTCCTTGAGATGCTTACTTCCAACTAACCACAAATAGCTAAAAGTAGAGCTGTAGCTCAAGTAGCAGAGTGATAGCCTTGAGCACAAAATTTCAGGAACAGTGCCCAGGCAGAGTTTAAGCCCCAGGAAGATGGGCAAAAGAGAGAGAAAAATAGCTCCTTAGAGATATTATATATTCTAATTAAATATAGATATATGTATCTTGCATATATTAAATATAGATATGTGCAAATATGCATATATTATATATGTATATAGATATTATATACATAATATATTTAGACAACACTAACATACACACACACACAAATTTACACACATACACATAGTTTTAGAAGGAATAGTTACAAAGGATTTGACTTTGTGCTAGCATATTTAATTAAAAAATTATAATTGTCTTCATAGAAGACTATGACTCATAACTGAGTCATTCATATATTATGTCAATGATATTTAATGACAGCATTATTTTCAAGGTCCTTTTAAAGCTGGTAAGCTGAAGAACTAAACAATTAAACCCTTCATTTAAAAATTATATTGATCTGGAATACTGTGTTGATAATTGCTCATCTGATGCTTCTACTCACCTAAATACCTCAAAAGTTATCCTCAAAGGATAACAGACTATGGATTTTTCCCCCAACCTGGACAATCTTTTAATATGGTAAAGTAAGACATTCTTTCATTTTCAAATAAATCCCATAATAAAAATTTTTCTTTCTTTCTTTGAGGTAACAGCCTTCCCGTTGTCAAAGTACTTCTTGGCAAACCTGTATTTGCAATTTCAGATTATACGGATCTCAAATAAAAATCATTTTTTTTATTCTCAAATCAGAAAGCTAACAGCCATCAGGTATTAGCAATATTTTCATTCATAAAATAATATTGATCATTGATGCATTCTAACATAAGCTATGCCAATCTTTGGAAATCATGGCATCTGATTCCAGAATATTTGCAATATGAAGGAAAGTTATGAAATCTACATCACGGCCTCTATATGTGATCTCTAACAAATCTTTTTTGTACTTTGCCTAGGTAAGTGCATTTGGAAATTTCAGAAGAATTTATGAAGATGTGAAATTAAAATTCCCAAACAGAAGAAAAATGTTGAAAGATCTTTCTAAATCTAATAATCACCATTTTTAACATTTCTCTGAGCAAATTTATGTCATAACTTTGTGTCTCCTCTGCTTCCACCCCACTATTTATCATTTGATTACTTGATAGTTATAAATACGTTGGTATGTATATTTCAAAGTGTCACCAGCTATTTTCTTTCATAGGATAAAGAGAATAGTGTGGATAGAATTTTGTTTTGTTGGGCTGGGAAGGTGGCTCAGTGTTAGAGTGCTTGCCTTGCATGCATGAGGCCCTGGGTTCGATTCCTCAGCACCACATAAACAGAAAAAGCCAGAAGTGGTGCTGTGGCTCAAGTGGTAGAGTGCTTGCCTTGAGCTGAAGAGCTGAGAGACAGCGCCTAGGCCCAGACTTCAGGTCCACGACCGGCAAAAAAAAAAAAAAAAAGAATTTTGTTTTGTTGCAAGTATGTATAAGACAAATAAATAATCATAAAGGCTTTCTGCAAATCCAAGTCCACAAGGCCTTGGTAGGTCTCAAACAGATTAGATCACTTCCTGAACTAATGGATAAATAGATGTATCATTAATAAAAAAAGAAAAGATGCAGATCTGCTTTTCATTCCTTTACATATTTGTACCAGTTTGGGGGCTTGAACTCAGGGCTGGGTGCTGTCAGAGAACTTCATTTGCTCAAGGATAGCACTCTACCAATTGAGCCACAGTTCCACTTCTGACTTTTTGCTAGTTTATCAGAGATAAGAGTCTCACAGGCTTTCCTATCCTGGCTGGTTTTGAACCACAATCTTCAGTTCTCAGCCTCCTAAGGGCTAGGATTACAAGCATGAACCATCCAGTGTGCTCAGCTTTTCCTTTGAATAGTTTTATAGTACCCCACCCATCATTTCCAAGCCTGAAAATGATGCACTTTGCTCAAAAGTTCACTCAATTTTCATAGAAATTATGTATGGATAATTTAAATCTTCTGTCAATATATTATAAAATACATTGTTTTGAACTATTATAAGCTGATGATGGCCTGAATTATGTGCTTTAAGTTCTGATCTAATATTTAGTGTTCCTTACTTGTGATCCTTTTTAGTAGAATTTGTGAAGCTTCTTAGCCACAAGAAAACTGCATGTTCATTAGTATTGTGAGTTCAAAATAAAAGAAGTTTGGCTAAGAGACAGAGGTTTATCAGCACAAACCAAGTTGAGTAGGCAGAATACTTTTCCCTCTTCATTTATATCACTCTTCATACTCACTCTTTCTTGGGTCAATAGAATTACTTTGGTCCCTTGTTGTGTGTTTGCTTGTGTGTGTGCACACATATTTATGTATAATCTGAAGACTGAAAATACATGTTGAATATGTTCAATACTCAATAAATGAACAAATGACATCTGACATATACTTTTTGGTTTCTTCCATCCACAGTAAAAGGAAATAGAAATTGTATACTTAAAGGGATGTAAGAGATAAGGAAGAAAAAAGCGAGAAAAGAGATTATGGAAAAATAGAACCAAGACATCTGCGTGCTCTCCTTCATTTGTGATCCTTTCCTCCCATTCTTTTGACCTACTTTGCCAGTAATGATTGGTTTTTCACACCTGGAGAACATAACACCCTGCTGTGAGATTCAGCCTGCAGAATTAAGTGTGAGTATCCAAGCTCTTTATCCATTAGGAGCTGAATTTTCTTCAGTTTAGTCAATTCTTGATCCATTATGGTGGGGTCAGCTTGCAAGTAATAAGATGTATATACATAATAGGATGTATATACATATGTATATACGTAACAGGTGAAGACAGAGGTCACACATAAAACATATTAAAATATGAAAAGAGTGTCCAAGTGTACAACCAGCAAGTTCCCTTTTATGCTGAGATGCTAGTGTCAGTTCTCTTACCTAAAATGTTTCCAGTTTTACAAAGTACTCTTAGTGAGTTAGCACTGTATTACCATTACAAACTAATGGCAGCACTGTATTACCATTACAAACTAATGGTATCTATCCATCCATCAGTGCAAATCCACATGCATGCTTAAAGCTCAGGAATCTGCATTTGGAAAGAGAACATCAACTCCTAACAAAGACTAAAGAAACCACAAACCAAAAACCACAGGAGGTTTGAAATGTCAGGATCCTAAAAAATTGTCTTCTGAGACTTGCAGTGAAATTAAAGCTGATTTTTTTTTAGCAATAAGCATATTGTTTAATCATTTTTATGGTAGATTGGTAATCATCATGGAAGAAACTGGGTCAAGTCATTCATATACCCATAATATGAAAAATAGCATTTAGCACATTGTCTTAATAATTACCATGAATTGAAAGGAAGCTGCTAACACTCAGAAACAAACATTGTTTTTCAATTGTAGATATCCAGACTACTATTTTTGGTGATCATGTCTCATCTAGCCACTTGAATTTCATTTCAGGGGACTTAAATAAATTATAGTGATACCCTCAATTAAATTTAACTTAATTTAGAAAATCAAGTGTTTTGTTTTTCTAAATCTGAGCATTCTAAAAGGCCAATCACAAGGAGAAGGAAAATAGACCACACCATCCTTGAATTTTCCTCTGAAACTCAAGTCAACAAATGAATCAGGACCTTGTAGATAGGGAAACTTTGACTAAAGAATACTATAACATGTTTTATCTTCATAGTAGGAAATCTAATTACCTTCTCACATTTGAGCCATTCTACAAATAACTTGTGTCCAGGTACAGAAAAACCAACAATATTTTATTTATAATCTTATTTTAAGCTTTTGAACTACAAATTGGGTTCTAGAGTTGTTTAAAAGTCATGGGTTTTATAGATGCTCATATGTAAATTAATCTGTTGTTTGCTTACTTCTTTTCACCCCTCTCCACGGAATGGTCCTCCTTGTAAATACAGCACAGCTCATTACACAAAAAATATAGGATCTTGCATTTGTTCCTCATTCTTTCTTTAAAAATCTGTTTCTAATATTGCATTCCCCATTGGACTACTTCATAAGGGTATGAAAGAAAATGAAAAAAAAAGAAAGAAAAGAGAGAGCAAAGGGAGAGGAGACAAAATAGACTGGATCTCACCACTAAAATTCACCATAAAAATCTCAAAGTGTAACAGAATTCTTACAAAATTTCCTAGGCCAGTTCTTTAGGGAATTGAGATCTATGAAAAATATGGCAATCGGGGAAGGGAGGGACGAGATGTGGGAAAATAGTAAATAAGTGCAGCAAAAACAGGTTTTGAGGAATACACATAATTTTGTCTGCTTTAGATCACAATAGAATTTTTAATAAATAAATTTCTTTTCTTTTTTGTTTTTTTTTGTAAAGACACTTTTTTTTGAAACAGTAGATTTAGCCCAGTCATTTGTGTCATTTTTTTTAATAAACTGTCTTTTGTGATTGTTTTCTATAACTCTGTAAATGTTTTAGATTTGAGTCTCTTGTACATTGTCTTTCGAGTTCATTCGGATCAATAACGGTTCATGCACTGAACTGTGTATTGAATTTATCGTGTTCACTGTGGTTGTGTGGTTGAAGGGAGATTTGTAAGAGTTATAGTGATTTAGGTGCTCATGTTCAATGGCAGGCATGGGCAGGTGGCTTTCCATCGGGGCATCCCCGGTGATCTCGTCATCCACGTTAATGATCTCAACAGTCCTCGTGGGAGCATGGTGGTTTTGCCGATGGTGCTGCTTCCTCATCTTGTAGAAAATGACCAGCATCACCGCCGCCATGAGGGTGATGGCCACGAAACACCCAATGATGATTTTAGTGGTCTTCATGACCTCGTCAATTCCTGGAATCCCGCTGTTCAGATCTGTCACTGGGATGGTGAATGTCTTTTCGGTGGACCTTGTGCTCTGCGGTGTGAGAGAGGTGGTCACGTTGGTGGTCTCCCAGTCGACCACTGGAGTGGGGCCCACGTTGTGATCTGTGGTCCGCGCTTCATCCTGAGAAGGTTCCATCGTCTCCACGGTGACAGTGGAGAAGTAGGAGAAGGGAGTGGTGGCGGCCGCGGTCACATTCAGGGTGGCCGAAGCCGTGGTGTTCCCCACAGAATTACTCACCATGCACGTGTACATGCCTGTGTCCTGCAGGGTGACGTTGGTGAAATTCAACGTCCCGTCGCTGAGCACAGCTATCCGCACTTTGTAGGCCCCGTGCGTCATGACTGTCCCGTTGGGAGTGATCCACGACACAGAGGTCAAGGAGGTCGAAGCCCGGCATTTCAGCTCCGCTGCCATCCCCTCCGTGACGTTGAGGTCAGCCGGGGGTTCCACGATCACAGGAGCGTAGCAGGTGAAGTAGTTCTGGTCCAGCTCGCCGATGTATCTCCCTTTCAGATTGGGAGGCGTGTTGCACCGGGCGCAGCAAGCCGTGTTGGAGGGCGCCATGTCTTTGATCCACCAGCTCAGCCACAGGATGTCACAGTTGCAGTTCCAAGGGTTGTGGTGCAGGTGTATCCGCTCTAGGTGATGCAAGGGTGTGAAGAGGTCGTGAGGCAGTAATGTGAGATTGTTGTGTGCCAGGTTGATCTCCACCAGCGACTGCAGGTTGTCGAAGGCGTTCCGTTCGATCACTTGAATCTGAGACTGGATCATCCACAGTTTTTGAAGGTGCATCAACCCCTGAAAAGAGCCGGGCCTGATGGCAGACAGATGATTCCCAGACAGGTCTAACTCATCCAGTTTGATGAGTGGGGTGAGGTTAGGGATTTCCCGGAGGTTGCACATGGCCAGGTTCAAGTACCTCAAATTGGACAGGCCTTCAAAGGCACCTTCTGAGATGTACGAAAGCCTCTTCAGTTCCCCTAAGTCTAGTCGGCGCAAAGAAGGGATCCGGTTAAAAGCGTAAGAAGGGATGCTTTCGATGGGGTTGTTTCGCAACCAAAGTTCCTTCAGTTTGGACAAATATACAAAAGCTCCATTGGGGATGGTGGTAAGACGATTGTCAAAGAGTTCCAGGGTGTTGAGGTTCGCCAGACCATTGAAGGCCCCGATTTCAATGGTTCGAATATGGTTCCTACTCAGCTGGAGGATTTCCAGGTGCCTCAAGTGCTTGAAGCTATTCACTTTGATGATCTGGATTTGGTTCTCGTGAAGGTTCAGCAGCCGGGTGTTGGTTGAGATGCCATCTGGGACCTCGCGCAGGTTTTTCCGAACGCAAATTACCTTGCTAAACTGGTTGCTGCAGGAACACACGGAAGGGCAGGTTTGAGCCCTCACCAGACCAGCCACCACTAGAAGTTGAAGAGCCAGCAGCACCACAAGCAGGGGGTCAAATAGGGCCCTGTTAAACCTAGGACCTATCATTATCTGCTGTGGATGTAAGGTCATCTTGTTCAACATTCATAATTTATCTGGTGTTGGTCCTTCTGGAGTTTGAACAATCTGAAAAGAAATAAATAAAGTGAGTGTTAGATCTTTAAATCGTTTTCTGGAATAATGCCAGTGATATTTTCTATCTGATAAAGTCATTCTTTGTCAAACCAAGAGACAACAAATGTAATATTCCTGTTGTTGTCTAGAGCCATTCCACTCCGAATGAGCCTGATCTCATCTATAATGTCCCTTGTTGAGCTAATTTATGGAGAAATATTTCTGTAGTCTAAATTACCAGCCATCTACAACCCACATTTATCAAATATTTAATCATGGAGGAATGGTCCTGATGCAATATTAACAAAATAAGTATGATCTAAATATATGAGAATATGTGCAATAAAATTCATCATCAGCAATAGGCATGAGCGGCCCATGTTTATAATCCTAGCTACTCAAGAAGCTGAGCTCTGGAGGTTTAAGCTTCAAAGCCAGCAGAAATGTCCACAAGATTCCATCTCAAAACTATCTAGTATGGAAATATGACTTGAGGTACAGTTCCAAGCAGGTTGTGAAGCACTCACACACATAATACTAGATATTCAAGAGGCTAATAATATCTAAGAATCAAGGCTCAAGGCCATCCTTGTCAGAAAAGTCCATAAGACTCTTATTTCTACCTGACCATGAAAGAGCAAGAAGTTGAGCTTTGGCTCAAGTGGAGAGCAAAAAGTCTCAGGGACAGCACCCAGGCTCTGAGTTAAAAATCCAAGATCTGCACACATGCATGCACGCTCACACACAAACATGAGCAGAGCTAGTTTAAGGCCCTGAGTTCAAATCAGGAAAGAAAGAAGGACAGGAAAAAGAAAAGGAAGGAAGGAAGGGAAGATGAAAGGTAGGGAGGGCGAAAGAGAGGAAGGGAAGACGGAAGGAAGGAAGGAAGGAAAGAAGGAAGGGAGGAAGAAAGGAAAGGAGGGAGAAAGGGGAAAAAAATTAATCATCAGCTTCTGTGTCTATATGAGATTGTCAAAGCACAGAAAATAGGATTACTATCTGGTTGATATTAGAATATTATTCTCTGTGCTAAGTACTATGGACTATAAAATTCACAAGCAAACATTTATGGCCTCATGGGGAAGTACAAAATAAAAATGTCCCAAGCCGTGCTTAAAGGTTCCTAAGCAACTTTAAATCAGTGATTGTAGCCCATGAAGCAAGAGTAGGCTTTTGTAAACCTGGGTTGTTTTTAATGATTCTGGCTGGTAATGCTTCCTAATATTGCCTACAGGTTCTACCAAAGGAACAGAGCCACTCATACACCTGTGTGAGAACAGTCCCCTATATTAGAGGGGTGACCACACCTGATCATCCTGTTCCGCTAAGCATACCACTTCAGCAGGGAATGACTTGGAGAAGACATAGAGGAAGAGCGCATACACACACACACACACACACACACACACACACACACACACACACACCTAGCCAGCCTGATCAATCCTGGTGATCACATCACTGTTGCCTCTCCTTTCTAACGTTTATAACATTCCTTTGACATGGAGACTACTGTCATCTCCATGTGGAAAATGATGACATAATCAGAAGAGAAGTAACATGAGACTCAAGTTATCTTGCCAGTAAGAACACAACTAGGGCTCAGCAGATTTGTCTCTAAGTGTACAATTCAAATAATGTCCTCATAAGAAGCCCAGTAGGGTCTCACACCTATGACCCCAGGTACTCAGGAGGCAGAGATCAGAAGAATCAAAGTAGCATAGTGTTATGCAGCCTGGACAAAAATCCAGAGAGACTCCCATCTCAAGATAAAGTTAAAAAAAAAAGTAGGCATTTTGGTATATGGCTGTCATCCCAGCTGGACAGAAAATGTAATTCAGACGGTGTGGTCTGTCGTGGTCAAGGATTGGCCAGCAAAAACTCTAGATGCTCAAAATTAACCAAACCATAAAGGGCTAGGTATAGGGCAGGGAATAAAGTACGTGTTAGATAAGTGTGAGGCCCTGGGTTCAAACCCAACACTTTTGATAAGTTTGATAAGTGTGAGGCCCTGGGTTCAAACCCAACACTACTAGAAACAAGTGGTCCCACAAAAACAAAGGTAAATGCAAAATATTTTTAACCGTTAACTGCTTTAAAATATCTTTTCTTGGGGGGTGACTTCAGCTGTAAACACTGATAAACACTGATAATTGAATTTCTGCTACCTGTGAAGGTGCAATGAACATAAGTGTAAATGTGCATAAATTTTCGATATTGTCACATATGACATATAACTTAAAAAAAAATCAGGGGCTGGGAAGGTGGCTCAGTGATAGAGTGCTTGCCTTGCATGCCTGAGGCCCTGGGTTCGATTCCTCAGCACCACATAAGCAAAAAGAAAAAAGCCGGAAGTGGCGCTGTGGCTCAAGTGTTAGAGCGCTAGCCTTGAGCTGGAGAGCTGAGGGACAGCACCCAGGCCCAGAGTTCAGGCCCCATGACTGGACCCAAAAAAAAAATCACTGGCCAGGTCTTGGTGGCTCATGTCTATAATCCCAGCAACTCAGGAGACTGAGATCTGAGGATCAAGGTTCAAAGCCAGCCAGGGCAGGAAAGTCCATGAGACTCTTATCTCCAATTAACCAACAGAAGACCAGAAGTGGCACAGTGGTTCAAGGTGGTAGAGCAATAGCCTTAGCAAAAGAGCTCAGGCACAGTGTCCAGGTCCTAAACAAACAAACAAACAAAAAGAAAACAAAAACATGGACTGTGAGCAGGCAGGCCATATGCTAAATCATTTCTTATGAAATATAATTTTTATTTTTTGAAAAATCAACCTAATACCACTATTATACCTGATGCTCAGACTCTTAAGGATTTTTCAATAAATTAGTAGAAAGGAAAGGTCTATTTTTCTAAGATTCTCTCTCTGTATATATGTATGTATATATATATATATATACTCACACACATACACATACATATATGTATATATAATATTAATGCCTATGTCACATAAAATATATTTTAAGTACATAATAAAAACCAAGTGAAGGGCATTGCCATTCTTCCTCTTCTTATTTGAGTAACACTAATATATTTCAAGCATGATGCCACTTTTAATTAGATACTATGTTATTTTTCAAATGTATGCAATTTACTCATATCCATCCTCCATCACTCTGTCTTTACCCCATCCCTATTCACCTCTCTACTCTACTGGATCCTTTCCTTGTCTAGTAGAAACTCTGCTACCTTCATGACTTAAAAAAAAATTCTAGATTTCCCCATATGAGAGAAAACATGTGGTTTCTCTCTTCATGAATCTGTTTTGTCACAACATGATGATCTCACATTCTACTCACTTTCCTGCAAATAACATTTCTTTCTTCTTTATGGTGGAATAAATTTCTCTTAAATAGTACTGTGGTAATGTCTGCAATGATCAGACACATATTACTAAAATATATGCAAATATGACATAGTGTTATTAGTTATAGGGTATATATGGCTCTACTTCCTCATCCCTGGGACTAATTTTATCATATAAATCTTGTTTACTTCAAGGTCTTTGTGCTACTTCAATTAACGGGGTTTCTTTATAAGTAATGATGTATATTATAGCTAGTTCAAAGCTAATTTATTACTGACAACAAATAGTACTTTGAACAATGTACTCAATCAAATAAACTTCTATCAATGAAAGGTTTTCTATTTTAAAATCTAAATCACGTTACTTCATATCAAAGCCTTGCTTTAACATCACTTTCAGAAGACACTTTTATTACGTCAAAAGAAAATCCATTTAAAGGTATGCACTCTCCATTACAATGCCATCTGACAGCATTTACTTACAAATGGATTGGTGTGGGTTTTGAATTAAGTGATGAGACTTTTAGCCTTGTCCCAGAGGATATCTTCACTTTATCAATAGGCCTCTCTTTCTTTCCTACCCATGCTTCAGTGCACTGGTAGCCATGGAGAGACTGAAGAAATTGCATGCAGAAGAATTAGCTATTTATTTTTTTTTTGTGCTTTATCTGGCACAATATTCTTGCTGGGTTGGCATAGTCTCTGTCTGTACATTAGAATCCATTTGGAAGAAGGGTGCAAGAAAGATTAATTGGGTCACCCACAAAGACCCCACATGAGATACACACAGGTACCCTCAGCAATCCTTGCTGAAACACGGAGAGTCAATCTACCTACACTGCACCTAGACTTCAAAGCACACCTCATCACCTGCATTAATGTGATCCTTGTTGATTCACTGTCCTTGTGATTATCTCTTCTCTCTTTGGGAGATCTCCAGCCAGAGAAAATGGTTTCCTTGAATCTTACAGAAAATTCTCCTTGGAAAGTTTCTGCAGAGGCACATGAGCTGAGCCATCCAATCTCTCACTTCACCAATCTTGGATTTTTGTACCCTGGTCTTAAGCACTGATAATCAAGATCCCACACTGAGAAAAAACAAATCTCAAAATCAAATTTTCCTTGTCAATAAATTATGACCTTCACTCACAGAAGTTTGCAAATGCTTGTGAGGTGGTGATCACACTTATGAGTATAAAACACAGCTATCTTTTCAATAGACTGAATCAGAAATTTTCTAAACTCGTTCGCCTACAGAAGGAGGTTTGTTTATTTAAAATGAGCTGGAACCTCAAATATATTTGTTCTTCCTGCTAAGAATAGAAGGGATAAAACTGAACTTAATAAAGGTTATATATGCAAATCTATAGCCAACTTTACATTAAAGGGAGAGAAGACAGCCACTTCAACAAATGGTCCTGGAAAAACTGAGTATCTACTTGCAAGAGACTGAAACTGGACCTCTCTTTCTCACCCTGTACATACATAAACAGACTCCCACTGGATCAAAGAGCTCAACATAAGTACTCAGAATTTAAATCTTGTACAGGAAACTGTAAGGAAAACTCTGGAAGGTATTGACACCTGTAATAGGATTCCTGATGGCCAGAGTACGAAAGCAAAATGTGATACATGGAACTATATCTAATTAAGAGTTTCTTCACAGCAAAAGAAACAATCTCCAGATCCAAGAGACAACCCACAGAGTAGAGAAAAATCTTTACCAGCTACTCAATAGATAAAAGATGAATGTAATATATATATAAAGCATTTTAAAAATTATATAGCAAGAGGACAATAATTCAGTTGATAAATAGTCAAGGAAGTTGAACCAAGAGTTTTCCCAAGAAGAAAATAAATGGATGATAAATATATAAGGAAATACTCAAGATTCTTTGCCAAAAAGAAACATATATCAAAACACACTAAGATTCTATTATATTCTTGTCAGAATAGTACCCATCAAGAAAACATAGAACAGATTTTAGAAAGGATGTGGGGTTAGGAGACACTGTACACTGTTGGTAGAAATATAAATGAATGCAACTGCTATAAAAATCAATAAAGAGGTTCCTCAGAAGGCTAAAAATAGATCTTCCTATGACCGTACCATATTGCTATTTTGCATATATTCAAAGGAGAATAAAATCAATATACTAGGAAGATGCTGGCATGTTTGTTGCAGCACTGGTTAGCTAGGTATACAATAACATATAATGGATGCATATATATATATATATATATAACATATATATTCACACAAACACACAATGTAATATTGCATAGCCTAAAGAAACTGGAACTCATGGCACTTGAAATAAAATGGATATAATGGAGACATCATCTTAAGGAGACAAGCTGAGCCCAAAGAATAAAGTATCGTATGTTCTTTTTCATATGTGTAAGCTCAAACTAAAAGGCTTACATAGTCATAGATACGGTTACTCATGTATAAACAGATCAAGAATCAAATTAAGGGACTATTTAAAAGATGAGGAAAAAAGAATGACAGAGGGTGAACATTTTTGTCATGGTTTCCAAGTATACATGAAAACAGCACAAAGAAGCTCATGAAAACTATTGACCAATAGAGGATTGGGATGGGAGGCTCTGTTGGGAGTTATACTAGCATGATGAGGTTGGGCTAGTATGGAGATGAAAGAGGTTTGAATATTAACGGACAGATTATTTGCATCTATAAAAATTGAACAAAAACTGTTGCAATTGTTTACAGAAGGGGCAGGGAGAGTGACAGAGTAAATGAGATTGCTTGTAATACATTGTAAACATGTGTAGAATGTAAAAGGGAAGTGCTCCCCTTATAAAAATAATGGGAGCTAATAAAATAAACTAATGGAAAGAACCACACATTGTGAGGTATTGGATAATCAGTTGAATTAATGAACACAGTATGCTCTATCAAACGTACCTGTTACATAAAACATAATTTCTTTCATTATGAATAGCACATTTTCCTATTTTTTGGCAGTCAAACCTAACATGCTACACCTAATACATTCATATCCTCTCCTGTCTTTCATGACTGTGTGTAGCAAGTGGCTATTCTTTATCTCTCAATCTCCTTCTCTTTCTCTCTGTTACTCCTTTTCTTTTCCTGCCATCATTTTTTTTCTCTCCCTCCTTTCCATCCTCTGTATAATACCAAAATTTTAAAAAATGGCACACTGGAAAAATTCTGATTTTTTATACCAATATAAATTAGAGGATGTTAAACAAAGAAAATTAGAATAAGGCAACATGATTTGCTTATAAGAAAAAAAAGAAGCTTTTTACCCTCAGGTTAAGGACATTTTCTATTTCAAAAATAATTTCTCCCAATAGCCCCTTGTGTTTTCAAGAATTCCAGAAGGGAAAAGGGAGAAATCAAAATAACACCATCACTTTTTTATGATTCATTTCAAATCAAATATTTTTATAAACATCTTCTAATGTAGCTCATTTTCCCCCTTTAAATCGAATTTTGCAAATAAGTAGTGATTTCTCCTCTTTAAGTAGCAGTTGATTGTTCTCAGATTCTCAGAGAAAAGGAAAATTTTTATAACTATGCCTAGGGCAGACCCCATGGGCAAACATAAGAAAAATGCTACAATATTTAAATAGCTGTAACCCAAAGGCTTGACCTTTTAAGTCAATTGACAATTGCTTGGCTAACATTTCTAAATGCTTCTAACAAAATTTATTTTGATTTTAGAAACTGAGATTGAAGAAAAAAATCTGAGTTGTCTATATTTTTACTTTTAGAAGACATATTTTATAATGAAACTATATATATATATATATATATATATATATATATATGCTGCTTAGAAGCAACAATGTTGCAGTATCATAAAATGAAAAGAAATAGTGTCCTTAGAAAACTATGCACTGTAAAAGAGAGAGAAAAGAAAGAAAAAGGTCCATATAATTGCAGTCAGCATGTTGCTACCTGGTGGAGAATATGACAAGGCTTAAAAGAGTAACTGTTTTATTCAAGCAACTGTAACTGTCTAATCTCATTGGCAATACAATACAAATTCAGATGTATATATACAATAAAAAATGCTCACATGGAAACACAAACATCTGCACATATAAGAACACAGACACCTGGGTAATTTTTGTAATATTTAAATGCCATAGATCACTATCAGAAATCAATGTAGGCAACACTACTGTTTTCACACTCAAGGGTCTTGAGTATTTATGTGGCTCATTAACAGGGGGACAAAATTACATTCAAATAGAGTAATGGTAGATAAGGTGGGAAGACATTATTGATAAAAATAGAGGAGGGGCACAAAACATTGACCACATGGACTAAACGGACTTACATTGCAGAATTTAGACACTTAAGTTAGTTCAAACAGGAATGTCTGCATGCCCAGCTGGAAAGTTCATATTTGGCCCAATAGAGATTGGAGAAACGTAAGACACCAGTGCAGGAAAAGGGTTTATAAGAGCATTGTTTTAGAGAATTTCTGCCTTTGTGAAAAATTTGAATCATGCAACTTGAAGAAAGAGGTGTTAGGAAGGAAAATGAAGAACAATGGAAGGAGTGACCATGTACAATACGAATTGTGATCATGACAACAGAATTGAAATCTCTTTGTACATCTACTTAATATGATGTATTCTATAACAAAAATGTTATTATACTATATTGCATATATTGTATATTATATAAATGTGTGTAAGTAAAAAATTCTGGCTTCAAAAACTAGAACTAAAGGGCATTTTCTTCTTGAAACACTGAAAATCTTGAAAGCATATTTTTCCCATTCCTAATGAAGTGTAAAATAAATCATAGATTAATTTTAATGAAAATTTGTTTGTACATATATTAAAACTGTAGCTTAATTTTGGCCAACAATTATTGGAGAGAGGAAATTGTGATTGTTGAACTACTGAGACATAGTTTCAACTAAGTCTTTCCTAGTTAAAATGCTAAGGAAGTAAACTTAGCTTCTATGCCTAGTCACATGTAAGAAAAACAAACAAGCAAAAACAGTATGCACAAAAGGAGGAAGATATCACTGTGGAAACCAAGATCTTCAGTTCAGGAAAGAGATATCCCTGCCTGACCTATAATGCTGTTTTTGTATGTCCAGGAAATTTTATGAACTCAACATCCATTTGAGTTTGGTTCTCTTTCCAACCTGGAACAATATTGAAACAGAAAAAGAAGATCTAATCTAGATTGGCAGAATTTAGTGGAGGAAAAACAAAAAACAGGTTTAGACTGAAATGGTTTATTTTGGAGGGTTAGCTTACTCTGACCAGTTGTTTAATCTTTGGTAAACGTTTCTACTCTCAGTCATCTCTTCCCAAGGGAGAGTGATGCCAGTTGTTGTTGTTTTTGTTTCTGTTTTCCCTCACAGCCAGTGCTCTACCACTGGACCTGTGCCTCTATGTCTTGCTTTTTTATGCTGGTTAACTGAAGATAAGAGTCTGTTAGACTTCTTTATCCAGGTTTATTTGAACTTCAATCCTCAGATCTCAGTCTTCTGAGTAGCTAAGATACTAGGCATGAACCACTAATACCCAGTCTGACTTTATTTCTAAAACATAAATTCAATCATTTTACTGTCCCTAATTCTACAATTTTTGAACTCATCTTCATTTCGAACCTTGAACCTCTGAAACGCCTTATCGGAGTCTATCATTTCACAATCACCTAAATACCAATCCTCATAGAACATTTGGAATTTTTCAAGTTTAAATATTTTCACATTATTCTTTAATTGAAATACCCATTACGGATTCATACCTGTTTTAGAGCACAAACAAACTGCTTTGGAGCAGCACATGGTCAGGTGCCTGATTACCTTTTCCGTCTTGCAGCCATTCCAAATTCTCCTTTCATCAAGTCTATTAAACTTTTTTTCATTCCTCATGTGGTTTAAAATAGTGTAATTGTTACAACCTTTATAATAGGATTTCTTCTGTGCATATGTGTAATATATATATATATATATATGTATATATTCTTTGATTTTTACATGGTTGATTTCCCTTGTCATTTGGAATTCCTTTTTAATATTACCTTCTCAGAAAGTCCTTTTTGATCACGAAGACTCTATCATGTATAATAAATCACCATGTTTAAATTTTACCAAAGTATTTATCACTATTACCTATATGTTTGTTTTCTTACTGCCTGTCACACTTTAGCAGAATGTTGATTTCTGCAGAGTAGAGATTAATCTACTGTACTCAGTCACATTTCCCTGACATAACACACATCAAATATTTGTTAAATGCATGCATATGCATGTATGTATGAGGATCAAGGAGGCAGAGAGAGGTTGGAGACTGTTAAGTCTGTAAGCCCATTGTTGATTGAAAGCTTATAAAATATCATATTCAGTAATTGATGCTTAGCACCTAGTAGGTCTGGTGTCCACAGTGAGACACTTATCCACTTGGGTATTGAAATTTGAGTGCTTTGTACTAGTTGCATTTATAGAAGTCTTTTGTACAAAAAAAAATGCTGAGGGAACCTGAACGATTTAAAGAACATATTTCCCTGTCTCCTTAAAAAAAAAAAAATCCTGGTATCTTTTCTGGGGGAGATAAGGTATAGTGGAGGAGGCTGACCTCCTCATACCTTTACATCTGCTATTAACAGTAGCAGCCCTGTGTCATGTTTGACCAAACAATGCCCTCTGCTGTATGTGCCTAAAATAGCATGACTGTCTAGAAACTTCCTACCTGGAGGATGCCTAAGTTGTTTCCATGATATGCTTCATCCAAGGGACACCAACCCATACCTCAGGACTAAAAGGCAGTATGTCATTCATGTCATTGGATCTAAGTATTCCAAGCAGAATAAAGAAACTTTGGGATCAGTAAGTCATGTCCTTTAAAACGGAAGAGCCTCTTGATAACCACCTGCCTGCATCAGGAATTCCTGGGCACCATTTAAAAATTGATGAAGGCAAACCGTCTCCTAATTCTACTATCAGGACCCAAAACCACACATGAGAAGAAGAAAGGATCTAAAGGAGAGGTGGTAGCAGCTCCAATCTTCCCTTAGTAAGAAAAACTCAAATACTATTTAAAAAAAATCAGACCCCAAAACACAGTTACCTCTTGGCAGGGTTAAAAATAAGATTAATTGGTCTTTTTTTCCTGCTTGTTTACCCTCTTATGATGCAGGATAGATACATTTGCCTGGTGTGAGGTTTCAGGCTCTTTATGAATCCTTTTGATCTTATTCACTTTTTGAGGTTGATTATTTATGAAAATATAAAATATAGATGACTAACTTGTTTCTCAAATTACTTGGTGGGGTTTGAGGTGCTCAGAAGTATATTTGTGTTTTTATGACAGCTATTTGCTTTAGCAAAATGCATAATGAAAACGGCAATACTGAAACTTCCAAGCTCCAAATACTCCTTGATATTTCCTCTTTACATTATGAAATTAGAATGTTCCAACAATCAGAAACAGGCCTTGTTAGAACATAGCTTATCTCTCCCTTTGAAGCAATATGTTTATGTCTGGAGTCTGTATTACGTATTTCATTTTGCTCTATTTTTTAAAGTTATTTTTCCCCAGGTTCAGAGGTCACCACATGATTAATGTATGTGATTAATGTATGTGTATTTCTAAATTTGGTATGTCTTTTCATAGTTTTCCCCATAGGAGACTTTCAAAGTAATACTTGGAAGACTAAGTGTAAAAAGCACACAGGAACCCAGAAATCACACTTAAAAATAATAAAAAATAAAAAGTCCTAACTTTAGTTCTCCAATGCTGACAGAATATATTCTAAGTCCCTTACTGCCTCCACCCACTAGATGCCAGTAGTAACTCCAGCTGGGAAAACCTAACGTATCTTCAGATACTTCCAAATGTCTCCTGGGGGAGCAAAACTAGTCCCTCAAAAAAACATGTCTTGCCAATAAGTTACTCTACGGTGCTACACCATTCTGTTCTTTCTGCAGACACTGTCAACACAACCTTGACCACATTCTTTTCCTCATCTAAAATTATACAACCTATGGCTCCTTTTTACAATTGCCTTCTTTATTTGGTCTGGAACTTCCCTTTCCCCCTCTGATTTGTCCATCAATATTATACCCAACAGAGCTAGTTTTACAATGAACATTTCTGCTAGGCTTTCAGTAGTCTTACCAAATCATCCACCAAATCATCCTTCCCCTAATTGTCTGTAGTCAAAATTACAACACCTAACCAAATCTGATTGAGAATGTAAATGTTTGGAACGGTTCATTTTATTAATTCATTCACTTCTCGAGCACCAGAATTGGAGGACATCTAGACATTCAGTAAATATTTGCTGAATTGAATTCCTGAAGATGTTTCATATTTCAGTTCCTTACTAGCAGTCAAGTTGATGGGGTAATTTAACAATATTAGATAGAATATTAAGATCTGTGGGTTAAAAATAAATATGGGAATCAAACAGATATAACTGGGGAGTTGTAGATGGTAAAGAAGAAACACATTGATTTGCTCCTCATGAGCCCACTCACAGGAAAACCTAGAAATTAAGTAAGAGTGGAAAGAAGCAAGGTATCGATACTGACATGTACATTGTGACTGGAAAGGGTGGTATATGGTTAAAAACTAGCTTTACCTTATTTGAATCATAAATAACCACCCAGAGTCCCAGATCTACTTTGTGAACTTAAGATATCTGTATCAAATGAAGAATGAATCAATGTCCTCAGGGAAAGGTTGGCTCCCACAGATTACCAGGTATTTCCCCACTAAGCAGACACTAATGGAATACAGACTTGTTAAAACTCACAGATAGCTGCCATCTATGACACTTCCTAGGGTTTACATAGTGTTGAATTGTGCACTTGACTATTGTGAAAATAAGTTAAAATATAAAGAAGGTCTTAGAATGGTGTCTGGTATAAAGTCAGTATTATAGAAATGTTGGTGGTTGTGTTCAATATTTTAGATCTTTGTTGAGTCCTGCTGAGAGATGAAGTATTGTATGGAGAACTACTGATCCATTGAATATTATAATCTAGTGTTTAGTCAATGTGAATTATATAATAAAATGCTCTTAGTCTGATTTCTCACCAGGAATCTTATTACTTGATTTTCCAGGAGAGTATATAGTGTATTCACTGGGTTCCTCAGAAAGTGACTAATGTATTTCAAACCATTTATAAATTTCTTTAAATTAAAGGAAAAATTTTGTTCATATATGTATATATATGGAAAGAGTCATCAGTTTTATCATTGCTTCCTTACAGAGATCAATATTGTAAAATATAAGTTCAGTACAAAAGGGTTTGACAGAATGATTGAGGACCTGTTTTCTAAATTTTAGAGAATTGGCACTTTATATATCTTGTGTAGATGCAGAAAATATGCTTACGAGCATCTGAAAAGCTATCGAAATTAAATTTCTAAGTGTAAAATACTAAACATCCAAACCAAAGTAAATTCTTCAAGGCAAATGTTCATTGGGAAAAATTCTGAGGCAGAGTATCTTGTTGATTGAATTTTGCCATCCATATTCCTTAAAATTAATATTTGTAATAATATTTCACTCCGTATCATAACTGTATGGGATTTGTAGCAATGAAAGAATCAAGCAGGGCATGTTGGATCTTGCCTGTAATACCAGCTATGTGGTATTACAGCCAGAGGCTGGCTTGGGCAAAAGAGAGAGTCTATATGAAAAATAACTAAAGCAAATGGGCTGGAGAGTGTGGAAAGTAGAAGAGCATCTGCCACGTGAGCACAAGGCCTGAAGTTCAAACTCCATTAACAACAACAACAAATCCAGAAAGCAGAATGATAAAATAAGTCCTCCAACTTTGTCAACAGGAATAAAAAAAATGTAACCTTTTTGGTTCCAGAACTGACTTCCATTTTGCTACAGTTTTGTTTGTTTGGTTCTCAAAGGCAAAGCACATGTGTATTGTTATAGCATGAACATTTATCTATCTTTTAAGGTGTTATGGCGACTATGGCTGATGATAAAAAGAGAAAACATGTTATTTCATTATCAATAAGGACCAACTATGTACCAGGAATAAAAGGAAGGAAATATTCCATTTAAAACAAACACAAACCAAACACTAATAATAATCTTCATTTACCACCCTCTGCCCCCCTCAAGAAAAACTCTCAAATTTAAGGTTGAAGAAAGGATATATTGCAGAAATCTGGCCTAGAACTATGATCCTTCAAATCTATGCCTCCTAAGTAGTTGTGATCACAGGTGTGAGCCATCATGCTCAGCCTTAATTGCTATCCTCTTATTTGTGTTTGACTTAGGAATTAGGATAAATATATGTGTATACAGACAGACAGAAACACATAGACATACATATACATGTGCACACGAATCCAAGTTAAAACAGGGCAAATATATAATGAAGCTTTTTAAAATCTCTAACAAATTCCACTGCAGTATAAGTCCTTAATAAGACCAGCAGAGAAGCATTTGATTTCAGAAAGTTGGCAATGGCCTTGCTTCCCATTCTTGCTTTGGATTGATGACTGGCTAGGAGGAATTGATAGTCATTAACCCCCAACTGCTCATTAATCCCAGGAAATGCCCTGTGCCAAGGTCATCATTGCCTTTGAAGGTCGAAAACAAACAAACCAACAATAATACCCAAAAGGCATATGGATTTTTGTAATGAGTGATACAATTTAACTTACCATCCAAGGCAAACTGAAGAGAGTAGAGACTCATTCAGATTTGCAAACTGCTTCCCAATGTTTTTACCAAGCTCTTGCTTTTTTGTACATTATTGAAGAATACAAAGCCTTAAAGCACGAATTTCTTAGACAGTAATCATACACACACACACACACACACACACACACACACACACACACACATATCCCCAAGCAAAACAGTAGGATTCATTCTAAAGTAAGATGCCAAGAATGTATCTCTAACATCATTATAACTCTAACAATGTCTGAGTCTAAGTATGCTCACTAACACATCACCTAGAGGAAGTGCCTGCAGTTCACAAACTCCCCATCATGGATCATTTGAAATAAGGTACTAAAGGCAGCACATTATAAACAGCAGTGATAAACCACTGCCATAGCACCACCTGAGCGAGTTTCTCTATCTGAAGGTGTGGAAGTAGTCCATTGTTCAGAGAGTGCCACAAAAGTTTAGTCAGTGAAGGTTATGTAGACCTGAATATGGTAGGAGATGTGGAAACAACACTTGTAATATTCCAAAGAAAATAAAGAAAAAACATTTTCCTGCTATACTCATTGAACATTCAATGTAAGACACCCAGACAGCTTGCTTCTTGCCCACTAGGGCCAACTGTCTCTGGTTAAGAAGCCCACAATGTACTTTATGTGACAAATCAGTAAGGAAGGGATTAAAATATAAGGAAATGAGCTAGAGAGCAATGCAGGTTTTCAGGAGCACACAATAAAGATCCATAGAAAGTGGGATTGGGAGATGGGGGAGAATAATGGAAGCAGTAATATTGATCAAGATAGCATTTTACTAATCAATTGACATGTTGAATTAAAACCCTTTTATACAACTACCTAAAGAGAATGATGATGATAATGATAACAATATTAATAAATAATTCATAGGAGCTCAACAAAAAAGAAGTAATACAAAGGAACAAATTTTTTAAAAATGAAAAAGGGTTTGGAAATAGGCACCAGTGGATGGAGATGGGATGAAAATAAGCAAAAACATAAGTCAGAGGAAGAGACAAGCTAGCACTGACTAGGAATATAGACTGAAATGTAGTAGGGTAAGAAGCAGAAGGAATAAAATAACATCACAGTGTAAAAAAAATAACATAATTGAATCTTTTAAGTTACGAGTAGAAGGTAGGCTTCATTTTTCTTTTTGATGGAAAGGAATAAGTCAATGAAAATAGCATTTAAGGAAAAACTGATTTGCATTCATATGGTCTATGGATAGAAAAAGTGAAGTAATGAAGTATCTCAATAAACCAGCTCTACATTAATGAGGGCCAGAACTAAGCTCTCTCATTTCCTAAAATATTCATTAATGTGACATCATGATTTTCATATCTCATTTGGTGATATTCTTTATCTTTTACCAACTCTCTTGACCTGACCATTGGGGAATGCCCTGACTTTTGGATCTTTTGGTCTCTAAAAACAGAGTAGCAAATCCTGCATCTTTCATCCTGGCTTCTACTGAATAGCTCAGAGTCACAGCCTTCCAGTTTTCAGCATGACTTAAGAGTTGAATAAATTCACCAAAATGACCCACAAAAAAACCTGATAAGGAAACTCTCCTTAATTGAGTCTGTTTTTATGAGATCTAAGCAAGGGGAGGAAACAGAGTAGACTCTTTCTGTGATTTCCAGGCAATGTCATTTAATCAGAATGCAGATAGCAGGGATGGCCTCCTAATTGGGACTGGAAGCTGGTTTCAAGTAACCTCAGCACTGTTAACATTGCATAATGAGGAAACCTGGGTGATGACAAGGCAGATAAAGGAAATGACTGGAATCAGTGATTCCTTTGTTTCTGCCTAATGGCCACAAAAGAAGGAATTATTCAGCAAACGCAGCCATTCAGAAATGGGATCCATATTTATTTTCTTAAAGTAGTCTTCTTTTTTTGTTTTGTGCCAAATTAACCATAGGTAGTATGTATGAGAACCAAATTTCCTCAGTGCCCAACTCCTGTGTTTGCTCTCAGTTGCTATGGAGTCTGGCAAAATATAGACTCTGTTCTAATATTAATGAACTTCGGTAAACACGATACCATGCAAAATAACACCCCCCCCCCTGTGATCTTTTTGTCTACAATACCTAACTTTTTAAAAGTGGAAATGCACAGACATATATCCTGGTGCTGGTGGCTCATGCCTGCAATCCAAGCTACTCAGAAGGCTAAGATCTAAGGATTACTGTTCAAAGCTAGCCTGGTAAGGAAAGCCCATGAAACATTTTTCTCCAACTAACTACCAAAAAGCCAGAAGTGGAGCCATGGCTTTTAGTGGTACAGCCCTATCCTTGAGTGAAAAAAAAATCTGTAACTGTGCCCAGGTCCTAAGTTCAAGCCATAGTTTCAACATAAAAAATAAGAGAGAGAGGAAAATATATATATTAAACATATACGTGAAAGGCAACAAGCAATCAGGTCCCCTGCCCTTTGAAATATGGAAGAGATTAGAAACAGGGAAACTCTTACATGTGAAAAATCCTTCTTCAGTTTCTTCTCCCACTATCTGTCTTTATTCTCTAAAGGATGCATTCAATTTTTGGAAGCACCAAGCTGACAGGCAAATTCTAATGTGGATATTATAGATACTAGGTGACACTTATGTATATCACATCAGCTTTCTTTACCATTTGGTAATCTGAAGACAAAAACCCATGTCCTTTCTATGCCAAAGGACATTGCGATATGGTGGTCAAGACTGTACACCTTTTTAGCTGCAACTTACATGTCAACAGAACAAGAAGAGGGACAGAGGTATAAGCAAAAATCTTAGGAGAGGTATTGGGGAAATTTTTGTTACAAGTAAAATCTGGCCCATGAGTTGTTTTTGTCAATAAAGATTTATTAGAATATTCCTATACCCAATTGTGAATTGCGTATCATGTATGGGATTCTCTCATATTGAAGTACAGAAGTGAATAGTGGTGAGAGGGAATAGGGCATGCAAACTGTAAAGTGTTTATTATCTGGCCCTGAGTAGAAAAAGATGATGACCTTGCCCTAGAGCATCTTATTGTCTTCATACCCAGAGATTGCTAAGGTGATTGATTCATCAGAACATGGAAGAAAAAGGTGAAAATTTTCCATTCATATCTAACTTTCATTTAGGGAGAAAGATATTAAGTTTTGCTAAGCTGCCAATGGCACCAGGCATTCTGCAACATATATGGAGTACCCTGACTAAAAAGGAAGTTCTAATTCCTGTGTACCATGACTCTTCCACGTGCTTATACTGCTGTGACCGTATGGCTGGCAAAGTGGCTTTGGGCATGTATCATTTAATTTTGACTAATCCACAAAATAGACAATACAGCTTAAAATGGATCTTTCAAATGTCAAACATACAAAACCCTAATATGGCACATAAAGGCATCAGACAGAAAAAACTCTGTCATCCCCTAGAAAGGCAAAATCATAGTACAACAAAATAAACACCAGAAAATGAGAACTTAAAAAGGATGGAGTCAAAGAGAGACGGGTAGATAATGAAAACATAATGAAGACAATGAAAGATAATTAAAATGTAATGTTTACCCTACAGAATTAATAAAAGTGAGGGAGAAGGTGGGATGGGAGGAATAGGGGAGAAGGTTGACCAAGATGCCTTGTACTCATGAATTGCTTTGTTGAATGGCAATACCTTGGTATAACCACTAAAGATAAGAATATTCCTTTCTCCTTTCTTTCTTTTTCTTTTCCTTTCTTGTTTGGTCTGTTTTCTTCCCTTTGTTGCTGATTTCTATTTCTGTACTTTTTGTCTTGTGGGTAAGTTTATCTGATTTGGGGAGGGGAAGGGGACAGCACAGAAATGGTGGGACAAAGGATGAACTAATTCAGCAGCGATACTCACTAGATACCATGTTGAAAATGAACTATTCAACTTGGGTGGGAAGGAGGGGGGTAGGAGGGGAAAACCTGGGAGAAAATAAGGGAAAGGGTAACAAAGAGATATATAGTCAATACCTGTCATGTAACTGTAACCCCTCTGTAATCATCTTTACAATAAAGATTAAAACTAAAATTAAAAACAATACACTTTTATATATTTTTATTGTAAAGATGCTGTACAGAGGGATTACAGTTATATGAGTAAGGTAATGAGTACATTTCCTATCAAGCATTGTTACCCTCTCCTTTGTTTTTCCCCTACCATCCCTTCCTTCCCACATCCCCTCCCCAACTCCTCCCTCCACCCTCCCACAAAGTTGTAAAGTTCGTTTTCAACATACTGTCTTGTACATCTCATTGTTACAATGAGTCATCCTGTATACTTATTTCAGCATTTTGTTATTTCTGTTTCCCTCCCCAAATTAGAAAAATGTATATACAAAATGCAGGACACCGGAATCAAATACAGTAACAACAGGGGTTATACCATGGGAGAAGAACATACAAAAGAAACACAAAAAATCACATAGTACATTATAAGTACATTAAAAATAACAGCAACAAAGATAAATCTCTTGGGTCCCTATCTTGGGGTTCATTTCACTTAGCATCATCTTATATGGTCATATGTAACTTTTGACCTTTTCTGCTTGTCCTAGACTTACACTAGTTATTGCAAATAGGAAAACCATGGGACCTATGTTTCTTTGGGCCTGGCTAACTTCAGTTAATATAAATTTTTCCAAGTCTTTCTAATTCCTAACAAATGGGGCAGTGTCATTCTTTCTGATGGAGGCATAGAATTCCGATATCTATCTATCTATCTATCTATCTATCTATCTATCTATCTATCTATCTATTTATCTATATCTCACATTTTCTTTTTTTTTTTTGTCAGTCATGGGGCTTGAACTCTGGGCCTGGGCACTGTCCCTCAGCTCTTCAGCTCAAGGCAAGCGCTCTACCATCTGAGCTACAGCGCCACTTCTTATCTCACATTTTCTTGATCCATTCATCTACTGAAGGGCATCTGAGTTGATTCCATAGCTTAGCTTTGGTGAATAATACTGTGATAAACATAGCTGAGCTGGTAGCTTTAGTATGGCCTTGTTTGTGATCATTAGAGTAAATGCCCAAAAGTGGGATTGCTGGATCATAGGGGATTTCTCTGAGGAACCTCCATACTGCTTTCCAAAGTGGTTGAACAACCTTACCTTCCCACCAACAATGTAGTAGGGTTCCCTTTGGCCACCCCCCTCCAGCATCTGTTGTTATTAGATTTCTTGATTATAGCCATTCTAACTGGGGTGAGGTAGAACCCAATGTTGTTTTGATTTGCATTTCTTTTATGACTAGAGAAGTTGAGCATTTCTTCATGTGTCTATTGGCCATTCTTATTTCCTCGTCAGAGAAAACTCTCTTTAAGTCTAAAAAGAATATTTTTAAAAACACATAAAAGTTAAAATAAAGATGGAAGAATAAACCAGTGTTTTCACTCTAATATAAGCTCCTTAAAGATATAAAATAATTAATTTTACAGAGATGTCCATTTTGACTAACCCTACATACCTGTATGTGCCTGTGAATTTATGCAGATGTGTGTGTGTGTGTGTGTGTGTGTGTGTGTGTGCGTGTGTGTGTGTGTGTGTGTATGCAGGGACAACTGTCATCATGTTCCATTAGACCCTGTCTAGCTGCTCCTCATGCTATCACGCTAGTAACTCTTCTGGATTCACTCATAATGAGGAAACATTGGTGATGACATGTCAGATAATGGAAATGACTAGAATCAGTGATTTCTTTGTTTCTGCTAATGATTCCAAAGGAAGTAATTATTCAGCAAATGCAGACATTTGCTGAGTATCTGCATTCAGCACCAATATCTCTGACTAGTATTTAGATTTTTTTGGATATTACTTCCTTATCCCCTTCCTGTCACCTCTTTACTTCAAGGAACCACACCTAGCCTTGACATGCTGTCATGCAAAAATCATGATCATGTCAACTCTGGGACTGAGAAATTCATTCCCATGTGTTCCTATGGATCATGATGATTCACTTGGGCAGAGATGTTGTAACTACCCCTTCCTTCCTTTCTTTCTTTAGTAACTTATTAGAAAAGTGAGTTTTTAGTAACTCAGATTTTCTGGAATTTAGCCTTAAACTCTTGAACAGAACATATAAACTGAAAATACTGATCTTGAGCATTGAAATAATAAAGAGAACCCTGGGGAACTAGTTCAAAGCTTCTTGTTGTTATGAGACAGTGTCTGTAACAGTTTCCAGACTCCTTTTTCTAACCATTCAATGGGTATGATACTACCTTTGTCACTGGTCTTATGATAAGTAGAAATCAATTATGAATTGTGAACTCATTTCAAATGACAGGTACTAGATAGTTTTTTTAAGTTAAACTTTTTTTGACTTGGGGGAATGGGAGAGTCAGAGTATCTTAAAAAAAAAGGTACAGCAATCCTAAATAGAATACTAAATAACTTATGTATAGAATTTTATTCCTCACAAAATTCCATGAAATACCCATCTTTACCCTGCTGTACAGAGAAGGGATTGCATGTGCTGTAAGTTTGTCAGACAGTTTGTCAAACCACAGAATTATAACTGCCCCCAGATCTGTCTAAATCCTCCCCCTTCTGTATTAAGTATGTTTTCAGTAAGCTATGTCAGCTTTGGATAAGTGATTTACTCTTCTGGAAACCATTCATGCAGCATGGAGAGAAATGCCACTGCTATAATGTACTCATCTCTAATCTCAACAAAACCTCATTGCTTAGAAGTGCTCACATTCATTTTGCTCTTGAGAACCAAGGTAGTACATTTAAGTACCTCGTAGAGACTTTAGAACTAACTCAAGTAGGGCCTGCACTGAAGGCACTAGTATCAGATTCTTTCTGGTGTAGGGCAGTGAAGCTTTTGGAATTAAAGACAACCTAAGTAGAAAATACCTCCCAAACAGCACGTGTACAGTAGGCATTCATTATGTATTATGCTTTGTATTCCCTGACTCAGGTCCTCTGTTCTCTTGGAATATGATTAGCACACAGCTGCTGTGGACCCTTCAGAAAATAGGACTATGGAGAAACAGGCTGGGTTGAAGAAGTCATGGAAAAGCCACAGCTGGAGATGAAGGTGGACTGTAATGTACAGATTGCAAACTTCCAGCTGGCAGTCAAAGGTTCCTTCTTTCCAGCATGAGCTACCTTGGCAAACTTCATTCCCAATTCTCTTAGTTTTGAAGAAAAGCATTCCCAGCTAATAACACAATTACACTTAAGTATCGGGCCCGTTTTAGTATTATTGCATTTGTTAAATCTAACTGAGTCCAAATTACTTCCTCAATGTTAATAAGAGAAAGACAGGAGGAGGGAAGGGAAGGAGGAGGAATGGGCTGAAGGGGAGTGAAGCTTGGGAGGGTTAAATGGAGAAAAGAAGACACATATTCAAAGCGACAGAGAGAAAAGCAGAGAGCTATCAGTGCTGCATATAGCCTCAAGTCCAATAAATGTCAGTTAAACTTGCTGCACACAGTTTCTATGGAAACCCCTTAAGTTAAGAGTGGAAACACAGGCATTTTTTTTGGGGGGACTGCAATTCACAAGCTGTTTATTTAATTATGATGAAACATGAGACTGTTAGGGACAATACTATTATCATATTGCTAGCATTTAGGATTCAACAAATAGGTATTGCAAAATAAAAATCTGATAAAAAAACAACAACATTAACCTCACATGAATGGCATGTGAATAAAATACTTCTCTCATATTTACAGTAATAGGACTTCACACTTATTTCCCTCAGGCGAACCCCAAATTAGCCAAATGACATTCATTTAAAAGAGTTCTTCAGAGGCTTCATGCCAATTATGCCCCCACATGCTCAGTGAACAAAACCAAGGTCACAGCCTATTTTCAATTAAACCCAAGACAACACCAAAGTGTAGCACAGCTGGAAAAGCAAGCACATTATTACCCCATAGATCATTTGTGAGCAATGAATAGGTCTCCAGTGCTTTTCTGTTTTATAGGCATTTGAATATAAAAATAAAGAAAATAGCTTCAGATTAGCTTTTGCTTTCCAAAATAAACAACCACTTTTAGGGCATCATTTCTCATGGCCTGAGGAGGGAAAGAAAAAAATAGATTCAAAGCCGTCAATTTCTGTCTCTGATGCTTACAATTTGTTTGTTTAGCCTTTCATGTAGCCAGAGAGAACCAGGGAATTGTTGGGCCCATTCACAGATTTGTTCTTTGTCTAAACCACTATGTAGTATTCCACCTACTTTGGGTCAGGACTGTGTTAGGGATAGGAAAGGAAAGGTCAGTAAAAGTCACTTCCTTACTTTACTGTGGATTTTCTTGAAAAGAATGCACTGACTCTATCACTCTATATTTGTGAAGAACCAGCTTAGCTTCCTAGGAAGTAGGTTAAGAAGAGAGGTAAAAGCAGAAGTCTACTTTCCTGGACTTTACAGGAGACAGATGTACACACACTCACAGGGCAAACATCAGTATTCCTTCCTGCTGTCTCTTATCTTAGCTCTCTCTGGCAGAATTGCCTACTAAGAATGCTAGACTGTCCTAGAGGTAAGTGGGGTTTATGTGCATGGCATGGCTATTTGTTGGAGAGGAATAAAAGATGAAAGAAGATGGAGTATTGTCATAGCACAAGCACATCTGCAAGTATGTCCATGAGCCCCCGGTATCTTTACAAAATCTTTAACCCATAGAATGGATGGAAGAAGGCGATACGAAAAGAGAAGGGAATCTTGGGAATGTCATTTGTGGAGTCAAGCTAAGAACAGGAACGATGTTTCTCAATTGGCAAAGAGACACGTACCCTCCAAAATTTGCAACTATGACTCAGTGGGTATGTCATTTCAACTAGACTGCAGCTTATGTTTTGAAATTCAGTAGTGCTTTTGCAGTGGCTGGACTTCCCACAAATTGCTGGTGCTAGCACAGCCAGTCGTTGCTGCTATCCGATTTGACAGCATATAATGAGCCACTTCACATTAGCTTCTGCTTGTAGTATTCAGCATATTGTGGGAATAATTTAGCATGAATCATCACCCACCTAGCTCCCCATTGGGGTCTCTATGCTGTAAATGGGCAATGTGTTTGCCAATCTTAAAAAAAGAAAAATATCCATTAGAACAATTCAGCACATTTCTTTATAGGCTACCACCACTACCACCACTGACACTACTGGTGACAATATTTATTGAATCACCACTGTTCTAGGCAGAAAGCCAAAGCAGCCATTTTAACCACTGGACATTTTTAAACAATGAAATTTTTAATGCCAATAAAAATGCATTTGGAGTGAAAAGATCTGTAATCTATACGTGATCCTTTTGTATTGGAATCATGGCCTGAGGCAAGTCATATTTTTTTCTAATCTTATGTCCTGATCATAATCACATCATGAGATCAAACCAGACAATGTGATTAGTGAATCTGGACAGGAAGTAGTTAAATGCAGCATTCAATTATTGAAATGGAATGAGAGTTTGACATATTTAACACAAACTCCATTTGTACTTTACTGCCCCAACCTCTATCCCAAACACAAGAGAGACACATAATCTGTCCATCCCTCTCTACCACTCATCCCACCTCATCATTCTTGCAAATGGTGCATGCTGTAACCCTAGCTACTCAAAAGGCTGAGATCTGATGATCATCCTGAGTTGAAGCCCCAGGACCGGTACATTACATTACATACACACATGCATGCATGCATACAAAAAAGAGGGACAACCAAGAAAGAACAGCAAACAAACAGGAAAAAAAAAAACATAGCAATCAGCAGAAAAAAAACAAAGAAAAAAAACATCCAGAAAGAAATATACAAACGAAAGAAAGAAAAACAATGCAGAAAAAACACAAAGAAAAAAAAAACAAAACACAGAACGAACGCAAGGAAGAAAGAAGCAAGAAAAAGCAACGAACACAGAAGAAAAAAGAAACAAGCAAGCAATCAATGAAAGGAAGAAAGACAAAAAAAAAAACGAACGCAGCAAAAAAAATCAAGAAAGAACAAGAAGAAAGAAAGCATGAGGGAGGACTCAAACAAACAAAGAGCCACACGCAGAAGCAACCAACGAAAAAAAAACGACAAACAAGACTGAAACAAACAATGAAAGCAAAAAAAAAGAAGCAAGCAAGAAATAAAAATAATAAGTAAGTAAAAAAAAACTAAATATATAAGAAAGATAAGAGAGAAACGATCGATGGATTGCCATCCACTGCAATAAAAAAAAACAAAAACGAACATAGAAAGAGTCCAAACAAAACCAATGAAAGAAACAATAATTAATCACGATGGACCCACCAAGGACAGAAACAAACTAAAAAAAAAAAAAAAAAAAAAAAACAAAAAAAAAAACCCAAAACAGTAACAATTAATGTACATACAGGGGATACATAAAAGGAAAGAGGTGATATTTCACATTTATTATATGTCAAGTAATCAATTCTTAGTTCTCATGTTAAGTACATTTTGGTAGCCTCTGCCATAGTACTCTGTATTGGGGGGGTCAGTCGTGGGGCTTGAACTCTGGACTTGGGTGCTGTCCCTCAGCTCTTCAGCTCAAGGCGAGCGCTCTACCGCTTGAGCCACAGCGCCACTTCTGGTTTTCCAGTGGTTTATTGGAAATAAGAGTCTCACGGACTTTCCTGCCCGGGCTGGCTTTGAACTGCAATCCTCAGATCTCAGCCTCCTGAGTAGCTACGATTACAGGCGTGAGCCACTGGCACCCAGCTTAGTACTCTGTATTTATTGAGATATATACTGTGCTTGACACTGGGAAACCATTGTCTTGATTTTCTTCCTATTTCACAGGTTTCTCTGCTCAGCCTTATCTCTGGTTCTCTCTAGTTCTTGAGCCACTGAATGTTGGAGGGTCTGAAAGCTCAGATAATGAGCTTTTTAAAATAATAATAATAAAAAATCACTCTCAAGTGGCCCTCCACAATGGCTCTGCATATCCTCTACAAAGTGGATACTGGCAAACCTAAATCTCTAGCAGCGTTTTAAACTAGGGTATACAAACACTTACTTGAGACCTTCACATAAGGAATCCAAAATTAACTCGTCTACACAGTGGATGTCTGGGTTCCAATACAACTTCCAGCATGAAGAGGACTTTTAATAATAGAAATTCCATTCACTGACTTTGAACACCAAAACATTTACGTATCTACTGTGTAATAGGTAGGCACTGCTTCCTGGCCTAATAACTTAGGTCAGTCATTTGAGTCTCCTTTTCCTTGACCCCACGTCTCTCACTTTCACATCCTACCACCTCTACCTCAGCCTTACATCCTAACATCTGAATAGTAGAAGTTCGTGTATCAAGATTCTGATCACTTCTAGAAACCTTCATTTATTTCTTTGAGTAGTTGGACTCTTTTATAAACTGATCTATCATCTGATCTCCATGCTTCTGTTCTTCCAGACTTCTGGCCTTTTTTTTCCCCAGTGATTGGGTAATTCTAGTGAAATCAAAATAAGGCTGAGTCTTTCTTTTGTACCTTGATGAATGCTGTCTTATTATTAGAGTAATAATAATGTTCTTTCAGTGGCATCTGAGGCCAGTCAAACTTTGGTTCTGCCTATCTCCTAACACTGCTCCACTAGGCTTGCTGGCTTCTTACCATCCCTCCATTTTGCCATGCACACACTGATTCCACCATGACATTGCAATTGATGTTTTCCCTGCCAGGAACCCTGTTCATATATACTCTTTTGCTGTGCATGCACTTCATGACTTTGGTGCCACCTCACAGCCAAATGCTGAAAGTGTACCTGCTCATTTCCCTGTGCATGCATCCTAGACACCTCTGCCTCTCTTTACTCTTTATCTTCTTCAAATGGTATTTTTAACCTTAACATGTTAAAAGAAGGAAGAGGGTACCTTTTCTTTGGCTTTTCTGCAATTTTCATTGTTTTTCTTTTCTACATTTTTCAGTAGTGCATGTTAAGTGTACAATGTGTGATGTTTCTATATATGTATATAATACACTTTGATCATATCTGCACCCTCTAATACTTTTTAACACATTACCTTTCTATTTCTTTTCAATTTTTTATAATGCATTTCATGTATCTCTTTTTGTATACATATCTCCAAAATTCTACATATTTTTAAGAACTTAAATAGTTGGGTTCCTTAAATACAAAGCATTATTATCTCCTGTGTGGGAAAAAATGAAAAAAATTTACTTGAGCAATCAGCAGCCATTATGTTAGTAATGCACACAGTACTTGTTTGCTCTTGTGTCCTGGCTCCTTGCAGATGACATACCCACTGAAACAGACAAGTCTTCCATTGTATTGCATGAACAACCCACTGCGGCCATGTAGTGTGTGGTCAATGGTGCTTTATTTTCATAATATATGAGATAGCATATTAGGTGAACTAAGCTTATCATAGGGGGAAAAACACTACTGAAAATGCATCCTGAATTTGATTTATGATGAATTTGAACTACCCAGTTAGCTCAAATCACAACATTGATTAGAGAGAACCTCATAAAATTATCAATTTGTAGATCAAAAAATTGTTGACAATGCTTTGGCATTAAAAAGTAATAAGGGGCTGGGAAGGTGGCTCAGTGGTAGAGTGCTTGTCTTGCATGCATGAGGCCTTGGGTTCGATTCCTCAGCACCACATAAGCAAAAAGAAAAAAAGCCGGAAGTGGCGCTGTGGCTCAAGTAGTAGAGCGCTAGCCTTGAGCTGAAGAGCTGAGGGACAGCGCCCAGACCCAGAGTTCAGGCCCCACGATCAGACCCCTAAAAAAATAAATAAATAAAATAAAAAGTAATCAGATACAATCATGTAATAAATGTCCAAGTTGTCAACCAAGTTTATAATTTTTAGTTTACTTGTAGTTATATAAACCTTTATGTGCTATGTGCATTTATTTTTATTAAAATAATCTCTAAGAAATGGAAATAAGGGGGTTTTATTTTGCTTTTCATTTTTGTTTTGTTTTTTTTTGTCTTTTTTCTCCTTTGTCACTGTTTTATACATCAATCTGCAGCACAGTAACTATAAAGTAAAAGCAGAATTGGTAAATAAGTCTGAGTTAGTAAAAGATTTATCAACTGATTACCTATAGCAAGATCCACAAGCTAGGAGTACAGAGAGTATCCATTTGCTCTACTACAGCTTAAAAAGCCCAGTGGTGGCTGGGTGCCGTTGGCTCATGCCTGTAATCCTATGTACTCAGGAGGCTGAGATTTGAGGATCACAGTCCAAAGCCAGCCCCAGGAGGAAACTCCATCAGATTCCTATCTCCAGTGAACCACCAGAAAACCAGAAGTGGCGCTGTAGCTCAAGTGGTAGAGAACTTGTCTTGAGCTGAAGAGCACAGAGACAGTACCCAGGCCCAGAGTTCAAGCCCCAGGACCAAAAAAAAAAAAAAAGTCCATTGGTACAGCCATGTGTATATCATAGAGAGCAAAGACATATGTACTATTCTTCCCAACAATTCAAATACTTATTTCATTTACAAAAATTGAGAAATGGCTTGCTCAGAAAAAGAATTAACCATTTGCCTATTATATTTTCCATGCTATTCTCTTCATTATTCTGTAACTGTGTATGACAAGGAGTACATCTTATTAACAGGTGCATGACTGCTCTGTACTTGTTATTTATTTGTACATAAATAAATTAAAAATGAAGTATTGTCCACACTGCACTCTGGACAAATTAAGTAAAATTTCTGGGTACAGAAAAAAATTAATAAAAATTTTTAAATAAAGATGTATTTATAAACACTGATGAAGTGATAAATGCTTCACAGCCATCTCTATGGTGGCTGATGGTGTGCTACTTTGACAAGTTGTGTGAAGGTAGCAGATGGTACGTACAAAGTGTTGATTTCTAAATCATAGTGCCAGGTCAACCTCTGTTCTAATGAATCTGAATCCCCAGGCTGAAAAGACACACAATAGCTATGATCTTTTACAAGGCAGCATTCATCTTCATGTGTGCAGTCCTGAAGGAAGAATCAGGACCAGCAGTCATGGGTAACTTACCCAAATGCTCTTCAGAAGTGAAGATAAATGGCCCAAAGTATGCCATCATGAATTATAAATAATTATTCCACATTTATGGCCACTGGTACCTATACGCTGAGGTCTTTTCCCTGACCTGGTTGTGCTTTCTTTTCAATATATCCACAATAACAACAGAGAACCTAGGGAAATTCAGAGGAGATGAAAAGTTCAAAAACTACTTCTATAAGACCAGTTCTCTAGTCCCTGTAAGAGGAGACTTCAACAGCTCCTGTATCTCTAGAAGCTCTGAAAAGGCTGCAGACCTCAGATTTTCATGTATCTGGCTGTTATCATTATTAAGCTAATGTCATAGCAGAATCCCAAAATTCCCCCAAATGTTACACTATCACACTCCCCAACCTGTGGAAAATTCACTAATGTGTTTGTTCTAACAAAAGAGTTTTTAGAAGCCTCCTACACAGTCTTCCTGATTAATTTTGTTCTGTGTTGATATTTATTCATCTCATTTAAAATGCATTGCCTTAATTTCTGTGTTTCGGTAGACTAATGTCACCAAGATTCTTCAACTGCTGGTATTGTTGACAAGGTGCAAAAAGCTGCATAATGACATCACCAGGAATGATGCGTCTGCATCTCTTCACCACTGTATGATGTGACTGTTCTGTGCCACAGCACCTATAGATATATGTAATACCATTGACCACGAAAATGATTCCACATGACCTCTTTGAATTCACATAGACAGTGTGTGTGGTTGGGGGAAGGGGAGGAACCACTATTTCTTTGAATTCTGCATGCAATAGGAAGCTCTTGGGAAACTTTATATTGGTATATGATATAGTCTGACACATTTACACTATCATTGTAGCCAGGTGTGAGAAATGATTGAAATTATAACAGCAGATCAGCAATGCATGCGAGAGATGGATTTATTTGTTCTGACAACAAAGATGAAGAGAAGCAGAAATTTAGGAATTTGTTTTGGAAGTACAGTCAAGATTTGTTTAAGGGATTGATCTAATTGATTTAATCTAAATTGACAGATCCGAGGATGAATGGATAGATAGATATCTATCTATCTATCTATCTATCTATAGATTAGATAGATAGATAGATAGATAGATAGATAGATAGACAGATAGATAGATAGATGTTGGTTGCAAGAAATACCCCAAAAATGTCATCTATCACCTACCAAGTTATCTAAATATCATCTTCTTCTGAACTCTCCATTGAAATGTTCCATTTACCTGCAAAAAATATGTGTGCCAAAAAATCACCTATATTTAGATCTTTGGTCTGGCTCTGATCCTAATTCCTGTGGCTAGTTGTACCTTTTCTAACTTCAGATCAAGAGTTTCCCCTACTCCTTGCCCAATTGTTTTTAGAACAAACTTCTTCCAGTTCTTTCCCATTCCAATGAAGTTTTTTTGGACATTCAAACCAGAACCCAGGTGTTGGACCTGGATTTCTGAATTTTAAACTGGTCTGAATAACTGATTTCACTCTTGGAATAGAGTTAGCCAAGTTCCATGCCCACACTTCACAATTATTATCCCAGAGGTATGCATGATCTTTGTATTCAGACTTCTACAGTACTGCTTTCTATATTGGGGTTCTCTTCTAAACAAGGAAAGAGATTTGTCTTATCAAAACAATACCAAATTTCATAGCCACATCATTTGAAGAAATTATTTCAAATCCTTATTAGTTTTGAATTCTGAAACAGAACTGAATATTCTAAAATAGGTAACTGAAGATAGAAGGAAAGTTCTAAAATAGGTAACTGAAGATAGAAGGAAGTCCATTCTTGGACTTAAAGGAAAAATAAAATCTCTTATCACTGGCTGTTTTCATCACAGTAGAAAGAATCAAATATCCACCTGCTTTTGTCTTTACTTAGAGAAACTAGATGGGGATAGAAGTATCGTATGTTAGAGAGAATGTTCAGATTGAAGTAAGAAAAAGCCATTCCCAGGTTAATGAGCACAAAGCAGCAGGCACTTTGAAGAGTTTATTTGGAAAAAGGAAACGTCTGCAGAAATCAAGTGATTAAGATGTGATACTCATAGCGAACTCTTGAGCGATCTCATTAGTAGAAACTAAAAATAGTCTACAAATGTAATAAGAGCCTTGATATGAGGTCACAAATGTCCCGTGCAGGCCAGTTGTTTGGCACCCACTGAAGGTGAGGATGAAGAAACCTTATTGGATCAGATAAATATCAAGATCACCTAGAAGAAGTTAGAAATTCTCACTACCCCTCAAAACATGATGAACCACAAACACCAATTTCATCTGAATTATAAAGTTTCACAAGAAACTTCCATTACATACTCTCATTGCTTTCTAATAACACTTATGTATAACTTATGAACTCTATGCCTTTGTTTGTCTGTTTATCCTGTTAATCTTATCCTACCTTCAGTAGAATGGGACTTTCAAAAGTGAATAGATATTATGTAGCGTATTCGATATCTTGCTTCCTTGAAGTTAGAATAATGTTTAGCATGTAAGTTATTTAAACCTATGGTAAACAAAGAAAACAAAAAACAACAACAAACTTTTCTCTCTTTTTTTGTCAGTCATGGGGGCTTGAACTCTGGGCCTGGGCGCTGTTCCTGCACTCTTCAGCTCAAGGCGAGCATTCTACCTCTTGAACCACAGAGCTACTTCCAGTTTTCTAGTGGTTTATTGGAGATCAGATTCTCCTGGACTTTTCTGCCCGGGCTGGCTTTGAACCATAATTCTCAGATCTCAGCCTACTGAGTAGCTAGGATTACAGGCGTGAGCCACCTGCACCTAGCTCAACAAACCTTTCATGCGTTTATAAATGGATAGAACTGAAGATCAACATATTGAGTGAGATCAGCCAAACTCAAGAAAGGTAAATACCCCTGTGAACAACTATTTAAAGATTTTTTAAAGGAAAATATCATATATGTTTGCTAATTTGCGGATCTTAGACTTAAAAATGATGAATGAAGATAATAACAAATGTAACAATAAGAGTAATAATAATAATGAATAGGTCATGAATAGAAAGAGGGAAAATTTATTAGAAGAAGTAGCATAAAGAAAGTATATTGAGAAATAAAGAGGATTATAGTACTAAATACACATACAGAATAAGGAAACCTACCAAACACTTTGAAAAGGAGAAGAGGAAATATGGTAATATAACAAAGGAAATGAACTTGTGCAAAGAATACTGTATGCATAAAGCCCCTTCATGTTATACATGTATGCTAATCATATAACAAACTAAAATTGAAGTAAAAATAAAATACAACTCAGTACATAATCAGAGATTACTACCAGAACTTCACCTCAATGGTATTATATGAATAGTAGAATGTTAATATGAAAATTTTAAGCTCATGGCTAATGGCACATTCCAAAAAGGGTGGAAAATAACAATAAAGACCACCATAAGTGATTCCTCATAATCTTTTACTTACAACAATGGCAAAAATAAGACTGGAAAAGAATTTTGAGAATTTCTTTGGACAGAGTTATACTATGAGTGCCACTCCAAAAACAAGTGATGTTATATCCTCCCTGATTCTGGACCTAGTCAAAAGAGATATCAAGAACAGCATTAGATTATACATATATATATATATATACATCAAATTATAGATAGATTATATAGATTATATTATAATATATATAGAAATTAAATATATATAAATATATAATATATGTTAAATATATTTATATATGTGTGTGTGTGTGTGTGTGTGTGTGTGTGTGTGTGTGTGTATGTGTGAACTGTCAGTGGGTTATGATTTAACATCTCCAACTCAATGGAGTTCTTCATCCTGTTCTTCATCTCAAGATTGAATACAGGGTTGATACGAAAGAGTAGAGTAAAAACAGGAGCATGGTCTTTTAAATTTAATCTGAACAATCTCAAAAGCAAGATGCCAAATGTTGATCACACATTCAAAAGAGTGAACAAGAAAACCTGGAATGCTTTTTGGATCCTGTACAGAAGAGCTGACTGTAAGAGTAAACAGCTTACCACAGGGAACATGAAGAGAGTTCGGGATGTGTAGGATGGAGGAAGGAATAGTTGATGTGCTGGGGAAAAGGCCATTGCTCTCATCAAGGCAAATTTAGTGAGGAGTGAGAAGGCAGAGATGGTCAGCAGGAAACATAGGAAAGCTACTACTTGAATGTCAGTTTCAAGTGTCTACTAAACTCCAAGATAATGGCAATGATCTCAACTCAAAAAAGAAAAACTTGTTCTGTGCACCTATTAATGATGACCCCTAGCCAAAATCCATTCCTGGGAATCAGAATCAAGAGCAGATAGACATGGGAAGAGGAGTAATGGGATACTAAGTATTTCTATGGAGAAGAATCCAGCCTGTTCCTAATCTCTCTCTTTTATTTTATCATTTAATTTTTTTTATTTTATTGTAAAGGTGCTGTGCAGAGAGGTTACAGTTACATTTCTTTTTGAACATTGTTGCCCCCTCCTTTGTTTTTCTCCTACTATCCCTTCCCTTCCCCTTCTCTCCCTCGCTTCTCCCCACTCCCAGAAGTTGTAAAGTTAATTTCCAACGTAATGTCTTGTGAGTATCACTGTTGCAATGGATCATCCTGTGTTCTTGTAGTTCAGTAGTAGAACTCTCTTAAAAAAAAAAAACAAACTGTTATTGCAAAGGTGATGTCCAGTTACGTAAGTTATGTAATGAGTATATTTCTTTTTAAACAGTGTCACCCTTCCCTCATTTTCCCCCATGTTTTCTCCTCCCAACTCCCTCCCCTCTAAGTTGTGTAGTTCATGCCTAACATAATGTCTAGTGAGTATCACTGCTGAATTGGTTCATGCTTTGTTCCACTATTTCTGTGCTTCCCCTTCCCCTACCCAATTCAGATAAACTTACATACCAAAGGGTACATAAATAGAAAACAGTGACAAAAAGGAATAAACCAAAGGGGAAGGGGGAAGATATGCAAACAGTAGTATGAAAAAACCTCTTGTTTTCATTTCTTGTAGTTCATTTTGATAAGCATCATTTTATATGATCATATGCACATAGCTATTGAGCCCTTGTGATCCTCTCCTAAGAATATCCTCCTTTGCTCTCAGTGTGTGCATGTTTAGAGTGCTATTTAACTAATTGTTTCCAAGTATAATTATTAGTCTTTGACTTCAAGTTTCATACAAGCAATCAGGGTTGTGTTAGGGGAGGCAGAAATTTTAATCTGAAAATAGGTTACAAGTTTAAGATATATATAATCTGGATATTTAATTACTGGCTTTATGATCTCATAGTATTTCCAGAAAGTGTGCATCTAAGTACAGAACTAAAATTAGGCCCCCTTAAAAAAATAAAATAGGATACAAAAGAACAGTTGCTGTAGGTTCATTATATACTAGAGAATGTAATAATTGCAACAGTTGTACTGAGTTTAAAAAATCGTGGAATCCAAAAAGTTAAATTCCAGGTAAGAATTTTCCCTTGAGGATTTACTCTCTTTTCCCTCAAGGAATTCTCTCTCTCTCTCTCTCTCTCTCTCTCTCTCTCTCTCTCTCCCTCTCTCTCTCTCTCTGTCTCTCTCTCTCTTCCCCTGCCCCTCTCTGGGCTTTTCCTTTACAATGACTGTTCATGAGGACCTTGGCAGGTAAATCAAACCCTAACTGGAGAATAGGATAGTAAATTCTGCCATATATTTTTGAAAAGAGTACAAATTCTGTGCTGAACAGTCCAAAGAATCTCAAACAGTAAGACAAGATGGCTATGGGTGTGTGCTTGTGAAGCTGAGAAGACATGGTACATCTTTGTCATTTTGTGCTGCCTTAATAAATAATTACCAGACAGAACCAAGATAATTTGTTTCACACAGTTCTGGACCCTGGAAAGCCCAAGATCATGACACTAGCTGGTTTGGTTATGGCCTTGTCTCTGTCTCCAAGTTGGTACTTTGTTGCTAAATCCTCATATAGAAAAAGAGTGAAGGGGAAAAATACAAAGGTCCAACCAATCCACTCTGGCCTATTAACTGGCTAGCTATACTTAAATATATTCTGCTTTTGTGGCTTAACCCCTCATCAAAGCTCTTCCCATTAATGCTATTATACTGAGTCTTGAATTTTGGGGAATACATACTACACATTCAAGTCATGGCAAGTAGTATATGTAATATAACAGAGTTTAAAACAAGCAAAAATATTAAAATATTAATGGTAATAAGCAAGTCATATTAGGTAATTTCTCACTTCAATAGATTATTCTATGTAGCCCCAGTGATTTTTTCTGAGCTCTTCTGCTTTTCATAACATATTCAACCACGAAGAATTATGACATGATTTTTCACATAGAGGGGCCTGGTTATTATTCCAATATTTTTGTTTGGTTGTTGTTGGTTTATTTTTCCTCTTAGGTGCTTTGTATCTTTCTCTTGTTCTTTGTTTTGTAGGAGGGTTTGAAGTTTGATTGTTATTCTCATGTAATAAAGAATAGTCAGCTGGTCTGTTTAAGAATTTGAAGAAAACAGCCATTTTGTTTGTGTCTTTCAATTTAGTGTTTCCAATAGAAATGGTTCTCCAGGGGGTCCTATAAAAGCTGGTAGACTAAAAATATATATATATATATATATATATAATTTAGAAGTGTTACTAACTAGTAAAAAGAAAATCACTATTAAGTAAGTTATATAGACAAACATGAACCTAAAAATTAGGTCTTGAGTTCCAACTCATATTTCCCAATATCAACTGAATTGAAAATATTGTTACAAATTCTAGCTTGAGCCCAAAGCTTCAGGGGAAGATAGAAACAATGGAGATACCACAATGTTTTCTTCCTTTCTTTTTTATTGCATTATATTCCTAGAAACAGTTTTTTATGACAAAGAAGAGAAATGGAACAGAGAAGCAGAAAATGGCATTGTTCTCCTAAAGTTTTTGTTTATTTTTTTTCCCCCTGAGACCATGAAAACTGGTGTGGTCAAGAACTCAGCATCTGAGACTTTCAAGAATAAGTTGAGGATAGGAAAGGAAATAGATTCCCAGTTTCAGCCTCTTACTCATTATCCAAACTAAAAATAAGTAAATAAAAAAAACTATTCATCATATTATGTCAGGGATCATTTCTGTCCCAGCCATGTTCCTCCTCTCCAGGACTTAGCTTGACATTCATTGGTTCCCAAGAATCACAGCTGTAAACTCTTTATCACCTTGTTTCTGAACTTTGACATTTTTCCTTTGGTGGAAAGGTTAAAGCTAAAGGGACTCTAATAATATTTTATACAGAATTAGAGAGAGAAATATAGATTTGACAGACAGATTAAGAAATCACTTCCTTGGGTCCCTAGTAAAGAGAAAGAGCAAGCAAGAAGCTATTTGATTATCTCTGACCTCACTTGAAAGCTGAGACTTCTGGCCATTAAGCAGATGGTCCTGTCATTATTTTCTTGCTTGTATAGCACTCCCCTAGCCCTCCCAGGGGTAAGATATTTGACAAAATTCACAATGAATTTGCCCTCTTCAGTTCCTTTGGGTAGAGGATTTCATAATTTTAATAATTTAACATATAAGCTTGAGGTTCCTTGGCTCACGTTCTTTTATTATTGTTGTTTTTTATTAGGACCAATTGCTACAACAAAATCCCTTATGGCATGAGAGCATACCATTTGTGATCACTTTGATGATAAAGAATGGAAACTGACAAATCATGTTAAGTGAGGTAAGCCAAGATCATAGAGACCAAAGGCACATATTCTCCCTGATATGTGGAAGTTAGATCTAAAATGCACTGCTCCTCCCCTCCCCTTTCCCCTCCCAGGCTGGAAAGGTGGCTTAGTGGTTAGAGTGCTTGCCTTGAATGAATGAGGCCCTGGGTTTGATTCCTCACCACCACATAAGCAGAAAAAGCCAGAAGTGGGGCTATGGCTCAAGTGGTAGAGCGCTAGCCTTGAACTGAAGAGCTGAGGGACAGCGCCCAGACCCAGGGTTCAGGTCCCATGACCAACCCCCCCAAAAAAAATTGCATTGGGATATGACAAATTACACAGAATTCTAGATACTCACATACAGTGAGGCCAAATGAGGATAGTCTTAGGAGAGAGTCACGAATATGCAATACCCAAGTGCCTCATCATATACATGTAAAATAATATAATACTGAAACAAAGTCCAAAGATATAGAAACAAATGACTTTTTTCTTAGTGTGTATGGTTTTTTTTTCTGATGACTGTATTCTTATCTTATATACAGTGACTCACATTCACATCTGAGGAAGGGTGAGGGGAAAGCACAGAATCTAAGGAAAAAGGGTAAAAAGTGCATCAGAGGAACACACTTGACATTGATGAAAGTGAACTATGCAACTGGTGTGTAGGGATGGGAGGGAGGGAATGGGAGAGAATGAGGGAACAGATGGCACTGTATGAAAAGAAATGTACTTATTACCTAACATATAGAAATGTAACTAAGCTGACATACACAAATGTAACTAAGCTGTATATCACATCTAAAACTACAATAAAGAATTAAAAAAAAGAATGGTGATTGGATTAAAAGAAATAACTCAGCTGAGTGGGGGTGGCTATGCATGCAATCCTAGCTGCTCAGGAGGCTGAGATCTGAGGATCCAAGTTCAAAGCCCAGGCAGGAAAGTCTGTGAGAATCTTATCTCCAATAAACTACTCAAAAATGCCAGAAGTGGCACTGTGGCTCAAGTGGTAGAATGCTAGCCTTGAACATAAACAGACTCAGGGACAGAGCCCAAGTCCTGAGTTCAAGCTCCAGGACCAGTATAAAAAAATAATAAAATTACTACTACTACTACTACTAATAACACTTTTGAAATAGTATAAGCAAGCATAGTTGGTAAATGCACAAATTCAATTTCGTATTTAAGCAAAAAGAAGCCACTTTAATCTGTACTTCTAAGTGCTTATCTCAAAAAGAAAGTCTGGGACAATTATTACTGCAATAATTCTTATGGAATGGTATGGACCCCTGACTTCCACTTAGCCTATCTGGATGAAAGGTTTCTCATTTGCCATCCAAGCTCATCTACAAGGTTCATTATCCCTCCAGTCACATCCACTACCCATCTTTTTTGCCTTTTGTCTTCTATTATCGTTTTGTTAAAGGGCAGCAACCATATTGCACCTAGTCTTGATTTAGCAGCCATGTCATTTGTCAGGGAGCCAAGCAAGAAAAGTCCCCATAGTAGGCCCCTTAAGCCACTCCTGGCACTATCCCCAGAAAGCACAGTGCATCCATTCTCCATCTACTAAGCCATGTGTAAGAACTTTCAAGCCCATTAAAAGTTTCAGATGAATTTTCAACCAAATTTTATAATGCAACCTAGAGAGAAGGATCATTTTGCATTATGTTGATGTTTGAACTTAGTAAAGACTAGCTGCTTCTCAGAGGGTTTAGAACAAAGTGTGTTTCACTGTAAAAGAATGCAAAAGAGGATACTAGAAACTATGAACCCCTGGACTCTCCTGATTCATAGCAAAGTGAAAATAAAGTAATATAAGCTCCTTCATTAAAAAAATAGAATTGCTAGATTGCAAAATATTTGTTATAATGATATCTGGGGACAAGGAATTAAGTATTGTACATTAGTTACAACAGACTCTGATCTGTTTTATGATAGGATGCATAAATTTAAAATAATTTTAAAAGAATATGTATGCATATTAATTTCAAAATAATATGCATATGGCTCAAAGTGGTAGAGTGCTAGGCTTGAATGAAAACACTCAATCTCAAGAAAGAAAAAAACATTTGAATACTTATCTTGGGGTTCATTTCACCTCACATCAACTTATCTGAGCTTTTCTGCTTGTCTCAGACATACACTAGTTATTGCAAATAAGGGAAACCATGGGACCAATGTTTCTTTGTGCCTGGCTTACTTCACTTAATATAATTTTTTCCAAGTCTTTGCACAAATGGGGCAATGTCATTCTTTCTGATGGAGGCATAGAATTCCATTGTGTATATATACCACATTTTCTTGATCCATTCATCTACTGAGAGGCATCTGGGTTGGTTCCATATCTTAGTTATGATAAATAATGCTGCAATAAACATAGTTGTGCTGGTAGCTTTAGTATGGTCTTGTTTGTGATCATTTGGGTAAATGCCCACCCCTGTTTTCACTGTATTTGATGTTGGTATACTTTGTGGAGGGGAAGGGAAAAAACAAATTGTTTAAATAGGGATACAGGTGGACCCATTGCAATAATGAGATATACAAGACGTTATGTCGAAAAATGAACTTTACAACTTTGGCGGGGTGGGGGGAGGGGTGGGGGAGAGTTGGGGGGAGCGGTGGGAGAAGTTGGGAAGGGATGGGAAGGGAAAACAAACGAGGAGGCAACAACGCTTGATAAGAAATGTACTCATTAATTTGCCCATGTAATTGTAAGCCCTCTGTATGGTATTTTCACAATAAAAAATACATATAGTTAAAAAAAAAAGAAAAAAGAAAACACTCAGGGACAGTGTCCAGGCCCTGAGTTCAAGCCCTGCAATTGACAAAAAATAAAATAAAATAATTTTTAAAAATGCTGCACTGGTGGCTCGCACCTATAATCCTAGCTACTCAGGAGGCTGAGCTCTGAGCATCGTGGATCAAAGCCAGGGAAAGCAGTAAAGTCTGTGAGACTCTTATCTCTAATAAAAACTACTCATAAACGCTGGAAGTGGTGCCATGGCTGAAGTGGTAGAGTGCTAGCCTTGAACAAAAGAAGCTCAAGGACAGCACCTAGGCCCAGAGATCAAGCCCCAGGACCTGCAAAATATAATGATTATATATATGTATATACGTTTGTGTGTATTTCAGATTATCTACATATGGTATGTAGATATTCTGAAACTCAATATATTTGTATATATAAGTTAAACAATATGCCAGTTTACCTAAATTCTGTCCTAGCATGCTGTAGCAAGAGATTCTCTTGCTAGCTTTGTAGTTTTAAGGGGGTCATATGGCAAGGCCTACAACTCTGAAAACTGGCACCACAGTAGGGAGAATTGGGATCTTCCAAACTAGACTTTATTGTAAGTAGATATCTATTTCAACTATGATGGTTTTTTCCCCCCTCTGGAGACCATTCTAGGCATATGTAGCAAGTAGTATCACTGTGCACCAGAAAAGACTTGGAGTGGAAATGTTGCTTATTTGCATATTCCCAGAGTAATGGGATGAAGATAATAATTAATAGCTATAAGTGGTCCCTAGGAGCTGAATATATGGCCTCAGAGAGAGCCATCAAGACAGCTAGCATCTCAATCCTAAACCATAATGAACTTAATTCTAATAATAATTTCTTAAGATTAGTAAAGAATCTGACCTTAACTTAAAAAGCCAGGGCATTCTTTGTGGCCTTTTAAGATTATAAGAAGAAAACATAGCTATGTCTAAAACATTTATTGTAATGTTTTTAATATAACATCAAAAACTAACCATCAAAAGAAGGTAATTTCTGTCATTGCAGGGTATGCATTTCAGCTTTCAGTCAAAGTATATTTGTTTACTACTTTAGCAGAAGCCTAATAGAAAGTGACCTTTAGTAGGAAGAAGACCCATGAAACCCATGTATTTTTCTAAATTACATGGACAGAAGCCTGTCTGAGAAATTTAAGACTGACATCAGTCTGGTAGTTAAACTTCACTCATGTTACCAAGATGGAATAAAACTGCAATTTCCATGGAAATATTAAAAATCTTAAAATAAAAATCAGACATTTAATGCTAATGCTAATTTCCTGCGGGTTTAATTTGCAAAAAATCTCATGGACTTGCATGCTTTGGTATTTGTACTTTTCTTCTTCAGATATTAACATATTTTAAAAACATAGTGTCAGGTAGTTGCCACAAACACACAGGATAATGCATATAAACATGATTTAGAACAAATTTAGCTCTGCAGCTCTACAAGAAATCATTCTCCCACCTGTAAAGACCAATAGCTCCTCATGAATTCAATCTATGGATCATGCCTTGCATCAGTTAAAATGAGAGAAAACAGCAGAAGAATATTAAATTGCATTAATACATCAAATATTTTAAAATAAACACAAACCATTTGAAATTCAAGATATGTACTTTTCAAGATCACAATCAAAACAGGATCAACAGAGTGGCTATATGAGGCTTATGATAAAAGGTCATACAGCCTGTACCCATATGACTAATGCCTTCTATGAGGCCAAGCTTGATTCTAGATCAATTAAATGCAGAAGCATTTCAGTAGGGAAACCCCAGGTTACAAGGGAAGGTTGTCTTTCCATTGTTTATTTACCAGTAATACCAACCATCGGTCACTCCAAACACCTATGGCATTACACACAGTACATGGCCTACAATTCTGAAAATTGGCACCACAGTAGGGAGAATTGGGATCTTCCAAACTAAACTTTATTGTAAGTAGATATCTCTGTTTCAATTATGATTATTTTTTTCTAGAGAACATTCTAGGCAGATGTAGCAAGTGGTGTCACTGTGTACCAGAAAAGACATGGAATGGAAATATTGCTTATTTGCATATTCCCAGAATAATGGGATGAAGATAATAATTAATAGCTCTATTTATACCCCTTGATTTAATTAATCCCTGCTTAGATGTTTGTAAACATGTGATTTTACGTTTCATTAACTATATCAATGTGAAAAATGAGTCACTATAAGAGGCCCTCAGGAAGAATTTATTTTTTAATGTCCACAGCAAAAGGCAGGGTCCTAGGTAGTTCTCAATTTCCCACATTAGGACAACCCAGTGAAATCATTAGAATCTCTGTATCACAGAAACAGTTTGGAGAGAGGGAGAGGGAGGCAATATGGGAGGATCAAAGGGTTAAGGAAAGAGGAATGAGGAATACTAGAATCAGCTTCAAATCCAGATTAGTCCTGAATAGTAAAGGGCAGCATTTGAGGTGAAGTTGATCGTGTAACTCCTCCTCTCCTTTAATCTACTCTTTTAAGGAGGTGAGATTGGAATTGGATAACTGAAGAGTAATGTGACTGGAGAAGATACATGTTTTCCTTTAAGTCAGAGGTCATCTAAGGCTCTTGGCAAAATCAAGCTCTAAAGAAAGGCTGCCCGATAATGTGATGTCAGGAAAATGAACCCTTAGATATGTATTTTAATGTTTTTTCTTTCATGCATGTGTTTCTAACGCATTTATAAGATTATCTCTTTGTTGCTTTGTATGTCCCTCCCCCACAGTATAACCCCTGCTTTCACTATATTTGATGTCAGTATAACTTGTGGAGGAGATGGGGAAAAACCAGTTGTTTAAGGATACAGGTGGATCTGATGCAACAATGAGAAGTACAAGTTGTCATGTCCAAAACGAGCTTTACAACGTCGGTGCGGGGGAGGGGGGGGGAAGGGGGTGGGGGGGAGGGGGGAGGCTGGGAAGGGATGGGAAGGGTAAACAAAGGAGGAGGCTGCAATGCTTGGTAAGAAATGTACGCATTATCCTGCCCATGCAATTGTAACCCCTCTGTACAGTATGTTCACAAATAAAATAAAATAAAATTAAAAAAAAGAAAGGCTGCCCAGAGAGACAAGATGTGTTAGTTTATTCAAATACTACATTAATTGTGTTCATCCTGCATAGATGTGAGGCACAGTGTAAGCATCCAAGACATGTAATACAAGATGTGAAGATCAAGCCAGAGTCATGAGCCTTGGCATTTTTAAAACTGATGTGTATGTAGTTGTGCAGAGGGTTTCAGTTGTACGTTGACAATTGAACATGTCAGTCTGTGAGTACAATGCATGTGTCATCATTCTTCCCCTATCGCTCCCAACCCTACCCATCTCCTGAAGTTTCCTAGTTCCATTTTTACATCTATTCCATTGAATATCAAAATTAGCATTTTCATCTCCTTAAACATATAATTTCTGGGTGTCGGGAACCCTAAAATAAACACACACTTTAAATTAAGTGGTTATCCCACTTGGCTATATAGAACATGAGAACACATTCCTCCTACCTGACAGTGTATTAGCTCTCGTTATTCAGCCTCCCTAGATCTCTTCTACACTTTCCAGATTCTAGTAATCACTATTCAGTTCTCTGCTTCTAGGAAATATAGATTCTACATAAAAGTGAGTCTAGGCAGCATTTGGATATCTACACCTTTCTTTTATTACTTAATAGATGATTACTGGAAGTCTTAAATTCTGAGCAGTCCACTTGTTCTACCTTAGTTGGTGAAAATGAAAGAATTTTATTTACTCTTTATGGTAGAATGCTATTCCCTGAACCAGAGAGAAAGGAGAACTTACATTTCATATAATCTATTGGAGGGAAAATCAGCTAGGAGAGTCATTATGGAAAACATTCTGGGTGACTTCTTAAGGCCTGAAAATAGAACTACCATGTGATTTAACTGTACCCCTACTGGGCATATATCAGTCAAGGCAACTGCATCAGCATATCAGAGGGATATGTTCCTGGAAGCAGTATTCACAATAACCAAGATATAGAATCAGAAGTGGTTTATAGTGATTGATGAATGGTAAAAGACTGCCTATTTTGTCCTTTAGGGGAGGTTTATTTGGCAAGAAAAGGTGCTCTGGGTAGGGACATACATACATTAGACACATTTGAGCTGACTAAGGGTGTGTGTGTGTGTGTGTGTGTGTGTGTGTGATTTGCATGAGTTTGTGTCTATACCTCTTGCTGCTTCAAGATGTGACCTACTTCACAACTGTGTGGTTGATCACATTAAATAGAAGGAATGGACCTGAACATCATCCCAGGATATACCCGAAGGCCTTTGCTTAGGGCTGATTAAAGCTGGGAGCACAGAGGATAAAGGCTCCCTGCTTTCAACTCAGCCAGATGCTCCAGCTCTGGGAAGGGTCAGATGGGGAAGAGAAACCTCCTATCAGAGCTAATGATCACAGCCCCACTTTGCTAATTAACGCCACTGACTCATGTGGTGTGAAAAACCAGACTTAAAAGGCTCTGCATCAGCCAGAAGTCCAGGATGGGAAAGAAAAGGAGAGGGAACTAAAAAAAAAATGAAGGAGAATCTTTAATTTTCTGTTAATTACATCTTTTAAATCTATAATTTCTGAGCAGAGCAGGTAGGCAAAATCCAATCAGTGCTACCAAGATGCAGTGGCTCCAGTGTGATTAATGCCACCACCTTCAGATTCCTTCTTATAAGACCATGTCCTTAAGCCACCTAAGTCATATATATATATAATATATATATATATATCCTTTTAATTATTGTACAAGCAATACTAACCCTTGACTTTTTATAGAAATAACTCTGCCATGTAGCCTTTTAATTCATAGATCCCATAAAAATGAAGGAGTATGCAGGTTTATTGACTTAGGTACCCTCTATATGAGGAGTTAAGATACACAACACTGAGATATATTTAAGACATGGTTAGATCTAAACAGGAACTCAGAGTTCTCAAATGGTTCATAGATCTTGTGGGCTAGTTTCATTGCCAATCTCAGTATGCAAAATTGTTTCCACCAAAAATAATTTCAATACATTCAATGAGAGTGGAGTTCTGGCCTAGAAGGAAATTCAAGGAATCCTTTCATGCAAGTGCTACTTAAAACTCTACCCAGGGGATCCATTTTTATAGCTTACAAAATCTCTAATTGAAAAGATGCGTTAAGCGGGGAAGAAATCAATCCTAAGGAATTGAGATAAACTGGAAGAAATTTATTAAATGACAAAGCAAGCAAAGTTCTCCATTCTGGTATATTTTAGTCATGTATGTGTGTGTGTGTGTGTGTGTGTGTGTGTGTGTGTATATATATATATAAATATATATATACGAGTGCATATAAAGTTCACTTATGTTTGCATATATTTTGATACAATACTTGGATGTGATAAAGACTGTCTCTATGAGCTATATCTATATTTAGGGAAAAATAAACAAGACATGTTTGTTGCTTGATATTCTTTATTACTTTCTATTGTGAAGAATTATAATCTAACATTTATTTTGAATTGTAGTTTGTAACTCTTTTCATTTTTTATAACTCTAGACCATGACGATTTTTATAAAAAAGAAAAGATACACTGTGTTATCACTTATGAGACTTCTACTTCATAGGAACTCAATAGATAGACAGATAAGTAGATATGTAGATATGTAGATAGATGGATAGATGACTGATAGATAGATAGATAGATAGATAGATAGATAGATAGATAGATAGATAGATAGATAGAATCATTATATTTCAGCCAGCCTCTGAAGAGCACTGGTTACTGCTTTATGACCAGAATAATAATTTTGGAATTTTGTAACCAGCTTTCTCATCCACAGATATCAAGAAATGTTAGACTTTTAGTTATGAGGCACATTTATATTTTTTCAAGGACGATGGCTTCAAATTAATATAAAATATATAGTAGCCCTAGAGACAGCCAGAACTTGGAGAATTATTCAGCACAGATTTATTCTGGGCTGTGGGTCATCACAGTGCTAGAATGTTAAATAAAGGACCTGTCCAACTAAGTGGCCTTCTCCCTCTGAATATCTGTGACTATCCTCCTGTAACCCAATATACACATATGAATCTTTGGAAGAATGAGAAAGCAGTTCACCCAGGGAGTCACCACACAGTTCTGTTTTGTTCAAGTGCAGTCATAGCTGCGCATTGGTTTGGATGCTAATTATGCTCCACTGGTAAACACGAAGGCGGAGGACCTTGCTTACCCAAGGAGATGCTTTAAAGGGCTCACTCTGAGAAAACATCTGCAGTGCCTAATTTAAATCAAGGCCTCCAAATTACACCTTCAGGGAAAGTAAGCTACTCTTTGTAGCGAACTAAGCTCTCGTGTGAAGCTACATTAAGAATGAAAGAGAAGAAAATGCAAAAATAACCAGAGAGGAAAGGAAAAAAAAAAGATGTGAAGGGAGGGGATAAAAGAGAAGGGAAGACATGCCACAGACATATCTGAGGTCCAACAAAAGCAAAGAAACAGGAATGTCTCCAAAGGTAAATAAATGCTGTGGGAAATCCAAGTTGTATTTGCTCACAAAGTGGTAGTTTAGCTACTAATTGACAGTTCTGCCTTTGAAAATTTCAGGCTCATTTTATCTTCCCAGTACTTGAGTAACAAATAAAGTATTTCTCTTCTTGTTGTAATAGATAACCCAGAGAAAATGTCAAGACCATATTGCTTGGGGTAATGGGTAAGGGAGTAAACCTTAAAATATACTCTGTTTCTGAAAGACTTAGAAGTTTTTCCACAAACTAATGAATCTTACCATTTTCAACCTGGGAAATGCACAGCATATACATTGAGGGGAATCATGCAATTTTTGGAAAATCTGAGTTTGTATTCTATTTAAGACATCTAGCAATATCTTTTGCTTAAAATAACAGCTACTTTTAAGTTATTAAAACTTCTGAAAAAGTTATTCAAGGATGACTTTATGGGTTAAGTTTTAAAGTGTTTGAGTTCAGTAATTAAAGAATCAAACTGGATCAGAAACTGATTCCTCAGGCTAGCTGTTTGTCATTTCTGTATGTTGAGATTTATTAATCTATGCAGTGAAATCATTTAGATATTCAGAACTACATTTAGTTTTAAAAATTAAGATGTATTCCTGGCACTGGTGGCTCACACCTATATTCCTAGCTACTCAGAAGGCTGAAATCTGAGAATCATGCTTCAGAGCCAGCCCTGGTAGGAAAGTCCACTAGAATTTTATCTCCAATTAAGCACCAAAAAAGCCAAAAGTAGAGCTGTAGCTCAAGTAGTAGAGTGCCAGCTTTGAGGAAAAAAGCTCAGGAACAGCATCCAGGTCCTGAGTTCAAGCCACAGGACCAGCATAAATACAAAAACAAAAAAAGGAGAAAATTTAATACAATAAAATAGATAGATCTTAAGAATATAGAGCAAAAGACTTCTCTACACTAAAGACTACTCCTTATAACTTATGAGTTTTAAAGTAATTAAATGCTGGTTAATAAATGTATTAACAAGTAATGTATTTGTTTTTATTAACTCCTTAATAACAACAATAAAATTATATTTAACTGCCCAAATAAATAAATAAGTACATGAAATGAAAATAAAATTTAGTATGTTGGTGTCTGGAGCTCACACCTGTAAATCTAGCTGTTCAGGAGTCTAAGCTCTGAGGATTGCAGTTAGGAAAGTCTATGAGATTCTTTTCTCCAATTAACTGCCAAAAAGCTAGAAGTGGAGCTGTGGTCCAAGTGACAGAGTGCCAGCCTTGAACAAAATAAACTCAGGGACAGTGTTAGGTCCTGAGTTCAATCCCTAGGACCAGCACACACACACACACACACACACACACACACAAAATTAAGTTGAAACATGGACAGAGTGTCAAAATATTTATAAACAAATAGAACAAATTAGAGACCTGTGTGGACATACAGCTGTTGTTTGCTAGATATCCATTAAAAGATTTCTTTTAAGTCAATAAAATGGCTTCCACTATGCTTGTCACATATTAAGCAACCAATGGTAGCAATTATTTGAATACATGATTGATATTAATATTTTAGATATAGAAGAATAACCAAAATTATCTCCTGAAAATAAGGAGAGGAAACCTACAAGAAATTTCCTATAGTGGTTCTACTATAGGTAGCAGAATGGCCTTGCATTCCAGCAAATCTACTTTAATCCTCTGTCTCTGATCTAATCAACTGAGCCAAGGGCATTCATTCTGTTAGTCTTACCAGGCATTGTTCTCTGTTACCTAGCATCTCCACATGGGCCTGAGTGCCAGCTTCCCCACCGGATTCAGACAATCCTGTATGTAGGCTTCACTTCTCCTACTAACTAGATAGTTGATCTTGACTGGTTTTACCAGTCCTAAGGTTTGAAGGTGTACTCTTCAGTATTCATGTTGAAACTGAAGCCCTATTGTCTTGGCTTGAGAGAAGACTTTTGAGAAGAAATTAAGTCCTCAGAATGGCATTCATGAATGAAATAGTGCTTTCTAACAAAGCTAAGAAGAATAGATTTACTGTCTTCATCTCTTCCTTGGAGGCGGGGGCTGGGAAGAAGTAGGAGGGCAGAAAAATATTTTAGTTCAAAGTAAAGGACCTGAAGGCAGAGAATCCTGAAGTTGAGGAACTTGATGTTAACAACCTGATGATCTTTTACAAATTCCATTCTTTCCTAAGCCTCAGATTGCTCTACTTGCCATAAAAAAAAAAAAACAAGGAACAATGGAATCTACCTTAAAAATGTTGAGGAGATTAATAATGATACCTGCCTGGTATGAGCATACTGCCTGGAATAGAGAAAAAAATGAAATAAATGTCAGGCACCAACATCATTACTGTATTATGTTAAAAGCCTACTGATCACAGGAAACACTAAAAAGATTGATGATTTCTGGTATATGCAGAATAGAAACTTCAAATGGATTTGTTAACACACATAGGAAATATTACAGATGTTAATGTAAACTTATTTTTTGTTTCTGTTGACCTTGGCTACTGATTAAGGTTTATTGATCTAAATGGAATTGAAGAATAGAAGTCACTTTAACAGATGAGAGCCATATCAACAGAGCTGTTTAATTTGTATGCAATTGAGTTGCCTTAGAGTCTTAAAGAAACATTAGAAATTTATTCTTAAAACTATAACTGGAGCCCATTAGAAAGCTAGGATTCTGAAGAGATATTATCTTGATACTGCGTATGTTTATATGTGTGTACGTGTATTTCCGGTATGGAGCCATTTTTCAGAAGCAGAATCCTCTGTGTGTGTGTATGTGTGTGTGTGTGTGTGTGTGTGTGCGCTCACACTCTCATGCATGCATGCACATATATGTGAATTTTCTTTCTACCTCCATAACAGCCACCTCCTATTTGGCCCTATGAAAATACAATACACAGAGTCAAGGGGAAAACAACCAATTGATTTTTTTTTTATTTCATTATACTCTATAAAATATTTTCCTACTCATTATCTCACTTACTGCTCCCAGAGGACAGGTAAAAAAATAATAAGTAATATTTCCAATTTCAAGTAAAAGGATCCAAGATCGACTGTTTTGATTAAAGTCACAGAGCCTCCCTATCCTTCAGGTTTTGGTAAATCTGGCATTTTTCAACAGCAGATCTTCCTTCCATTATAACTTGCAGCAATTATATAAACAGAAGTTCTTGGGTTAAACTTACCTGGTATTAGGAACTTATCACCAGGAGTCTCTCAGTCATATATAATTAAAGTTGACTATATAATCTAAATATTTTTTAAAATTTGTACCAAATAGTAGTTTTGCTCCTTTAATATTCTGCTTTTCCAATGACGGTGGGATACCAAATTGCTTTTTCTCTGGGAAATGTTCCAGAAAATTCAATCACAGTTGAATTTTCTTCTATCTGGATAAAATACAGTCCAGTCCATGCCCCTGGGCCACCTGAAGACATATCATAGGTAGAATTCAACATTTTAAGGAATGTTGGAGATGTATCTCACCAAAGCAACTTCAAACTGGAGACCAATTGCTCCTCTGCCGGATAATAGCAGGTAGTGCAGATTCTGAGCCTTTCACATTGCTACAGATGAACTAAATACAAAGCCCAGCCTGCCCTGTGTCAGCATCAGGGACCAAAATGATCTTGGGACCAAAATGATCTTACAGATAACCAGAGCCTCTCCTAGATCATCTAGAATGCAAGGCCTTCTCTAAAGAGTTTTAGAATTTATATAACATTTAATCCTTCTGTTATATACTATCTTTTAAATATTCCCATTCTCTTCAACAACACAGTCTTGACTCATTTTAATTTATTTTAACTCACCAAACACTCGCCCCTCTCAATGTACTACCTAAGCTAGATCCTGGAGCTAGGCAATCATTGGAATAAAGAGGCCTTTTCCTTCACCAGTTTCCAAGATGGTGATGGAGACCCTCTTACTTTTAACATCAGTGTGACATAGAAACCATGCTAGAGGCAGGAATATATACCTTGGAGAGAATGAAATGACCTGATAATTGACATGGTATTCCAAGGTAGAGAAAGAAGCCAGTGGAATATAAGTATGTCAGTTAACACTTCGTGACTAAATCCACTCAGGTTCAAAGAAGAGGCCTGATGTGTTTTGAGGACAGCATGTGGTTTAAGATGGCAACTAGCTAGGCACCAGTGGCTCACGCCTGTAATCCCAGCTACTAAGTAGGCTAAGATCTGAGGATCATGGTTCAAAGCCAGCCCGGGCAGGAAAGTCTATGAGATTCTTATCTCCAATAAACCACCAGAAAACCAGAAGTGGTGCTGTGGCTCAAGTGGTAGAGTGTTAACCCTGAACTGAAGAGCTGAGGGACAGCACCCAGGCCCAGAGTTCAAGTCCCACAATCGACAAAAAAAAAAAAAAAAGATGGAAAGCAGATGAGAGAAAACAGAGTGTCACTGCATAGCCAAGGGACTAACTCCTTACAAATTGTCAAATGTACGATCATGGAACATAACATCAGTTTGCTTTGTTCAGTTTAATAAATCATCATCTACAACAGTGCCTAACACTTGGCAACTATCTAATAAACTTTAACAAATAACTATATGAATAAAAAATGGATGATGAGAATTTTTTTAAGTATAGTTGATGATCAAACAGGGAAAATGTGATTAGGTTGGTGTTTTAGAAGACAATCTATTTGATTCCTTGATTCTTTCCTCCAGGGTTAAAACTGCTGTAAAAGGGCTGGGAAGGTGGCTCAGTGGTAGAGCGCTTGCCTTGCATGCATAAGGCCCTGGGTTCGATTCCTCAGCACCACATAAGCAGAAAAAGCCGAAAGTAGCGCTGTGGCTCAAGTGGTAGAGTGTTTGCCTTGAGCTGAAGAGCTGAGGGACAATGTCCAGACGTAGAGTTCAAGTCCAGGACTGGCAAAAAAAAAAATCTAAAAACAAAACTGCTGTAAATACACACACACACACACACACACACACACACACTCACAACTTGTTTTATGAGTGTTTCATGCTTTCTGTACCTAGCTGGTCATAATCTTTTCTTAACAAACCACAAAGGATAATTATTTAAGATACAAGCTAAGTTATAAAGTTTTGATCAATTTCTCCGATCAAAGCCTACTATTGAATGATTATGTTACATAAAAATTAAAGTTTATGGGTGGCCTTGATTGTTTTACAACATTGCTACCTCAGATTTTCCTATCTTATCCTTGTATTTCTTTTTTACTAATTCCCTTCTAGCCACACAATTTTCCTGATACCCCATAAATAGCCCAAGTTATACATCTGCTGACTCTGTCTTTTCCCAGGTATCCTTGAGGCTTCATCTTCATCTCTTTCCAGTTTGGACTCAAAGGCTGTTTTCTTATAAGCCTTGTCCTAGAATTTTGTTCAAAACTTCATACTACACTTTCCCCCACCTTCATTCTCCCTAAGGTAACTCTACTTTTCCTTGTTATATAGTGTGTATCTGATTTATTCATACTTCTCTTTGTTTTTCCATTTTCCCTCCCTCACTAAACAAGATAAGACATCTTTCTACTTTTATTTCAAATGCTTACATTTAATCATGAGCCTTACATATACTGTAGGAGCCCTATAGTTGATTTTTGAGTTGTAATGAATATTGGATTATTCGAACAAGGACACAATGTGTCCTCACTACCCAACTTGTTACCATCATAAACATGAATTCAGCCAGTGTGCTACCTAAACTAGATCCTGGAGCTATGTAGCTATGAATTTATAATGCTGTGCTCTCCAATGGCAGGAAAGAATAAAGGAGAATAAGAGGAGGTTCTAAGAACCCTGGAACCAGTCCCTTGGTGAACACATGTGGACAGATACTCTCAGTGTGGCAATTCTTCCCACCAAAGCTAGATATTAATGAAGGTAGATCATGGACAGTTACAAAACAAGAAGTGGGATTTGCTTGTTAAGCCAGGTAAGGTGGCTTGACAAAAGAGAAGCAGAAATAATCTATGGTTCTCAGTGTTAGGTACTGTGGTAAAACTGCAGCTGCTGGGTAATAAGAACAGCAGACCTATCTACCCATCTGGTGCTTACGTTAAGGGGAAGCTAGGACAGATATAAGGTAGATCTTGGACAACTTCTTCCATGTAGTTTTAAGGAATGAAACTGCTATATGACTTTCTGCACATATCAAAGTTTTCTATGTTGATTCCCTATCTCAATTTATATTCCAGAATTCGCACCATAAAATCTAAGAGCTTTTTTGCGCCACTCACCCCACCTCTAGTTTGGAATAATTTTTATCTAAGTTTGGGGGGTGCCGGAAGGAGAAGGGAGTAGGCAGTACTTTGGAAGGAGTTACTGAGGTCAAGGCAGGTCATGTATGTATTTCCTGTCTGTGCCCTCTGTGACCTTCATATAAATCCATTGCTTTAAGGTAACTTCTTCCTTCTGGCTCCTGGTTCCTTAGAGTCTGTCCAGGCAACAGTAATACCTCTTTGTTTTCTAGCCCCAAGTAACTTATTTAACCTTTGTGGTTCAATAAACCATCCACATATTTGAAACTGTGTTCTGTTCTTTAACTTTCTTTGAATTATACTAACTGGAATATGCTAGCAATGGAGGTCTCATTGAAACAATAAATTCTTTGATGCTTAGTTTTCATCCCAGTAAGTAAAAATTATATCCACCACCCAGGGCCACTGAGGCTATTAAAATGAGAAACCCTCGTAAAGTACCTAGCAGTAGGTAGCTGACCTGAAAGAAAATGTCCAAACAGTATGAATTTCTTGGCCTGCTTTGCTTGCAACTTATCAGAGTGCAATGTAAGCATCTGCTTGTTTGTCTTCCCCTCCTGAAAAGCTGAGGGCTCCTCAAGGGCAGGACCAGAGGAACAAAGACAAGGACCTGAGCATCTAGAAGCTGGCCTGGATGTGTCAGTGAAATGATAACTGAGCAAGTGTGATACACCAGCCGCAGAGAGGAAAGAAACAGGACTCCAAACAAGGCATCCCCAGTATTTGAAGATTATGATAAAGATGCTCTCATTAGAATACAGAAGCTGAATTAGAAAAACAAAGTTCTTTCATATTTTCAGTCATATCTGCTTAGCAACAGAGATAAGAAACTCTGTGTGTGTGTTAGAACATAAATAAATGATACATAGATTGATGAGTGGGCAGATATGATCGGTCAACACAGATGAAGACAGAGAGAGGATAAAGAGAGATATACTCAGTTATGTGTCACGTTTTCCTCAAAGATGACATTCTGGAAATGAATGACAACTAGCTAAATAGACACTTATACCAATCCAGTGCCCATTTCTTATAACCTGAAACATAACTTCAATGGACTAAAGGGTAGATTGAAGTAAAGGAGCCTATGATTTCTAAAACTCAGCAGCTTAAGTCTGACTATTTAAATCCAGTAAGATGTTTTTTAAATAACTTTAATTCATGTGTTGGACCGAAATAATAGAAATCTATTATAAACAACACTAGTTGTACAATTAAAACTTCAAGGGATAGCGGCTTAAGGACCAACTCTACTGCATGTGGAGGTAACATGGAAAAGACCAGCAACAAGAGGAAACAGAATGGCCCTTAGTATCTTAGCAATCACACAAGGCCCCACTGGTGCACTGGTTAAGAACTAACTGTTGTGCTCATATTTCAGACAGTTCAGCCAATATAGCTGAGCCCAGATCAATGCAATGTCTGAACTTGGGGAATGTGTTGTTTGCTTAGTCCTCTGCATTCATTCATAGGGTGAAAGAAAACACCAATGCTTCATTCACTATGGTTTCTGGCTATGATCATCTATTGAGGATCTTCACTGACTGCTACTGTATCTACTGCTGTGTCAAACCAGACCCAATCTGTTGTCTACTTTGTTTCAAGAGCTTGACTCTTCCTCCCCAAACACAACTACCACTGACTGTGATTCTCCAAAGCATATACTCCTTCTACAGCCCCTCCTCGAACACATACCTGGATTATCTTCATCCACAGAGATCAAGGGCTAGAGATTCCTGACTAAAGCTTTTGCCTCACACCAGCAGGAAGTGGTCAAAGACTGATTGCACTTCCCCTTTCCTTAAACATTTCAGGGTCTTAGGTCCTTGAAGGGGGGAATGATAGGTAGTAGCAGATACCCCATAAGCAATGGGGAATAGAATAACCAATTATCTGAGAGAAAATAGTGTAATTACATTTTGTAACCAACCTTCACAGCCCACTAAGGTCACAGAACGTCACAGGATGAGGTTTATTGTGTTTGTTTGTTTGTTTTGTCAGTCCTGGGGCTTGAACTTAGAGCCTGGGAGTTATCCTTGAGCTCTTTTCCTAAAGGCTAAGGTTCTACCAGTTTTCTGGTACTTAATTGGAGCTGAGAGTTTCACAGACTTCCCTGACGTGGCAAGATGGATTTACTAAATATCTCATTCACCTAAGGACTTAGGATAGGCATTGTTGCAGACTGAGGTGAGTCAAGGAACAGTTCCTGATACAATAGACCTTTAACTTATCACCCAGGACAGTAAACCATGACCTGGAAATTATATGTAATTTAGTAAACTAAATGACACAGTTCCGTTTGGGACAGTGAGTCAGCCCCAAGTACTGAACTTAACCCTCCAGGATACGTCAGAAAGAACTTCTGCTAGAATTAAATTCCTTGTCATTCTCATCCTAGAGATGACTCACGTTGAGTCTATGGAAACATATTCCTTTTCTAATATTTTTTAAATCATTTACATTTAAAAATTATACCAATGAATTACTTAATTGGGTAAAATGAATCTATTTCCATGTGCACACATTAGAAATGGAAGTAAGTCGTGTTCTTTTTTTGTTCTGTTGTTGCTACTGAGGTTTGAACTCAGGGCCTCCACCAAACTTAGTAGACTGGTGATCTCCACCACATCTTCACATCTCCAACCACGCCCCTCCCACCTTTTATTTTGTTTTTCTTAATTGTTTTGGAAATAGACTCTCTCGGACTATTCTGCTTGAGCTGGCTCTGAATTGCTAGGATTAACAGGTGTTAGCCACCAGCACTTGGTTTAAATTTTAACTCTTTTCATCTGAAAATAAGAAAGTAAAAACGACTATGATGATGATGTTAGCTGTTTCTACATTTTGCTTAGGTGGAGAGACACGTAGAGTTTAAAACCCTCCAGATTTTACCATAGCCTTTCCCAGCTTGAGATCCACTGGTCTGTAGTAAGAGGTAACATATGTTGAGTAGGAGAGATTCTAGCAGCATAGCCAGGAGTCTGTTATGTGTGTCACGAACCAATTCAATAGAACTGATGGACTATACCACAGAGCCCATTTCTAGGGATAATTTCCTGCTGGACTTCAGCCAGCCCTAGTTCTGTCTCATCTCTGTTGGTTTCCTCTTTCGTCTTACCTAGAGTAGATCTCCTTTTGTGTCTGTCACTTCACTTCTGATGGTCAAAAAGTGTACCCTGCAGTGGTGGTTCCTTTACTGAATTTCATGATACGTGCATGGGTGGATGTGCATGTGTTCATCTGTTTGCTGTACCATGTATGTCCAGCTTGGTGCACCTTATTCAATGGAAATGACTTCCTGACATTTGTTTTGAATTTTTCATAAAGCCTCTGTAGATTTTAGTTGAATAGCATCATTAGCCAAATTAAAAAAAAAGAGTTAGATTAAACATGGATAGTGTCTTGCCTCTGACTACCAGCAGCACAGAAAATTCAACGATGAACAATATTTCAGATAAGAGCTGAAGTTTTGTGCTTAAGGACAAACTTACATGGATGGACATAGATTCAAACTGTGCTTCTGATAAAACTCCTCCTGTAGGTTTGGGCAAGTCACTGACATTTCCCTAAGCCTTTCTCTTTCTAAAAGCAATACTAGATAGTGAAAATAGTGTATTTTTTTTTATAATTTTGAGAAGAAAATAAGATAATGTATTTTATTTTCTGTGGTATAAGTACTGTGGAATAACATAGAATATAAAAGAGAGTGTTTAGTCATAAAAGTAATTTAAAAAATGAAGTATTGGAAGAGCCCAATTTTACAGTAAGATGAAGAAGAAAGGGAAGAAGAGAGCGAGCCAGATAAGGAATATTAGGACAGGGCAGAGGGTATCCACTGTGCTTAACAGTGGCTTTACACAATACTCTTTATTGGAAATAAATAACAGAGGCCTTTAAGACTTTCAGCCTTTACACAATACTCTTTATTGGAAATAAATAACAGAGGCCTTTAAGACTTTCAGCCTTTCCCATACCTGGAAAGTATAAATTTATTATTTCCCTCAGTAATTTCATCATAAAAACAGAAAAAAGCCCTCTTTCTGAATACACATAGCCTTTTGTCTGTATTCTCAAATGAGATTTATCATTTTCTACCTCGAACGTTTCAGACATATGTACCTGTCTTATCTTGTCTCCTTCGACTACACACGCCTCAAAGCCTCAAAGGTAAGTTCATCTCATCTGATTCCCATCTCTGTCCTCCCTGGTATGTCTAACAAGCTCTCTGAAAGGCAATGTTTGTGTAAGTAAGCAATCACAAGTTAAAGAGGAAAGCAATAGGCTGCCAGAGGCCAGGGGTTGATTGATTGTGGGAAATAGCAAGGAGGCCCAGAGCCAAGTTTCCTAATTTGCTTGTTCATACAACAGAGAAATAAGTTTATTATAAAGAAAGGGGAGACTAAAGGAGGAAGGGAAGAAGGGAGATGAGAAGGGGAGGGGAAGAAGGTGAGAGGAGAAGAGGCAAGGAGAGAGGACTCAATAGCCAATTATTTGTCATAGCTAGACAAAGAAAGTTTATTCCTTCATGGTAGTTTTTATTTCTAATAGCTACTAGTGTGCTTTCATTAATATTCCCACAAAGGGGGTATATACTTATCCTATGTATAAAGGATGATTGGCCAAGTAAGTTTACATAGACACATCCTAGAAGATGTCCTAGAAGATGTGTCCTAGAAGATGGATAATACTTTATTTTGTATTGATTGATCATCCTGAAACACATTCTGTCTGTGTCTCAAACTAAGAAGGCTCATTATTATCATAGTACTAACCTGTTCTGACAGTAATAAAGACAGGAAAGGCAAAATAGTTATGTGAACTTTTCCTCCTTTGTCTTCAGTGATTTGACACTTAAGTTCCATGTTTTACCTATGCTTTATCTGAAGAAAAGGCACACTGCAAATTGTAGGGCTTGTTTCCCTTCCTCATGCCTATGTGGCCAGCTAGAAACACGAGAGAATAAGATCTAGGTAGGGTTAATGTCTCATACAGGGAATGTGCTTTGGGACAAGCTTTTTATTTTCATGTAGATGACAAACTCAGATGTCATAAGAAGCTAAGTTTAAGAGGACTTGTTATCTTACTTCATGATCTGACAGCTAAGCTAGTTCAGCTTTGTTTGCTAACAACTGAGCAAGATAATGTGGGTAATTGAATAGTTAAACAAATCCATTTCTGGTCCATTCTTACCCAACCATGAAAAGAGAGAGCTTAATAAGGAGTGAGATGAGAACGTGTAGGTGGCACTTAAATGAGCAATGAGAAAGACAAGGAAGGAAAATGATGCTCTGCCCACAGTGGGCAGCGGTACACAGAGCTGGTTACTCAAACACAGCCCATGAGCACTCAAAGTCAGCTTGTCCCTTATAATGGCCTCAGTGGCCAGCCCCTTCTCATATCCTCAAGTGATGGAAAAGGAATAAGGGCGATTGAAATATTCATTAATGTGAGGAAATGCAATCATTGGGAAATTCCATTCCTAGAGGCTTTCTCTCTCTCATTAGAAAGGCTGAGTCAGATTCAATAGATCCAAATATTTAAATTTAGTTCTGCCTATTAATTTGGAGGACTTAAGATAGTCTCTAAAGGAGTAAGAAAAATGATTAACAAGATAGTTAATACTACATAGTTAACAACATAGTTAATAAATACTACGTTAAATGGATTACATGGCATAATAACTCAATACCAAGTATACTAACACTAGATGGATCTTATTCTGTACCTTTTTACAAACTATCTCTCTTCCTGACTGGCCCTCTATCCTGGCCCAAACTGAAACACAAACCTCACATTCGACCTTTGTCCTTACCAACAGAGGACCAAAAGTTCAAACAGGCCAAAAATACAATTTATTAACCTGAGGTTCTTCATAGTACCCATACACTTTTGTAAAAATAGCACTCCTGATTTTCTGACCCTCTTGACTCTCAACTCAAAGCATAGTGTCCCACTTAATTATTGCACAAAACCAATGCCACTGTACACTTTTTCCAAAACAATCCTATTTTAGAATTTTATGCAGTGTCAAAAAGGCTATTTAAATAAATCTATTTACATACACAATGTCAAATGCCATGGTTTAATTTCAAAGAGAAGTTGCCCAATCATGTTTATAGTTTGATACATTTAATAATATAATCCTACAATACAGTACAGACACATCAATCTATACATAGATATCAATCAATATCTGTATACATATAGGTAGATAGATATCCATAGATAGATGACTAGATAGATAGACAGACAGACAGACAGACAGATAGATAGAAAAATATACACATACAGATTCACATTAGACAAAATGAAAACTTTCCAAATGTGAAATGTGCTTGTTTCTGGCCTGATAGAGAGTTTACTTGTTCATTTGTTTATTTTAATATTCTAGTTATTTTTAAATAGTTGTACAAAGGAGTTGTCATTCAACACGGCAGATTATGAACACAATGCATCCTGATCAATGGTACCCCATTCCACATTCTCACCCATCCCTCCCTTTTTCTAAACTTTGTAATATATGAATTGAATTTTTGACTGAATTCTGCTCCAACTTCTCTGTTTGTTTGTTTTTAAATCTATATCTCTCTGTATTTCTGGGTTTTCTGTCATTTTATATTTGCTGCTTAGTGATCACTTACAATGCATTCTAAGGAGATATTTTATATAGTATATCATTTAATATTCAGAGCAATGGGAGATGGTGGGTACTTCCATTACTCTCATTTTGTCAGCAGGGAAGCTGAGGAACAGGGAGGTTAAGAAGATTGTTAAGCTAGTAGAGGAGGCAGCAGAGTATGTACTTGAGCTCTTAAACTAACTTAAAAAGAATGCTACCTTTATAATCAAGACAAAAAAATAAATACTTTTAATATACTTTGCAAATTTGTTCACAAGAATACATACACTGTGTTGAGGGCAGAAGAATTTTAATGAAGGCTTTTATTGTTTATTTATTTTGTCCTCTAAGATAATCATTTTATTGGCTTGCATAGCCAACAGATTTGTTTGGGGTCATTGGACATTAACATTTGCATGTGAGTGGGTTTTTTCTTTGTAATTATCAATAATGAAATTACCATAGAGACACACTTTGGGGTGAGGGGAGTCAACTGGTTTTGGTTGTTGTTGTTTTCTTTTCTTTTCTTTTCCCACATGCCCAAGAATTTACCAAGCAACTGAGCCTGCAGATCAGAACACTCTTTTTTTTGTCATAGTCACTCAACTCACACCACCTGCCACCAAGGGAGATAGGAAAGTGGAAGTGATTATTTGTAGGCCCACCACTGTTCAGGTGTGTTCTTTCAAGACCTTGGGTTCTACATTGAAGTTTATGGTCTGGAACATAGCTTCTCCAACATGATCAAGCTAGGATAATGGTCTCATTATAAAATGAATCAGAAACTCCGTGCCACTTTTCCTTTTTGTTCATTGAAAGGCTGACATAACAGAATGAAAAAGAGAAACGTGCTGTTGCTAGAGCTTGCAGCCTGCAAACATGAATCTCAGCAAAGGCTGAGATTTTGTACCCCTTCTCAGTCCTCAGACTACTCTCTTATCCCAAGTCTAAGGCTAAATGTCAAGGCTTGTCATTGTGCTGGAGGGTATACATTAGCCATAAAAGTTGCTGGAATTTATCATTGCAAAAGTGCAAGATGAAATTCTTGAAAGAGGTCAAGAGGGGACTGTTGGAGGGTTCCATGGAAGCCAATAGCATAGATCATAGATCATTAACAGAAGATAGAACGAGGAGTTAAGCTGAAGATAGAAACTGAATTGCAGCTATGCAATACCAGAATCAAGTGAATGCAGAAAAAAAACAAAAGTTGGATAATAAGCTAACTGGTGAGATACTGGTGGCTCTTTTTTGTTCAATTAAAAAAATTATGGCAATATTGGGGTTTGAACTCAAGGTTTCATGGCTGCTTGCTTTGCTTGTCTGGTGCTCCACCCCTAGAGCCATGCCCTCAGTCATGCTTTTTTGCTGGTTATCTTTGGAAGAAGAGTCTTACTGACCTTTTGTGCCTGGGCTGTCCTTGAATAGTCATCATCCTAAGTAGTTAGAATTACGGATATGACCCACTGGTTCCCAGCTCCGTTTTGTTCTTGAACTATAACCATTCTCTGGGACTGTTCTTATTCATAACAGTGGTCGACTCAAAAACTGCTTCACAGACTCAAGAAGAAAGCTGAAGCCATGCTAGTGGAAAGCAGCTGAGGGACTCTTGAGGCACAGTAATGTTTAACAATGAGATGTCAAATGTTCTTGTAAAGGAGGGCAATAGAATATTCTACATAATCCATTTTTTTTTCATGAGATCAGAGGGGAAGTTCTTAAAATAATGGTTTGTATACCTTGGCACAGAGGCTCATGTTTGCAATTCCAACCGTTTGGAAGGTAGAGATGGGAATATCATAAAAATATTAGTGAGACCTTATCTCAAAGAACAATCTAGGCATACAGGCTAGCATCTATAATCTCAATTATGTAGTAGGAAGTTAATAGAGTTACCGGTAATCAGAGGCCACCCCAGGAAAAAAGCAAAAGTCCCTATTTAAGATATAGCTAAAGAAAAAAAAGTGGATAAAGGCATAGATCAAGTGCTATGTAATTGCAAAGCCCTGAGTTCACACTCTAATACTCCCTAAATTAGCCAATTAATTAATTAAAGATCTATGGTCAATAACTGGAATGACACCAGAGAGAAAGAAGGTAATGATTATAAAAATGAAGAATCAGAAAATGCTAACAAGTTGAAATATGGATCAGGGAGACTCAGAAATGTAAACTATATGAAATTCCATGGCAGCCTTAGGATGATAGGCAATGGATTTGAGATCCAACTGTAACACACTGTAGTAGAAACCATGAAACCAGAGCTAGATTATAAGAAAGAGATTGGTTTCAGTAGATATCAAAATGTACATCACACCCTATCTCTGGAGTAGGGCAGGAATAGCAAATGTGCATTTCTTTCCATCTTTAGATGAAGACAAATGTCATCCACCTTCCAGTCTAGAACGAGTCAGTTAGCTCCATTGTCCTTCTGTGAGGGTAATTGGTGCTCAAAGGCTGCCTGCTTTTCTACAGTATTTCCTCTTACAAATCCTTTTTTTCCACCCAGTCGAATCTTTCACGCAATAAAATTTAAATAATGCATGCAAAGTGAGTTTTAAATAAGTTCCAGGACAAGGTGTAAAAACTTACTGGGGAACCGATCAGTAAGAATCTGTCACCAGTTATCACCTTGGTGGAAGCCATCTAAGAACAGCCTGTGGACACTGGGGGGACATTCAGGAGGGGACCAAGTGACCTGTGGAGATCAGTAAGGAGGTTGGCAGGCTACTCAAGAATCAAGCTATCCTTGGACATGACTTTTTCCTCAAGCTGGTGTGATCCACCTTAATTGTCACCACTCAATGACACAGAGCTGAAAACCAGGGTTTCCAGTCTGCAGGGCCTAAGGTAACTTGTACACAGTTTTGACTGTAAGAACCCAAGAAATGCTTCCGTACTATTCCTCTCCCAACCACATTCTTTCCCAGACATGGCCAGCACAAACTATTAATAACTTTAGGAAATGTTGCCAATTATAATCCAGTTAGAAAACTAAAATGAACTTTCACTGAAAGACATTAAGGTTAAAGTCTAAGAAGTGTGAGAATGGAAACTGTTTACTTGGCTCTGGCACAGTGCCAGGACCTGTGCTAGTTTTTCTTTTGATACTGAATTCACCCTTGCTATGTAGCTTATAGATTCTATGATCCTTCTTCTTCATGAGAACATGACAGACGTTAATAATAAATAATAATAATGGGAACAAAGAATAATAAATAATGGGAACGCATCTGCATACTGGAGGTCTTGGAGGAGTGTGAAAGGAGAAACAGCAGAATCCTAGATGCCTGAGGAACAATGAACATAATATCACCCAAGAGGCTGGGGTATTCTTCTCCATGCCTTCCCCCTTTCTCATGGTGCATTGACATTTTCCAATCCTTCATTATTCTCCTAGAAGCCTTTTCTCTTCTTCCCTTGCCTTACTTTTCTGAGTTACCATCTTGGCCTATTTATTTTTCACTTATCAGTACCTATAATCTGTAATTTCCTAGCTTGCTCATTTATTTCTTTATAAGACCTCTAGGAAAGCAGTGATATGCTTGGCTGTGACTCACTGTTATAGACTCAGGACTGACCTCAGGGTCTTGTCCATTATGGATGGTTAACAACAATTGATTGAGTGAATTATTGGATGTTTGGCTACATAAAGAACCGAATTAAGTACCAGTTGGAGACACTAAACAGACAGCATCAGTCAGATTCACCCTATTTCAGAGTTTTAGCTAATATTGTTCTTATTTCTGAGCATCTGGAAATTTCTCCAGACCTTCTTGTCTTCCAACTGTAAGCCTTTTTTCACCCCTGGCAAAGATGCCAGAGATACATTGGATAGTGAAAATAGGGACACCACTAAGATGTTCTTTGTGACTGCTCCTGTCTCCATCCCTGACCAAATCTCCCTGAATTGGATATTGTTAAGGCCTAGAGAATCAAAGCACAAAGCTTTTGTTTACAGTCTCTAAGTGCAGCTGGAGACCTCGGAATCTGGAAAGCTCTGACTGCTTGGTCACAAGGATGCTATCATGATGCCCAAGTCTGAGTCATCATCACCTTTATGTTTTCCTCCTTCAAGGACACCAACTAGGCAATCTTCATTCTAAGAATGGTCCTGGGGTATGGGGTTGTTGAGGTTCGTCCACAGAATGGATGCTTATCACTGCCCAGAGATGATAAGTTGCCTGAAAGCCTGTCTCTCCCTGACATTGCTATAGTTTACTGGCCCAAGAAAGGAAAGATGCTGATAGATAGGGTTGGCTTCCCCTTTAAGCAAATCCTCTCACCTCTGCACCTTGCCACTTGGTCTCCATGTGATGGGTCTTGGATGTCAGGAAGCTTTCTGTGCAGGATTCCAAGTCTTGTGAATGACAGGGCTGTGCCTGGGCCATGGCAGACCTCTGCCAAGCCAGGGGACCAAGAAAGAAACCTCGCTGACCGCCAGGGGCTGAAATCAGATCTAAATTCTGGCCACTCAGCAGTGCAAATGGAGGCGGGGCAAACCTAACCCTGACTTCTACCTTGGCTTTGGCCCCTGACTGGTTTTGTGCCAAATGCAAAATTACATCTGAACTCTTAGCTGTTCTACAGTAGCAGAGACACGGTTGGTTGACAATGAGAATACTTCAAGGTGAAATGCCTTTAGGGAAGTTGTTTTTGTTTTGTTTTTTGTATTTTTGGCTACTGAATCATTGAAACAAGTTTTAGGTCTTATATTGCCAGGGCATGTGCTATCTGCTCTTGATGTAAATATTTGGATTGAAAACCCGTGTTAAGGCCAGGTACAACTTCTGAGTCATCAGACAGGACAAATGCAAGGCCAGCTCACTGCCAGCTCTGCCCACAGGGCTGATTCCCTCTTGCAAAGGAGCAGCTAAGCTTCCAGGACTATAAAATACTGGCACCCTTGAGAAAGATTCTGAAGATTCACCAGGCCAGCTGTCTGTGGCTTGTTCATGGAGGAAGTAAGGCTAAGAGGAGCTGAGATTTTGGTAAGTTAGAGGTTTTGCTCATTTCTTGACTTCCTTGTGCTTTCCATGCAGCACACTGCGACTTCCTGAGTCTATCATCAGCTCCTCCATCACTAGGGTGAGTAGAGGCTTCCAAATGACTTCCACAGATGAGGGACTCATACAATCAGTACCCTGTAGAGAACAGCTGTAACACTCCAGGCCCTCACTCCAAAAAGCAGCCTTGAGGAGGAAAAAGAATTGCATGAGGAAGGAGGGGAGGAAAGGTGGGCTGGGAAGGGAGATCATGTACAAGCAAGACAGGGAAGAAGAAAGGAGAGACAGAGAGAGTGGCAAATTTGGGAATCTTACATTGAGGTGTATGGGTAAAAGAGCTGTCCATGGTTCATGAATAAATCTTTCTAAAGTGAAGGATACAGAAGGAAGATATTATATATAATATATGCATATTATACACATATATACACATATAGATACATTTCAAGGCGCTAAGGAGGCAATTTTAGCTATATCCAAATAGTGACAATGAATGGCTACTAGAAATCAAATGCTATCATCTCTCCACTTGAATCTCAAATTATTTTCCAAATGCAAAGGACTAAGTTATAAAGAGAAAATTGAAATTCTAACTTCCTTTTGGTCCTACAGCTCTAAATTGTGCTTGCAAAAGATTGATTTTATAGCTCTCTCTCTACATCTCAATGGGTTTCTTTATATATTTGACTAGAAAGGACTTGTGTGCACTCAATCTATTTGGCACCAAGTAATGGAAGTTTCAGTAAAAATTGGGATGGATATTTGTCCATAGAGGCCCTATTATTAAAACTACAAAGAGAAATGCAAACTGTTTTTTAGAATTGTGCTTATCTCACTGTATTGCCTTTGCATCGTTTCCCTACCTCGTGTGTTTCTATTCATGTAGACTTTCATTGTTATCCTTTGGTTGCAAAAAAAATGCAAGCACACAAAAAAAGGCTTAGAGCAGGGCAAGATTTTCTCTGTTCAAAACTGGTGCAGAGAGAACAAGATTTCTTTCTCAGCTTTACAAATCAGAGAATTACCGCATTCAAATAGGAGGGAGGGAAATATACCTATCTCTGATGACAAATACTAATTGTTGTTGTCCTGATTCTTGGAAAGAGTCTTCAAAGTGGACTTTTATGACATGACAGGAAAAGGGTGCAAAGTTAGTTGGCCTGAAAGCTTTATTGTGCACACCAGTGCAAATATGCTATTGATTGATCACTTCTCTCAGGAATAAATTTTATTATCAAACAAAATCAGTCATGAAGTTTTTCTTTCGGTTTCTTAAATGTTCTTGCACCAGGGAGGATTTATTTTATAATGGATAAATATGAATGTGTCTACAAAACAAATCTGTTTGCTACTCCATACTGGATCTGGGCCCAGTCTTTTTTGATGTATTTGACATCTGAAATTTAGGTCAATCACCTGAAATTCTAACTTGACCTCATGGTCTTATTTTCTTTGCATTTCTGTTGTAAACTCATAAGGATAACAAGAAAAAAAAAAGACATATACTTGTTATTGCAAATAAGGGAAACCATGGGACCTATGTTTCTTTGGGCCTGGCTTACTTCCCTTAATATAATTTTTTCCAAGTCTTTTCATTTCCTAACAAATGGAACAATGTCATTCTTTCTGATGGGGGCATAGAATTCCATTTTGTATATATACCACATTTTCTTAATCCATTCATCTACTGATGGGCACCTGGGTTGCTTCCATATCTTAGCTATGGTAAAAAAGTGCTGTGATAAACATCGTTGTGCTCGTAGACTTAGTATGGCATTGTTTGTGATCATTTGGGTAAATACCCAAAAGTGGGATTGCTGGGTCATAGAGGAGCTCTATGTGGAGTGTTTTGAGGAACCTCCATACTACTTTCCAAAGTGGTTGAACAATGGTAGGGGGTATGGGGTTGGGGGATGGAGAGGGGAAGGAATGGTATGGGGAAACAAAGGAGGAGGCAACAATGTTTGATAAGAAATGTACTCACTATCTTGCCCATGTAATTGTAACCCCTCTGCATGGTATTTCCACAATAATAATAAATAATAATAGTAAAAATAAATATTTTAAATTGGAAAAAAAGATTAGATACTTTCATTACTGTCCTTTCCCTTTGTTTTTTCATAGGAGCTGGTAAGGTCTTTTATAAATTTATATTTCTTGAAAATTCTATGTCTTAAAATCTTAGTGATTCTACATTTTTGGTTCTTATTAAAGCAACTTTTATTGTGCTGTGTATCTGCCTCACACAGATTCTATGAGACAAAATAATGACAGTTAGCAATAATAATAATAATAATAATAATAATACACTGGTCTGTTTTTATAGGTAAAGAGACCTAAGTTCACACTGCTGTTTGACACACATCTTGTCACCATGGACCTCAGTTATTATCAGTCTTAAAAGAGGAAGATAATACACTTTTTATACATTGTATAAAATCTAGTGAAAATCTAGCCTGAAAAACACCATAAGAGACATAGGTGCTCTGTTATATAAGTAATAAATGAAAAGAAAATGCTTTTGTAAAAGAATACTGATACTTAAACTTTTACTTTATTTACACAAGTTCTCTGTGATAACTTGACCACACACACACACACACACACACACACACACATATACTATATATATATATATACTATATATATATATACACTATATATATATATATATATAGTTGAAAGCAGATTAATCAGTAAAGGTAGATGAGACACTAAGAATGAGCATAATAGAAATATGTTTATGGGGGTTGGGAAGGTGGCTCAGTGGTAGAGCGCTTGTCTTGCATGCATGAGGACCTGGGTTCGATTCCTCAGCACCACACAAACAGAAAAAGCCAGAAGTGGTACTGTGGCTCAAGTGGTCGAGCACTAGCCTTGAGCAGAAGAGCTGAGGCAGAGTGCCCAAGCTCAAAGTTCAGGCCCCACAACTGACCCTCCCCCCCCGCAAAAAAAAAATGGTTATACTCAATTCCAGTCATGAAGATAAAGCTGAGAAACATGTGGTTTTTGAAAGAAAATACTATTTAAAAATCACTGTGTTGCTAACAAGAGTATTTTCCTTCATAAGAACTAGTCATTTTTCTAGATAGGAGCTACAGACTTTTCACTCTTGTGCAAAGAATGGTAATGACTGCATCTCCAAAGAGCAGGACATTGTAAATGGAACTTTTCCATTCACCAACACTGAAGAAAGCCAAAGATTCACCTGTCTTTTAAAGTAAAAACTACTACAGTTCCCAGAAAGACATAAAACCATAAAGATATAGGGAGAAAAAAAAGGAATAAACTGGTATTATAAAGAAAAGTAAAAAAAAAGGAAGAACCTAGATCCCTCTGCCATTTCTTAACTAAGTTGTAATATATGTATATATATAATATATAATACAATCATATATTATATGACTATATATATATATATATATATGTGTGTATAATCAGTCTCTTACTTTGCCAGTGCTGAGGGTAGTAGAGAGAGAATACTGCATTGATTTTCAAAAGTTCCTCTTGTGGCTGCTGATATGCCTCCAAATTCAGGAGCCACTGGCCAAAGGACAAACTATGTCCTCATGCCATCACCAATCAAATCTGCCAGGCAGCTCCCTGGCACACAGCTGTGCTGCTGAATTGTAGATATGTTTTGATTAGACACAGATGCATTTAATTAGTAGTTTGTGTCATCAATTAGAACATGAACCCGGAAAGTCACCTTCTTGCTTAGATATGCTTTAAACATGAATTTTAATGTAAGCGACAATTCCTGATGAAACAGGGCAGGGCCGGGGAATTCTAATGAAGTCATTAAAATATGTAGAGGCTCTACATGGGAATACAGTCTAGAAAGTATGAATTTCCTGAATCAGCCAACATTTATAATTGTACATCTAGCTTTAATCAGAGAACCTGAGTGCACTGAGATAAAGGGCAAGGATGATAGATAATGATAGCAAAGCTGTGTTCTTTTTCTTTCTTCTCTCATCCTCCCCAAATCATTTTCAATTCACCTCTAGCCCCCAAACCCCCAACCCATGTACAACTTCAAGGAGGAAAAGGCTTATGTCAAAGGCAAGTTGCAATGTGTGCTGATTTGAGAGGTCTTTAATTTCATCAAAATATATCCGGTTCATCTACTAATCTAATTCAGGACAGAACAGCAGCTACGACGACTAAGGAGGTTTTTTTATGCACTCAGCATTATGATGAGCCCATCTTACATAGAACATCAGTCAACCCATACTTAATTATGTAGAAGAGAAGAAAGGAATTGAGAAATTTAATCGAAAGTGGTAGGAACTGGATATTAAACCTACCCACTCCAAAGCCCAGGTACTGGTTACTTCTCTTAAACAATACCTCAAAACATTGAAATGAAAAAGACCAAAGAGTTGTGTTCCTAATTTTCTCCTCCTTGGAGCAGGGTGTGGGGAGATATTCTACTCTCTCCAATACGCCTCATGCCCATTTGTCACAAATTCTAAACTTGGAATCAGTCAGAAAAATCCTCTGTGCCTCAATTCTTTGGTTTTTCTTTAATGTTTTAACTTAATAAGCTATGTATATTATTTTGCATGTTTGCAAAAAGTCCTATGTTTGTGATATCAAAAGCATCATTAATGGGTGATTTTTCTTTTTCAGGAAAGCATGATGCTGCCTAAAGTTGCCCTTAGAGCAATTTAGATAATTGCCCTTTATCAATAAGAACAAGCAATCAACATGACACCCACCTATTTGCCATTCAAAATTCAAGGATTTCCTTAAGTTAATAATAACTGTTGGGCTGGGTGCCAGTGGCTCATGCCTGTAATCCTAGCTACTCATGAGGCTGAGATCTGAGAATCTCGGTTCAAAGCCAGCCCGGGCAGGAAAGCCCCTGAGACTCCTATCTCCAATGAAACACTCAGAAAACTGGAAGTGGAGCTGTGGCTCAAGTGGTAAAGTGCTAGTCTTGAGCTAAAGAGCTGAGGGACAGTGCCCAGGACCAGAGTTCAAGCCCACAGCTGGCAATAATTAATAATAATAATAATAATGGTTTTAAAACTCCATTAAATTATATAAACTTGTTTGTATTTTAATAATAAATCTATGGAGAAACTTAGTGTCTCACTTGAAAAATGTCAGCCATGTCAATATATGACCATAATGCATTTCAAGAAGCATGAAATATTCATAAAATCATTTTCTTGCCAGCACCAATGGATCTCACTTGTAACCTTAGCTACTTAGGAGGCTGATATCTAAAGATTGTGGTTCAAAGCCAGCCTATGTAAGAAAGTCTCTAAGATTCTTATCTCAAATTAACCACAAAAACCCAGAAGTAGGGCTGTGTCTCAAGTGGTAGAGCATTAGCGTTGAGCAAAAAATTCTCAGGGATAGAGTCCAGATTCTGAGTTCAAGCTCTAGTACCAAGAAAAATATAAATATAAATGTACACACATATATGTTTCCTCTTCAATTCCAGAAGACAAAATAAAACATTAGATTTGTAAATACACACACACACACACACACACACACACACACACACACACACGGATACTCATACACAGATATTTTTAGAATATGTCGAGAGACAAAAAAACGGGCCTAGAATGTGAGCACACGAAGCCTATATAATAAGGCTTATGAGTCTGGGCAATTTGTCAAAAAATCACCACAAATGGAATTCTTGGTATACTTTAGTAAAAATCTATACAGTGCCCAATGTAGAATTGAATTTATATTCTGGATGTCAAAGACATTTTATCTGAACCGGGGGTGTCATATAGCTTAAATCATCTAAGAATGCAGCTTGTTTGTCTTTTTAACCAAGAAATTTAGAAACTAAATGGCATTTAACAAGAGTTCTTTTCTCCTTGGGGATAAGGTTTGAACAGACAAGTGAACTAAGACTTGAATAGGGAAACTTAGAAAAGATTTAGCACCAACAACTATAGGAGGAATATAGGATGAAACAAATACAATTAAAATTAAAGGTGCAAATCTCCCTCCAAAAGAGATACACTAATTTTATAACAGCTTTGAATCCTTCCCAAAAGTAGATAGACAATAAAGGACAATAAACCAGCTAGAATAATCTGGAGGTTAGTAAGGAAATAAATACATGCAGAAACCAAGACTAAAACCTATGATGTCATGAACTCTGCCAGTAATGGCATACCTGAAAGTGACTACCATGGTTGTCATCAAAGTTCATGACTTATTTTTGCTCCTGTTCTCACTGTCATTTGCCTCTTCTACACAATTAGCCTTCACACTCACATATGTACACACAAACATACATTCACATACACACATACAATGATGCACAACAGGAGAGGAAAAAACACACAAAAATTTCATTTGGGGGTGCATATCTCACTAAGGAAGCAGAAATGGATTTTACATTTTATTGAAATATCTGCTCAATTAACTGACATATTGAATTTTGTCTCCAGAAAAGCATGTGACATTTAATAGTGAATATTAACTATTCACTACTATTGTAAATGTATAGTTATATCTGTATATGAACATATGGATCTGATTATAAATGTGTGTATGCATGTGGACACATGTATGAATGCTGGAGTTTAAAATCAAAGACTTATGTTATTGCTAATTAATCAGAGATGGGAGCCTTCAGGATTTGTCTGTCCAAGTTTGCTTCAAACTATGATTCTTAGATTTCAGCCTCCTGAGAAGCTAGGATTACACTACTAGTGCCCTGCTAATTTTAATTCTCCTAATGGTCCATCAAAAGTAGTTTTAACTGTGACAAAATGGACTCTAGATGTGGCTTCCTCCGTATCACTAGTAAGAATAGAAATGAAATTAAAATCAAAATTTTTGTCTGGATATGGGGCTCATGTTATTTTTTGCTATATCAAACTGAATTTGAATAAAGTATGCCAATATCATTGGATATTGAAAGAATTGAACCAGGACACATCTTGGGCCCTCAATAGTAAAAGAAATACTAAAGACACTAACCTAGACCAGAACCCAGCACATTAGCCTCACTCAGAAATGCACATTTGGTTTGATGGAGAATATTATCTTAGCTTGAAACATTAAGGCTTGCATCTGTTCAGCTTTTTTGCAGTAATAATTTCTCTCTCAATAATAATATGTGACTTTGAAAGTCCATAAACAGTGCTACCTCAAGATTCGTCACCTTTACTTACTCGCTCACCTATCCCATGTGTGTTGATCAGAAGTCAGATTGTCATTCATTTACCACATCAGCTCACCCATTCTTATAATTATGTGCCTTATTTACCAAAAGATAAACTGGGTTTTTCTCTGGGGCTATATATTAATATTATTAAAGGATCATTCCATCAAATGCTTTCCTTGCTCAGAAATGAGCAAAGCATCCTTGTAACTAATGAGTTGAGAGTCCTACAGCTCTGTGTGCACTTGGGATTTTCCATGAAATGAATCTATGTCCTTATCCAAATTTTCCTTTTGCTGAATATGTACCTGATCCTACTGCTCTGACAATTCTGAGCTACTTATAGTTCATGTTCCACCACATTCTCCAAGTTTTCTGTACACAAATTCCAGAAGTCAGTCATACCCCATAACACAGACCACAGCAAGCTCCTCTCTGAATTCCCAGAAACATTGATTAGAGCAATCATTTTGCTTCTTATACATCCCTTGGCATTATATTATGTGAGGCAAGTGTGTTTAATTTCCACTGTAAGCTTTGGCAGACAAAACATTATCTCTCATAAAAATTATTTTTCATTAGTCATCTTTTTTTAAGTCTATGTCAGTATGAGATTAATTCGTCACTCATTAACCCATTATTATGAAGCACTTACTATGTGTCAAGCACTGTTATTAACACAAAATACGATAGTGATCAAAATAAATGTGATACAGAACTTATATTTAATAAGAATGAAGTGACTATTTTATCAGCACGTTCAAAAAGCAAAGTAAGTAAGAAGATAAGAATGCACATTGCTGAGGAAATAAGGGTGCAGAGCAGATGGGGTGAGAGGATTGAATGGACTTTTTAAACAAGTGCCATTTATTCACTGAGTACATAAACGAAGTAAGAAGAGGAGGAAGAAAATAGGAAGAAAAAGTGAAAGGGTGAGGTAGAAATGAAAGGTTTACAGGCTTGTCCCTGAACTTCTGTTTCATTTGCATAGGTGGAAAAATAGACACAAACATACACACACATACACACACATACACACACACAGTTGTACCACAATTGTATACCCCTGTACCCAATGCAGAAGAGTAATTCTATCGCATAAATAGGCAGAATTCTACTTCCAGCAGAGATTCACCACAACAATTCCATTACATAGTTGAATTAGTGACACTCCAAGCCCAACAATTCAATGAAGCTCACCTTACTCTATTAACAGTTGCTGTGAGATAGACTTAGATCCTCCACAAATATTCTTTCTTATACTATCAGTACAAATGTTCCTACTCTACATGTCAAGATGCACCACAGCATGTAATCAGTTTTTACATTTATTTATGTATTCCTTTGAGAGAGCTAAAGAAAGTCTATTCTGAAGCTCAAATAAAATTCAATTTTAAATTCCAATTCTAGGTTAAGATTTATGCCAGCTCCTATTTAGCATAGGCACCTATCCATGTCCATACCCTTTTCAGGGGTCTGAAATAAGGAATAATTCTACATGTATTTATATTCTTCCAGTCTGCTTATTTAGTCAGCTTTACTAAATGGATGTAGAGTGTGCTGTGGTTAACAGAGTCAATTTGGACCTAAAAGAAATTAGGAGAGGAAGTCAGACATAAACTCAGTCCCTGACGCAGGGCTGCAACATATATGTGGTAGACAGGATCACTTTCTACAGAAAGGTGAGGGAATCTAAGTGTATAGATTGGAGATAAATGTAGAAGAAAAGCAATCAGAGTCATCCTGAGAAAGAAATGTGAACTGAACAGAAACGAAGGAAGACAGACCAATGTTCAGGGCCAAGGGTTATTTCTGTTGCAGGTGTTTGGAAAAGGAATTCCACTACATAAGGCTTTAGGCTGTATTTTTCCTCCAAGAATAAGGTGTCTTATTTTTTTATCCTGATTTTTTAAAAATGAGTCACTAGCTTTTAAGCTAACAAGAGCTTTCACAGACTTATTTTTAAAAGATTCTCTTTTTATTCCTTAATTTAACCTGAGTAGGTAATTAGATTGCTTCACAAAGACCAAGCCAGAGAACGCTTTACCTAGTATGATAGCGATGATTGGTCCTTTTACAAAGATATTACACCTCTAGAGTTTAATTATCCAAGATTCTTTTTAGATTGCTGATGTATGTCTGCTGTCTGCTTGTTCTTTCAAATTCTGTTGTTAATTTTTTCCAAATAATTTCCAACCTAGGAAATTTTCTGGAAGAGAAGAAACTATAGACTCAATATGCTACTAGACAATTCTAGGGATATTCTCTGATTAAATCAGAAAGAAAGAAAGAAAGAAAGAAAGAAAGAAAGAAAGAAAGAAAGAAAGAAAGAAAGAAAGAAAGAAAGAGAGAGAGAAAGAGAGAGAGAGAGAAGGAGAGAGAGAAGGAGAGAGAAGGAGAGAGGGAAAGAGAGAGGGAAAGAGAGAAAGGAAGAGAGAGAAAGGAAGAGAGAGAGAAAGAAAGAAAAAAGAAAGAAAGAAAAGGGGAGAGAGGAAGGAAGGAGGGAAGGAAGGAGGGAAGGAAGGAAGAAAAAAACTCAGCAAAACAGTGTTACTTTCTAAGAAATAAGAAAGCAGGGGCAGGAAAGGTGGCCCAGTGGTAGAGTGTTTGCCTCACATGCATGAAGCCCTGAGTTCAATTCCTCAGCATCACATAAGCAAAAAGAAGGAAGTGGTGCTGTGGCTCAAATTGTAGAGCACTAGCCTTGACCTGAAGAGCTGAGCAACAGTGCCCAGGCCCAGAGTTCAGGTCCCATGACTGATTAAAAAAAAAAAGAAAAAAGAAAATAAGAAGAAAAGAAAGCAAGCTAAGAGAGTTACTGACTCCAGTTCACCCAGCTAAAATTTCTGGTTCTGAAATCTGAACTAAACATCCACAACCCCCAAAGAACTTGATAATAGCTGCTTGAAGGTGCTATGTTATGTACTGAAATATTAGAATAACTTTTTATCAGAACCAATATAGGGCACCTTGCAAACCCAGAAAACAGCAGAAGTGCCAAGGTCAATCTCTATGCAAAAGACAGGCATAAAGGAACTCAGCCCTCCTTGCCTAGAAGTATAAGTTCAATAATAATAATAATAATAATAATAATAATTTGCACAGGCCTTGATTAGTTTCCTTTAGGTTATTGCTATTGAATAATGGTCTGTTGTCAGTCACTTATTTTCCATCATTGTACAATTTTTATTTAAACGTAGCATAAAAAATTCACTAAGTATTTGGCTTTTATTTCTAAATACTTGGATTAAATAAATGAATCCTGCTAGCCTGAAATTTTGTTATAAGGATACCAATGCTGACTATTTACAATTTAAAAAATTAAAACTTTGGCTTTGAAAGCAGTCTTTCATCAAAAGTGATGAACATGAATCAATACCAGAGTATCCGTAGTTCATCCAATTAATATGAACTGTTTAAATCTGTATACCTGAGGGTCTGATCTCTTCCTTTGGCTCTTGTACCCAGCTCATCTCAAGCTGAATATGTGGGTCCTAAGTGCAGTATCTAGCTGAACTTTTATGCAATTAGTTGCACAGTGGCATAATGTACTTCTGCTATGCATAATTATGTGCAAATGAAATAGAAGAAAAAGAAGCAAAGATAGAAAAAGAGATGCAGGCAAGAATAGAGAGAGAGAGAGAGAGAGAGAAAGGGAGAGAGAAAGGGAGAGAGGAGGGGGGAAATGGGAATGGGAATGGGAATGTTATAATGTTGCCACAGGCTCAAAAAGCAGGAGGCCTTTTCTAAACTATAGTCATCTGGACTACATCCTTTGGAGAAATGCTTACTAGAGCCAAACTCAGAGGTTTCAGAGTACAGTTTACAAATGCCTTATGTCATAACATCGATCTATGGAGTTGTTGCTTCTATCCTAATTCTCTTTCATCCTTTCTGTCTTTTCAAAACAACTTTTGTTCCCCACTAACCAGAAAGAAATGCCTCATCATTTTACTGAGAGAGCAATCAAAGCAGGTAAATCTTTCTATCTTCTTCAAAGAAATGAAGACTTTCACTTTAATCCTCTGAGGCAGAGGGAGTTCTTGCATTTGCTTTTAGCAATTGGGAGAATGCCTTTCATTCACCAACTCTACCTCTGTATTGGTGGCTCCTTTCTCAAAGAGTCAGTGATTCATAGACACCTTAGAAATGCATATTCAAGAATGATGCAAAGGACACTCAAGTTATCAGAAGTTCATTTTGGACAACAATACATAGTAAGGAATAGAAAGAAATTCATTTTGGAGAGAGAACTCCTTTTTATGATAGGTGTATGCTTAACCCAGTTACTCTGGAGTGGGGCTTCAACTTTGGTGCTAGGGTGGTGTAGAAGGAAAGAAAAAGTTACTCTCCAATAAATGTATCCTCTCTCACCTAGTCCCCAAGGCAAAACAATTTGAATCACCCCTCGCATTTAGTTACTTCGGCTCTGCAGCTGAGAATGAAGACTAATTAGCAATGGAATGTTAGTGAAGAACTCAGTAGAAACAGAAAGAACTCTGTCCAAATTTCAGTGTCTAAATGTCAGAGTTGTGTGATTTGGGGCCAGAACACCTCAGGCCCTCATTTTCTCTCATGTAAAATACTGAGAGGTAATCTAAGTGCTTGGGCTCATTAAGGAAAACAATGTAAGGGACATAGTTAATCAATACAGTACCAAGACAGCTTTCCTCTGTAGACAGGCCAGAGGGAGACTGTGCTAGGAAGTTGAAATATTCTGGGAAGGCATAGCTGATTTTCGCATGTGTGCATGTTCATATTTCAGTGGTATATTCCCAAACCTTGAAAATAATTACTCATTCACAAAGGAGTTGGAAGCAGAGCCAAGCAGAGAGAGATGTCTGAGGTACAATTTTCTGTGCCTAACAAATTATAAGATCACAGGCAGGTCACATAACCTTTCTGCACCTCATTTCCTTTTGGGTAAAATAAATTAGTCAGGCTAAACAGTACTCAGAGCACCCAAATTCAAAAACTCTTAAGGCTTCCTTTCGTCCCCATAGGGATAGAAGCCATTTGCTGGTTGGTAAGTGTGACAGACAGCATTTGATTAATGTCCTCAGTTTCTGTGTGATGGTCACTTATTCATTCCTATTATGGGACAATCTAAAACCAGCAGACGGGGATCTATGCCTGAAGGGAGGTATCAAAGCTATTAAGGCTAATAATCAAAGCTTGATCATTTAATGAGGAAGCTGTTGGGCAGATTCACTGCCTTTCTCTGGGAGTATTTCCCCTGGTTTAGGAGCCTGCACGGCAGGACTGAGAAAGTAGCAGAAGTCCACTTCCTGCAGACGCAAGTGGGTCCTGCTTGATTTGCATTTACAGTATTAATTATGAAATCATCTATTTAGGTTTTCCATCCTTCTTTGCAAGTCATTCTAAAAATAACACCATTAAAACACTGATTCATTTGCAGTGCCCAATTGAACTCCCAAAGGAAATCCCTGCCACCATAATATTTGAGATTGCACCTCTAAATTACACAGACTCTACTGGCAAATTCAATCATCCCTCTGCCACTGGGTATTGTTATTTGTGACTCCCCTCCAGAGTTGGAATTCACCCATCTTCAATTTCAGGAAGTCTAAAATGATATGAATATGCTGTGCATTTAGTGGTAGTAACTACATTAATAGTCATATACAATATTAATATAGAATACACACAGTATAATAAAAATGAAAGCTCCCAGCAGTATCAGGAAAGCCTTTTAAGAACAGAATAAAGGTTTTAATGATAGATACCTTCTTCTGCTCTTATTAGGACTCTTCAGAAATAGTGCATGACAGATTTTGTTGGTATTTACCCTTTATTCTTTCACTCAGGGGCAGAAAAAAGGGAGTGGTAGTGATGGTGTTAGTGGTTTATGGTATTTAATTAGCTCCATAATGCTTGAATTTCCCTGAGTGATGTAGTTTACTATCAAACCTAGACATTGTAAATGTTTTATTACAGGCACATCCAGTTATTTCTACCTAAGCTTGATTAATATAACTGCAGAGATGACATTTAAATTCCTGAAATCTACAAATAGGAAAAGGGAAGTCGCTGAGGCTCTTAAAGGGAAATCATATAGAAGTCAAAATAAAGGGGAAAATTATTATGAAATAGCATCTTGTGTAAAAACAGGAACTTGATTCCCATGCTAGATCAATCAAAGCTTACACACACACACACACACACACACACACTGGGTAAATATTTTATCCAACCCTGTGAAGTTCCTGGTAAACAGTGTTCCTTTCCTGATCTTTATTATATTTAATATTGGGTGTTCCTGGGACTCTGGGGCTTGAACTCAGGGCACGGGTCCTGTCCTTGAGCTTTATTGCTCAGTGCCAGTAATGTATCACTTGAGCTACAGCTCTACTTTTGGCTTTTGGTGGTTAGTTGGAGATAAGTGTCTCACAGACTTTCCTGCCCAGGCTAGTTTTGAACAGTGATCCTCAGATATCAGCCTCTGAGTAGCTAGGATTAACAGAGTAAACCCAGCTATTAAACAAAACATTCTTAGCATATATGGTTGTACAAGTGGGTGCTTTATTGTAACTTTCATCCATACACATAATATACCCCCATTCAAACCCATCCCTTCCATCTCTCTCATCCCTACCCCTTCTTTTGAAAGGAGTTTCATTGTTTTATTTTCATAAGAGTACACTTCCTTTCAGATTTTTTTGAGCTTTGAAAGATGTTTATTCATGTCTCATCATTTACTAACTTACATTGTATGGAGCTATGTACTTGTGAAGCAATCTTTCTGCCAGTGAGCTAGGTCATTAACCTTCCAATCTTTCAGCGAAAGAAGAAATCACAGATTTGAGCAGATCTTAATACTGACCCTTTCTTAATATTCACATTATCCTGTCTTTCAGCTCCAATATCCTTACTGTGTGTCTGCCTGGCCTTCTTCCTCAGTTTTACTAAACTTTTACAGGGTCTTTTACGTTAAATCTCTAATATTGAAATTCTCAAGAGCATTTATTCTAGAAAACCTGTAATTACAAATCCAATAGGATCTCTTTTGACATGTAAAATGTTTTTTAAAAGTCTGCTGTGGCTTTACAATCTTTCTTAAGAATCTAGGAACCTTCCTATAAATTATATGGGATAGCACCATATTTTCCAATTCCTGACAGGATTAGTGAGCTGAACTGTGAGCGTCTTGTCTATGATTCAAACCCTCTATTTTAAAGATAGGAGATGTTTGTTTCCTCTTGGAGTGAATGCAATTAGCAGGTAAGGGTTAACCTATGTTTTCATTTAACCTAAGTTTTCATTTGATCACCCAGCCCTCAGAAAAACCTACTTCTGTCTTCTATTGCAGTAACAACCTTGGTGCTTGTCTAGTTTTATCTAGTGTTATTATTGTTTTCTTTTCTCTTTTAGCTTTAACATATCCATTCTGCCTGTGCTTGAAGCTTTCTGATGACAAGCAGCAATTCCAACACCTATTCCTTTGGGAAACCATTCCACCCATCCTCAGACAAATTTTCCTCATAAGGAAAATTTGATCTCACTGAGAATTCTGCCCACCCACCTTAGTTAAGTACTTAAGACTACATACAATCAACCCAACATTTTATACACACTGTAAATATGGATGGAACATTTCTTTTCAGGTAAAACCCTCCCACAGACTGATTGTCTTTGTAAGGGGACCTGCTTAAGGGAAGGCCTGAATATATAATACTGTAAGTCTTAGAGGAGTTTTGCTTTACCAGAGAAAAATAGAAAGAGATTGTATGACAGGTCAAGTTACCACTCTCAGGTCAGAAGTCCTTATAATGAACTACATATGCATGGAGCTTTCAGTAATGACACAGATAAATACTATCTATATGAGTTTTGACAATTGTCAAGACTTTTGGTGCTAGAAAACATCAAGAAAAAATATTATGCATTCATCTTGGAGATGAGAAGGGTAACACAGATAAATTCTTTTTAGACTATAATAAAGACTTTTAAAAAGGTTGTTGTTCTTTTATTCTATCCTCATTTGGAGACATTTCCATATATACTCATTACATTTAAAGTCCTTCCTTCACTTCTTTAAATTATCTCATTTTAGGTTCTAGATACTTCCATAATTTGGAGGTTCATCTACATTTTCACATACACCAAAAGTTACTCATCTACCATCCCATTCTGCCACATCACAGTCTAAAATTAAGACATACCAGGTTAGTCAAGAAATTGAATAAGTTCTTCCAATATTTACTTAACTAGACTAATCACAGCAGAAAATAGCACTAGTAACATTGTATTAATGGCTGACTTTGAGGAGCACTCTGAGAAGGAGGGAGGTTATAGGAGAATTTTTTTTCTTTCTAACAAGTTTATGCTACCCCAGTATGAGATGTTCTCTGATATTACAATTAAAAGTAATCCTTTCATTTCTATAATTGGTAGTATTTTACCTATGTCTTTCTTGTGTACTATGCTTTTGAAATAATTTTATTGTACCATGTAATGATAACCACATCACTTCTAAGTTTAGAAGGGTCAGGGCATTTATTTCTCTTACTAGCCCACAATAAGTAACATAGAGCCTACTTATCATTATCTTAAGGCAGAGTCTATTGAATGAGCATATTTTAATGTAATAAAAACTAGGAAGAGCTGGGCACTGGTGCTCACACCTGTAATCCTAGCTACTCAGGAGGCTGAGATCTGAGGATCGTGGATCAAAGCCAACCCAGGCAGAAAAGTATGTGGGACTCTTATCTCCAATAAACCACTCAGAAAACTGGAAATGGAACTGTGGCTCAAGAGGTAGAGCACTCATCTTGAGCTGAAGAGCTGAGGGACAGCGCCCAAGCCCAGAGTTCAAGCCCCACAATCGACCAAAAATAAAAAAAAATGGGAAGATTAAGACAATTATCCCAATGACCACATAGGACAGAAGTTGAAGTCAGTATTTTTCACCACTTCTGAGAGAACTTAAGTGATTATCCTGTGTTCTAGGTTAAAAGTCACTCCTAAGTGGTGAACATACATCTGCCTGATGAGGGTAAGTTTGTGTTCAGTGTGGCATGAAGTTTGGGGGCCATGCGCAATTAGACATGAGGTTCATTGCAGGTGTCTGTCAATTCTAGTTATGTGGTGGGACACACTACAGGAAACTAAGTCATGCAGCTATTAACATTTAGCATGTACATGCATAGGTATGTATTGGAACAGTTGAATTAACATTTCAGCTAATCTAAGCTCTCCTTTTCTTGGGATTAAAACTATGTGCTCATTCCATTTGGCTCTGGAAGGAATGACTTCTCCAGGATGGGCATGAAGAAGAGACATAAGTCTGGAGAGAAAGAGATATCATTTATACTCACTTAGAAATAATCAAAGCTTAGCCAGAACTCAAGACAGATTTTTTTACTTGGAGTGGAGAATGATGTCAGTTCTCCATCAACTAGACAACTCATTTGGACCTCAAATTTTTCAGACCAAGAAAGATAATGTTCTTGAGTTTATTTTCCAAGATTTCATTTATCTTAACACACTGTACTGATCTATCATTATTGCTGAAGTGACCTCATTCCCCCTCCTCTGGGTTGGTATTTGTACAAGTGGAGTGACCCTAAGGTACAAATAGGAAGCTTGAACAAGGAAAAGAGCTGTTCTCCAGGCTGTGGGAAATTGTGACTGTGTCACAACCATGCATAAAATCAGATGCCATGTTTTTTGTGTTTTTTTTTTTAAGATCAGAATATCATGAGGCTTGCTAGAGTTACTTTTCTAATAGATCAGAATATCATGAGGCTTGCTAGAGTTACTTTTCTAATATTTGGAACATCTTTGCTTTCCTAAATAAGAGCCTCCATTTTCAAGAATTACAAGATTCCGTTAATCATCCCTCGCTTACAAATAAGGCCTGACTTCATTAGCTATGCTTTTGGCCATGGTCCTGTCAGTGCATAAATGATTCATTGGATGTCTTCAAGTCAGTTTATTCCCACTCAAGTGAAGAGCTAAAACTTGGAAAAAAATTAAACTTAGCTGGCACAAAACATGGTCTAGACTTTAACTTACACTAGATTTAAAATGTACAAGCTCTGGAAAATTTTATCATAAGTGAAATAAGTCAGCCCCAGAGAGACAAAGTTTGTATGTTTTCTCTCATCTGTGACATCTGGAATTAGTTCACAGATATGTAAGTATTCAAGTGTTATGCAAGTATACACAAATACATTACCTTAAATATGGTAGATTCTGGGGGGGGGGAACTCAAGCGATATGATTTCTTAGGAAAGTGAGGTCAAAGTTCAACAAAATAAATATAAGTAAATGAGTAATTGAAAGGGGTAGAGTGAGGTCAAGGGGAGTTGAGTAGAAAAATAAAGAGAAATGGGGGGAGGATGGATGGGGATGGGAAGGGGAAACAAAGGAGGAGGCTACAATGCTTGATAAGAAACATACTCATTATCTTGCCCATGTAATTGTAACGCCTCTGCACAGTATTTTCACAATAAAAAAATAAAAAAGAAAAAAAAAGAAAAAGAAAGAGAAGAAGAGGGAAGAGAAGGCAATGAGGGACTCAATGGGTTGGGAGGGATGGGTGAGAATGTTGACGGGGTACCATTGATCAAGATGCCTTGTATTCGTAAACTGCTTGGTTGAATGGCAACTCTTGTACAAGTTCTTAAAGATAATCAAGAAGTTTTTAATACAGCTTTCAACCAGTGACACACTATTCTTTATATGGGGCAATCAGAAGCACTGAACCTACAACTAACGTCTCCAGTGATGGGAGCTGATTTCCCCACCTGTCACCGGATTCCCCATGTCTGATGAAGCTAGTAGATACAATGGAAACCTATGCTATTATTCTGTTTGCTGAAGTTTTCTAGAAAATGTCTAATGTCTCTACTGTATTGCATTACAATTTTTCAAAAAAAAATGTAAAATCATGGCTCCGTGCCCATGTAGCAATAAAGACTTGATTTTGACAATATGACATGAGTAAAACAACAGATTTGTAACAGTTCAATAATGGAAAAGTAAAAATATTATAAAATAACATGGAGTAAAAGAACACTGAGCTAAATTGCAAATGACACACTGATTTTTCCCATAGGAGAGTGGAAAGGGATTGGAAATTCTACTGAACAAGACATAATTTGCATGTTTATCATTTACCTATAGTTTACACAAGTGTGATATAACTCAAAGGCATGGTACACATGTAGAATCAATACCCTAGATGATTGTACAATAGATCATGACTGTTTCCTCCACCAACATAGTATTAAAAAAATTGAAGTACTGTCTGAATGCCTTAAGAGGGTCCTGAAGCCTGAAAGATGTTATTTTTTTTCCCCTGGGAAATTCCTATTTATTCTTTGCAGAAATATTTGGCTTGTTTTGCTACAGAAACATTTGACTTATTTTTCTACAAAAATATTAATGCATTTTAATGCTTCAAATACTTTTAAAGATGATACATATATGTTTATATGTGTATATACATGCATATATATGCAAATTATAAATATATGTATATACATGTATGTGCACACATATGAACATATTATCCTCAAAATATATCTAAATTCTGAAATCTATTCATTCCTATTGTTTACTAGTCAGCAGATAGATAGATACATATATATTTCTTACAATCTCACTTTTGTTGACTCCAACGTGAAACCTCAAAATTAGCCAAATGGAGTGGGATCTGGATGGCTTACACCTGTCCTAGCCTCTTATCTCCAATCTCCAATTAAACACACACACACACACACACACACACACACACACACACACATACCAGAAGTGGAGATGTCATTCAAGTGGTAGAATCCTAGCTTTGAGCAAGAAAGAAGCTCAGGAACAGAGTATCCAGGCCCAGAGTTCAAGCCCAAACAGCAACCAAAAAAGAATGAACTAAGTGGGATGAGAAGGTATTGATACCAAAAAAAGTCAAATAGCATTATCAGACCGTGTGTGTGTGTGTGTGTGTGTGTGTTGGTGTATATTATTGAGAACCAGTTAAACATTTACCACCACCACTCCTAATGGCTTGAGAGAATAAGGGATTGTTGGTCTGTTCTTCAAGCAATTTGCATGGATCCATGAATATAAATAGGCTGTATTCTCTATCCTTAAGGAGTTCACCATCTAGTGAAGAATTTGTGGTTGAATGAATAAATTTACTTATTTATAAACATAGGGGTGTTCTATGGTTTATGCTTCCCCTAAGACAGCTATTTTCACAACAGCTTATGCCTTCTGGCCATCATAAAATGAATTAAATATCACTGATTTCAATTCAAGAAATATGCAGGAGTGTAAGATTCTCTGAGAGATCCTTTGAAACAGTAAATCATATAAAAGACTTTACTGGAATATAAAAATATATACATTCTATTTAGTAATAACTGTGATAAAGGCTAAATGCATCCCTTCAAATAATGATTTTTAGGGAAGAAGAGATTACATAATCAAAACAATTTGAGGATTTTCTATTCACTCCATGCTGCGAACATAAGCATCTTTGATGGGGAATGTTTTTTTGGTTTTTGTTTTTCTCATCTAACAAGAAAATATTTTCAAATTGACTATTAACAACCTTTTGCTTGGTGTCAGACTTTCAATAACAAGTAAGCTTTGCATTCTGCTACTAAGGAACTTTTATTCCAGTGGGAAATAAAAATGGAAACATAAAATCTTGATAATACACTATGATGCCTGATATAACACAAGTACTGAGCTGAACACAGACAGAAGTAATTAACTCTCTGAGAAAGAGCTAAGGGAAATCTTTTTTACAGGAGATGCTATGAAGGAATAATAGAACTTCATCAGAGAGAGGGGGAAGATCAATGTAGGCCAAGGCAGTTACATATATAAGTTTATACTCTCTTACACAACATTGGATCCTTGAATTGTAGATACTGATAGAATCAACAGCACAATGGGGACTATTAAGATTTTGATGTATCTTAAAGAAGGAAGATAAATAAACTTAAGAATTAAGCTATTGTTTCTGAGATGTATTTTTATATGAAGATCTCACTAAACAGAGGAGAGCACAAAAGCAAATAATCTGTTGGATACATAGGGTATAATGTGTAGTGTTTCATAATCTTTGGGAGCTTATTTGAAGTTGCTACAAAACAAATACCTTGAGCTCAGGGAACATTTTTATCTTTTAAACCTAATGAAGTATCTCATTCAGAGTAGACAGTCACTAAATGATTGGTTAACTGATGAAGAGAAAAACAAACAGTAGAACATAAAAATGGCCACCTTCATTTTCTGCTCTGCTTTGGCTATTGTAGGGTGCTTAGCAATGCTCTAGGAAGTATAGGGGATTAGGGATCATTTCCCCTCTTGGTCTACTTAACTCTGCCCCTCATTTCCTACAACTCTCACATTACAGCTTGGAATTCCAGTTTCCTCGTCCTGAACACTTGTTTCCAGAGTACTTCAAGAATAAGCTCCTTAAAGACCTTTCTCTTGAGGCCATTTGCATTAATTTTCTCTACTGGAATGCCTATTCCTCTTAAAAGAAAGAAAGAAAAACAGCACTCCTTATCATTCAACTACAGTCCTTTAATCTGCTTTACTTACCACAACAGGCATTTACAGATTTCTGTCAATGTCCTTATCATCTGTGAGCCTGTTGTTGGTATATACTTTACCTTGGCCTCTCTTAACTCCCAGTATTTGTATTTGTGTCTGACACATAAAAAGTACATAGTAGGTTTATGCTAGATGGATGAAGGAAAAGAATAAATTACCCAATGGAATTTTCCTCATTTCTCTTTGAAAGAAAAAAAAAAATCTGGGGCTGGGAAGATGGCTCAGTGGTAGAGTGCTTGCCTTGCATGCCTGAGACCCTGGGTTCGATTCTTCAGCACCACATAAGCAAAAAGAAAAAAGCCGGAAGTGGTGCTGGGGCTTAAGTGGTAGAGCGCTAGCCTTGAGCTGAAAAGCTGAGGGACAGCGCCCAGGCCCAGAGTTCAGGCCCCACTACCGGACCCAAAAAAAAAAAAAAAAAAAGAAAAAAAATCACTCATTATAAAGAGATTTCAAAGGATATACAAACATACTTTATAAGAAGTATATATGTGTGATTTTTTTTTTTTTGTTTCTTTTGTATGTTCTTCCCCCATGGTATAACCCCTGTTCTCACTGTATTTGATTCCAGTGCCCTGAATCTTGTATATACATTTTTTTTCTGATTTGGGGAGGGGAGGAGAAATAAAATGCTGAAATAAGGATACAAGTTGGCCCATTGTAACAATGAGATGTACAAGACACTATGTTGAAAATGAACTTTATGGTTTCAGGGGCAGGGAGAGAAGTTAGGGAGGTGGGGAGAGAAGGGATGGTAGGGGAAAAACAAAGAAGGGTATACAAATGCTCCATTACCTTACTCATGTAACTATAAACAATTGTGATAAAGGCTAAACAATATGTTTAAAATAACAAAATATGTTTTAAAAAAGAAGTATATATAAACCTTAAGGAAAATCAACAAAATACAAGCCCCTCCCCCCAAAAAAAGTGATTTACAATTGATGATCACCCACACAATGTTCATTTCCCATGTCTAAATTAAAATCTTAAGACTTTAAGGATGGGAATGAGCCTCAAGGCTCATTTCCAAGAATCATTTGTATGATGTTGAATTTGTACTCTAGTTATCAAAAAAAAATGAAAGAAAAAAGTAAGAAAGAGAAAAAGAGAAAGGAAGGAAAGGAGGGAAGGAGTGTGGGAAGGAGAGAGGAAACAAGAGAAGAAGGCAGGGAAGGAGAGGGAGGGAGGGAAAGAAGAAAAACAAACTCCTGTAGTTACAAGATTAAGGTATAATTATGAGTGAAACATAAGACAAATTCAGAAATTCAAAGAATGATAATTTAATTCGAATTTAAGATGACTTCATAATGCCCTCTCTCCACTGTTTATTTCTGCACTGGAATGTGTACAACGATGGCTGGAACTTCAGCAGCTATCAAGTATCATATTTTGAATCTGAGCCTGACAATGTCAAGCTGGAAAGTTGAGAGAAGACATAAAAAACAGGCTGAATTTCTGCCAATTCTGTATAGTCCTCTTGTCCGCTCAATCCTATTTACAAACTTCTTCAGAGTACATAACCCTGTGTACAAATGTTACTGCTATTTTTAATATTCAATACTGTGTTTTGAAATAAAATTTGTATTTCATGTGAACATCTGAAAATACTCTTTTAATTGTGTTTATTTGCTTCCCTGTATGTTTTACAGATCAAAGAGTAAACATGAAAGTGTTTTTCCAGGCCAGGTAGTGAGTTGGAGAAGGAAAGAGACCCTATTGTATCATAGCTGTTGTCACTGCGATTGTTGATATATGCAACCACCTGCTTTAGGTAAGGACATCTGTTAATTTTCATGATTTCACTAAGTCTTGCATAAATATTAATTAAGCACAATGGCTCTGAAAACAAACTAAATGCTTGTTGTTGTGGATTTAGGAGCAAAGCCCTCGGGGTAATTACATGTTCAGATTGGAAACTTTAAGTAGTTTGAAAATAAACACACAACTTTCATCATTCTAGGCAAGACAAATTCAAGGGAAATAAAAGAAATGTAAGAATGGGAGACAAAACAAAACAACACACACACACACACACACACACACACACACCCCTCTCTGAAGTTATCAGAAAGCTAAGTGTTTGGGAAATTGTAGAAAAATTGATATATCAACTTCAGAATACACAAGTTGGATTTAGACTTTGCTCCAAAACTTCAGTGTCTACTAGATGTGGCACTTACACACACACACACACACACACACACACACACACATGTGTCTGGAGCCAAGATAGGAATCTCAGCCGGGATGCTGCACATCCCATGTGCTTATACTTTCATCATGCTTTATGAGATGATCATGAAGAGAAGAACAATCACTGACATGTTCTTCTGAAATGGCTAATTTGTATATACCACCAAATAAAGGGAATTAGGAAATGATATCCAGGATGGACAGGATGGAGTACAATTCAAGTGGAACCAGGCAATGTCTTGAAACCACTTTGCCAGCACCACCTGGAAATACTGTCTTGTCTTGCCTTTGAGAAAAGCTGAAGTATGGCCACAGTTCAAGAGTAGAACCAGCTAAAGGCAAAAACTCTCTGCCTATGTTGCTAAATAACTGTGGACTGCTATTTTGAAGAGTGAATGTGTCAAGAAATCTGTTACAGTAACAATGCAAGTTGGGAAAAGTGTATTTATTCATCTTTAAAATTAGAGGATACTAGAAGTTATGGCTCTTAGTAGTTGCTTTCCCTTGCTTGTATTTGATAGGTTGTTTTTGTTTTTGTTTTTCTTTTTGAGTAAGATCAACAGGAAGGATTTTTTGGCTAAGGCAATGGAAAAGAGCTTGGTTGGGAAAGACAGGAATCATCATATATGTTACAGTAGCAAAAAGTTGAGAATGAGAATTCCTGAGGAACTTCATGGAAGCAGATTAGAATAAAGAGAACAACAGTCCTGGCCCTGCTATTTAGGAACTGAGATAATTATTGAAACTTTACGTAGATTCATTCAAACTATGCTTACATTTCAAATAGGTTTACCTTTTCTAGTAGGTAGTAATGGAGCATTGTATACAGACCTATCTCTGACCTATCCTATCTTATCACAATGATGGTCTGTTCAATAAGCAGACAACCTTTTTACTCAGAGAATCTGTTGGCATATTTAAATCTCAAGTGACAGAGTAGAATGTTGACATATTATAAGATGAATACTGTTTCTTTCCTTCCAGGTAATTAGTAAAGGAATTGAACATATACTAACTCCAAGTTATCTTGTATGTATGTTATATGCTTAATAATCTTTAGTACAGAAAATTTCAGCCTGTGCCAAGGAGGCCTACAGTGTCTCCTAATTGCCAGCGTGTTTATTGTAACTCACTACGGAAAGCATGAAAAGCAAAAGGACCCATGGACTTAGGGTGCTCATTCAAATCAGATTACAAATTAAAAGGGAAAGAGACAAATTTAATTGGTAACAAACTAGAATAGAGAATTGAACCTCAGACCCACCTGAACATATGCTATAGACTTAAATTATATACACCCTAAATTCATGTGTTCAAAGTCTAACCGCACACATGACTGTATTTGAGAAGGAGCCCTTATAGAAGTCATTATAAAGATTTGAGTTTATAAAGGCAGGACCTTGAATGAAAGAAGGTAGCATTCTCATATGAAGAGACATCAGAAATGTTTGAGCCACCTGAGGATACAGAGAGGACAGGGGATAGATAGTCTGCAAGGAGATACTAGGAAAAGGGCCCTGCCAGGACTCAATCTTCCCAGCACACTGGCCTCAGGTCGAGGAGAAAACAACTTCCTATCAAATAAGTTATTCAGGCTGTAGTATTTTCTCATAGCTGCCCAAGCAGCTTTGTTCTTTTACTAATTCAAGCCTCGTGCATGATTCAGATACACTTGAGAAAGAGGAAGGAGAGCTGATGGATATTTTGGCTAAGGCAACTGCCTTAGAATTGTACTGTTTAGATCCTGTAAAAGAAATAATGTGGTTTGGCGACATCTGCATCATTCACATTTACAAGTAAAAATGAATATATCACTGGGTACCAAATGCTTAATGTTAGTACACTCTAGGATAATTATATTTAGTGCTAATTTCTATCCTCTCTGCCACTCCCTATGGACTACCAATACTCCAAATTCGAGGATACATTAAATAAAATTACTCAGAACTTACTCTGATTTAAACTCTTCTCCTTGTGCCTGACACACATATGATCATCACATTACAGATAAGAAAGGGAGAGTTCAAGTGGAGCTTCTGACTGTTTCTAAGATAGTGAATGACCAAGTAAATGCACACAGCGAGGTCCCTGGATACCGCTCTAAGTGCTGTCCTGTACCCTCCTCTAAGCTTGCTTGTATACCAGTCATACTGTACTAAGCACTTCCACACTCATTACTTTATTTTTTAAAAAACATGTCCCTCATAAAACTATTATTTCAACAGGGAAAATGTAATCTCTGGGGGAGAAAATGGCTGCTCGAAGCATGTCTACTAGTGTGTGGGACACTGGTGACTCAAGCCTGTCATCCTAGCCATTTAGGAATCTAAGCTTTGAAGAAAGGCATTCAAAGCCAGCCCAGACAGAAAAAAAAATTGTGAGATTCTTAACTTTAATTAACCCGAAAAATATCAGAGGGAGACCTGTGGCTCATATTCTAGAGTTCCAGCCTTGAGTATGCTCAAGGACAAGGCCCAGACCATGAGTTCAAGCCCCCAGTATGGCACAGTAAATAAAAAAAAATAAACAAATAAATACAATTTAAACTAATAATTAATGAAACTGAATTCAGTCCTTGGGAGTTCTACCAACTAGCTGCAATCACTTGTCCAGATAGTTCTTGGCGCTACAATACTTGAACAAGTTCAGAAAAATTCATTAGATTGATTACTCCAATTAACTCAGAAACTGATATACAAAAACAAGCAGGAAGCCCCTGCTGAGCCCAAGAAATAAATAAAAGGCATGCCCCAGACCTTGACTGCATAAATATGAAAGGGCCCATGGAAATTTCCTCACTGAGTGCCAACACAAAAGAAAGTCTGGGAAAGGACCAAGCTCAGGACTGGCTCAAGAAAGAAACAAAGAAAAGAATTAAGTACTGCTAGGAAGGCAAAAAGCCTACAGAGAGCTCAAAGAACAGGCACTCCTTTGGCAGGCCCAGAAGCTAAAGAGCTGAGAAAGAAATTTGCAGCACATTCAAGAAAACTGAGAGGGAAGGGGCCTGTGAGTTGAGAAACATGGCCTGCTTTGTTCAAAGCTGGTAATGAGATTAATCTGGTATCTGTGTGAACAAATAGAGCAAATAAAAATAAGAAAGGAAATTCCCCCTGTTGAGATTATCAGTCAAACACGAATGCTTCTTGTCTAATACACTGTTGTGGACCTCGGATCTCATCAGCACTGCTTTAAGTAGAACTTTAACATACATGTAAAGGAAACTATCCTTATTTCCTTTCCTTTCCACTTACATTTCCTTCCTTCCTTCCTTCATTCCTTCCTTCCTTCCTTCCTTCCTTCCTTCCTTCCTTCCTTCCTATCTTCCTTTCCTTCCTGGTCATAGAGCTAGAACTCAGGGCTTCTTATGTCCTATAAGAAGTGCTCTACCATACATCCTATCTTTTATTTGAGTATGTAGCTGCTAAAGCTGTATTTTTCTTTAATGTCTAGGACCCTGGTTGAACTCTGACATTCTTGTTGCTACTTCTACTTGAATAAACAAGACTAACTTACCATTTTGTTTGTAAAGGGCAATGGGAATTTGAATCTGATTCTTCTTGTCAGAGTCCCAGATGTCTTCAGGTGCTAAAATATTTCCATTTGTGTCTTCCAGTAGGCCAGTTAAGAAGACTTAGTGTCCATCCAAACACTGGCTTCCCTTAATCTCTAATTGTCTTAGGTCTATGAATCAGGTCTTGACCCAGGAGTTGTCATGGTGGAGGAGGGTAGGATACCTCCACAGTTTATCCTCTGACACAATTTCTTCCAGGAAAGACAACGTTTTCAGGAGAAATGGATCATGTGATCATTTGACTAGAATAGGTTAATTCTCTGCTAAAGTATCTTTAAAACTACAAGATACAACACAGGCAAAAGGAAGAACAAACCAAAAAGAACATAGCAGGGCAAGAGAAACCACAGAGGGTATCCCCAGAAACAGGAAGAATAGGCATAAATTTGTCTGTTTCCCCACTCGCTAAACAAAAAGTGGCAATGAAAGAATGAATGACATCATCAACATGTCCATCAATATTCTGTATTACTGTAAAAACAAAAGACCTCAACTTTTGTGAAGCTGGGCCATACACAGGCAGGGAACAGAATGCCAAAGTCAATCTTTACTGAAAGCTCTGATTACTGGCAGAGGGCACCAAGCAGAGAGCCTCTGAGGAAATTCAGGATCATTTTCAGTTCTGGGGAAGGAAGTCATTAGGATGTTAATCAATTTTCCTTTAAGCTCATTAATAATGGTATCTGGTTGCACATAATCTGTAAATTATGGAAGATCCAAATGAAAGAGTATGTGGTTGGGAAGACAGAAGGAAGGTTTAAAAAGATCTGTTCAATTTGGCCATGTAGCATTAACAGAATTTTTGTAATACAAATACATAATTTTTCTATTACATCTTCAGAAACTCAGATAAAATGGTAAGCTAGCATTAACAAAGTGTATATGCTCTTCTAAGTACTTTTCTTCTTACAGATGAATTATCTCATAATATATTCATCCTTATTTTATAAATAACATTATAACATTTTAACATAATAGTTCCATATTAGTGAGAAGAAAACTAAGATCCAGTATGACAAGGTACCTTTAGTTAGAGAAAGTTAATAGTCTGTGGCCATACCAATTAAGACACACCTAATGTCATTAGAAACAGAAACTGCAAAACCAGGAGATGAAAATATTATTTTTCAGATAGTAGTAAGTTATCATGAGAGAGAAAAATAATGAAAGAAACAGGTTTTCTGGTTTAAATGGCTTTAGGATGAATTCTGCTAGCATTATGCACTGATGTGTGCATTTGGGAAAATTTCTGCATCTTGTTCATTTATCTTGAGTAAGAAAGGCCTACTAGCTATCCGGCAAGCTAAATGAAAGAGGAAGGGTGGATAAATACAGCCATTCGCTTCAATGTACAAATGTAAAATGGAACCATGTAACTTGAGAATATGGTTGGGATTGCAAAAGTTGGAGAGAACAATGATCAAGAAGCATTGTATTCACAATCTGACTTGTTGAACTGAAACAAATTTGTACAACTACTATAAAAAAAATGTTAAACCAGCCAAGAGCCGGTAGCTCACACCTGTAATCCTAGCTACTCAGGAGGCTGAGATCTGAGGATCATGGTTCAAAGCCAGACTGGGCAGGAAAGTTTGTGAAACTTTTATTTCCAATAAACCCCCAGAAAAATGTAATTGGTACTGTGGCTCAAATGGTAGAGCACTAGCCTTGAACTGAAGAGCTGAGGGACAGTGCCCAGGCCCAGCCTCAAACCCCATGACCAAAAAATAAATAATAAAAAGTTAACCCAGATCATGCATATTGAGTGCATAATATATATAATACATATTATATACATACTATAATATATAATAGATACTGTATTTATATATAAAGTATAATGTTAATGGGAATGTTAATGTTTTCTGCCTTACTGTCAAATCAATGACAGAATTTTAGCAACTAGAATATTATTCAGGCCTCAAATAAAGGTAGTGCTGTTTTTTTACTCATCTTTACCTATTTCCCTTATATAAAGTCTATTCACTAGTGGCATAGATAGCTGATTAGACAAAAGAATAAAGAAAGCAAAGTTATAAGTGATAATTTCAAAACACTGACGTTTAAATATAGAATGCTATAGCCCTGTTTAAACATTTTCTTGATTAAAAATAAACATCGCAAAGGGGGGACATTATTTTCCTTACAAAAAAATCCAATGAAATTGGAAAGCCCAGTCCTAAGATAAAAGTTTATTAGATGGTGAGGAAGGGTTTGTAAGTGTTAAGAAGGTTTAATGAGTGAGAGGTGAATTTAAGTGAGATGTAATTTAACTTTCTGGGCAGTTTTGGGGATTTGTTTTTACAATTTCATTTTCAGATCTCCTGCACTATGATAATTTTACAATAATCTCACTATGAAAATGGACATAGTTTCCTCTGTAACACAATCTTTACATTTGAGTTTTAAAGATGAGAGAAATCTCAAAAAAAAGGGGGGAGGAATTTTTGCCACAAGAATGACCTAAAGAGACTTGGGCCATGAATATTATTCAACATGGTAGGGAAATGCAAGTTCTAAAGCTGTTTTGAGAATCACAGAACATTGAAAATCATAAACTCAATCAATCTGAAATTAAAATACAATCTGGTGAAATATTCCAGTGAGACTCCATGTCAACAAAGGGCTTTAGAAGAGCTAAGAAGTTTCATGAATTCTAAATCTTAAACTAGAAATTGAGAATGAACAGACAACCATTAACGCCGGGGTAAAGCTCCTGACTCTCTGCCACCCATGAAACCTTTCTGGTTTGGGTCTAAGCATTCACTTTGTTGTATCCATAATACTCAAGCCACACCTCTTACAAGTCAGGTGAAACCCACCACACTTGCCAAATTCTTTGCCCAGAACATCTTTCTTCTCACCTCCTGAAGGGTTTGCTTTTAGATATTTACACAAATGTGTCCTTAGGATGATTTTTTAACCATACATCACTCCTCTATACCTCAGCTATCCCCTCACACACAGGTCTGTACTGTTAGTCGGTAGGTGGTTTGGTTGGTTGGTTGGTTGGTTAGTTAGACAGGATCTCACTATTTGGTACAGGATGTCCTTGAACCCCCATCATCTCACTCTATCTCCACAAGTACGGGGATTAGAGGCGTGGGGCTACATGAAGATCACTGCTTTCCAATAATATTCAACACTAGTGCTATGTGGCTAGTTACTTAAAATTAAGCAACTTTAATATTGAAGTTTTGCCAGGTGCCAGTGGAAAATGCCTTACTATTAGCTACTCAGGAGGCTGAGATCTGAAGATTTTGGGTTGAAGCAGGCTCGGGCAGGAAAGTCTGTGTGACTCTTATTTTCAATAAACTATTCGAAAAAGATGGAAGTGGTGCTATGTCTCCAGTGGTAGAGTGCTGGCTTTGAGCAAGAAAAACTCAGAAACAGAGTGCAGGCCCAGAATTCAAGCTCCAGGACTGGCTAAACAAATACATATATACATACATACATACAAATAGTTTAGTCATACTTAGGATATTTCAAATTTTTTGTAGTCATTTGTCACCAGTAGTATCCATATTGCACAATACACATAAGTAAGATTCTAGTCACTAAAGGAAGTTCTTTGTGGATAATGTAGCTTTTGGAATATCCATATCTATATACATATCTATGTCTAGAATTTGTATCTAATCTATATTTATCTGACCATATATAAAACTATGAATAATGATTACACATACACACAAAAAATAATATATATGTATATATATTACAGATACACTAAATATATTTGTTTCCTTTCTTGCATTTTTCTGCTGACCAATCTGTATGTACAGTACAGTGTAGCTTGAGAAAAAGTCACATATAACTAAATACCTATTAGAAAGAGTAAGATGATTTCTTTGTTGCTTTGTATGTCCCTCCCCCATGGTATGGCCCCTGTTTTCACTGTATTTGATGTTGGTATCATTTGGGGAGGGGAAGGGAAAAATTGTTTTAAATAGGGATACAGGTGGCCCCATTGCAACAATGAGATGTACAAGACGTTATGTCGAAAACAAACTCTACAACTTTGGCACTGGGGGCTGGGGATGGGAAGGGATGGGAAGGGGAAACAAAGGAGGAGGCAACAATGCTTGATAAGAATGTACTCATTTCCTTGCTCAAGTAATTGTAACCCCTATGTACAGTATTTTCACAATAAAAAAAAGAAAGAAAAAATGAATTAAAAAAGAATCGTTTATTAGGAGAATGAGAGACAGAGAGAAGAAAAAGGAAGGAAGGAAAGAAGGAAAGAAGGAAGGAAGGAAAATAAAGAAATAAGGGATGGAGGGAAAGAAGAGAGAAAGATAAGGAGGATGAGAGGAAAAGAAGGAAGAAAGAAGAGAGGAGAGAAGGCAGTAGGGATGGAGGTTGGGAGGGGAGGAGAAAGGGAGTAAAAGAAAGAAAAGAGAGAGTTCAATTGCTCATCCATTTGGAGAATTTCAACTGCCAGATTATCCTAAACTGACTTTCTTTACCACAGCTATGTATTTGTTGCTTATAATGGTCCAAATACCTCTGAATGAGTAACTCTTTTAAGACTGTTTTCCTAAGAGCACAAATGTGTGCTCTTAGCTGGAAAGAGAATTACTGAAATGTGTCAAGGTTTATGGCAGAAAAGTCTGTCAACTTCTAAGCTTGCCAAAATGATTAACTATCATAAAGCTCTTAGAATTGAAAAGGCTTCTTATATTGACACTATTTATAAACACACACACACACACACACACACACACACACTTAAAAACTGGTGGATGGATGGCTCCAGTTGATCTATTTTACTTTAAAAGCTCAGATATTCATTTGCCATGCAGAAATCATTTTTTTAATTCCTAATGATATTAATTAGAATACAGACCTGCCTATGAGTGGTCACTGATTTCCCTAGTGACCTTGTAGGGAACAGCTACTGCTGGGGAGTTATAGATTCATTGTAGAGGATCATTTGATTCATACCAAAGACTTAAAGCAATGCTTTCGTGAGAAATCTAGCCCTAAAAAAAATTCTAGATCTAGATTGATAGCTTTAATTCAGTTTTGTTATGTTTGAAGACACCAAGGTTTTTGTTTTTTGTTTTTGTTTGTTTGTTAGGTCGGTCGTGGGGCTTGAACTCTGGGCCTGGGCACTGTCCCTCAGCTTTTCAGCTCAAGGCTAGTGCTCTACACATCTGAGCCACAGAGCCACTTTCAGTTTTCTGAGTGGTTTATTGGAGATGAGAGTCACACCCTTTTCTTCCCAGGCTGGCTTTGTACCATGATCATCAGATCTCAGACTTTTGAGTAGCTAGAATTATAGTCAAGAGCCACCACATCTGGAATGACACCAAGGTTTTAAAACTCATATTTTCTTACTATAAACAGAATGAAAATTAGAATTTCAAAAGGTATACACTTGTTTTCCTTTTTATTATCTTTAAGTACTTGTACAAAGAAGTTGGAATTTAACTCAGTAGTTTACAAATATAATACATTCCCTCCATACCCCTCCTTCACTCACTCTTCATAATTTTGTAGAAGATATATTGAATTCTTGACTTCATTTCCACTTCCTCTTCTCTTCATTAATCTACCCCTTTCCCCTTGACCCCACCTTACCAACTCTATACAAATGTATTAGCTAAAATATTGTAGATTCAAGAGAGAGCTCAAATAGTATATAATTCCTTCAAAAGGCAGAAACTAAATTATCTGAAAGGTGCTAAAAGGTGCATCACATATAAGTTGGTAATCAAGACAGAATCCTTCCCTGTTAATATTTCAGTGTGTTTCCCAGTTCTTTACAATCAATTTCCATCCCAACTTCTTTAATTAAAAAATAATCTGTATCATTTTTATCAACGCATGATATTTTGTTCATCTTTATAGGGCACAGTATTGTAATTCAATACATGCAAACAATATGTAAAGATCATATCAGGGCAATTAACTCTTAAAACTCCTCAAACACTTCTTATTTATTTCTGTGTATTGGAAACTTTCATATTCTTCTTTTCTAGATAGTTTGAAATGAATAATCAATTTTGGTAGATTGTAATTCCTCTACTGTGCTATAAATAATTTCTGCTGTGTAACTTTACTTTGGTACCTATAACCTAAGCTTTCAATGTTTCTGCAATGAGATTCTGTCCTCTAGTAACCTCTCAGCATCACTCTTCTTCAAGGACAAACTTAACATCCTACATATCTGTAATGAACATTCAGCTTCCTCTCCTCACTGTTGCAGTAGCTTTTGACATTCACACATTTGCACATTTTACTGTTACCATATTCAAAATATTTCTGACCTGCGATGATATTTTTAACTTTTATTTTGAGACAGGTAGTCCAACCTGACCTTGAACTCTCTGCATAGCTTGGACTGCCTTTCAATTCTATCTTCTTGTTATAACCGCTTGAGTGTTGTGATTACAGCTGTGTGAAGACTGGTCTTTCTCTTTTCTATTCTTCTTTTCATCATTCTTTTAATCCTTCCCTCCTTAGTTCTTTCTTCCATCCTTCCTCCCTCCTTTTTCCTTCCTTCCTTCCTTTCTTTTTTCTTTCTTTTCTTTCTTCTTTCTTTGACGTGGTACTGGGAACTGAACTCAGAGCCTCATGCTTACTCTCTTTGCCTTGGCTAGTTTTAGTTTTGGGCTTCTTTTATTCTCAAATTGGGCTAAAATGGAATTCTTCTACCTGATCTTCCTCATGCCACTCACTCCACCTTGCCTAGCCATTGGTTGAGATGGAGTCTGTAAACTTCTTTCTGTCTAGCCTGGCCTCTTAACCCTGATACCCTGGTCTCTCCAGTAGGACAACAGGCTTGAACCACAGTACCAAGCTGATCTGTAGTTTGCAAAGGAACAAATATTAAAATGGCCGATGAACGAATTTGTTAGATTTTTTTCTCAGTTTGAACATCAATATGAGCATTGTGTGTTGTACTTGTTGCTGTGTGTGTAGTAACTCACATCAGTGGCAGGGATGTCTTTGAGAGGGAACTGGAAAATTCAGTGAAGATCAGCAGTCAGATTTGACTTTTTTATTCTATCCCTTCATTCAGATTAAAGATTGTTGTTTAGCCAGGTATGATCCTAGCTTCTGAACACACAAACTGTTAAATTTTAACTAGAGCTTTCTATATGGCAGGTGTTATGCTAAACACTTTATTTACTTTAGAGTTTTAAAACTGATGCAGAGAAAGAAGTCATTTGCCAGAGGTAGAGAAATGTTTCTATCTATCTATCTATCTATCTATTTATTTATTTATTTTTCTGTTGGTCTTGTGGTTTGACTGAAGGGTTTGGGCATTTCCCTGAATTCTTTCCCTCAAGGCTAGCACTCTACCACTTTGAGCTACAGTGCCACTTTGGTTTTCTGGTCATCAACTGGAGATAAGAGTCTCACAGGCTTTTCTGCTCAAGCTGGCTTCAAACCACTGTCCTCAGATCTCCTCCTGAGTAGGTAGGATTAGAGGCATGAGTCCTGGCACTTGCTCAAATTTTTTTTTCAGTATGCCTAATCATGATACCTCATTATTTCACATGAAGTGTTTGATCTATAGAAAGATCATTGAAATGTTTTGAATTTCTGTTTATTTTCTGGATCAAATAAGATGCAAGACAAGGACTCCTAGATCACAATAAATATCTATTAAGTGGTAGCTAATATTATTATGCAATTATGAAAAATCCAAGTAATTCTTAAAGTAAACAAGGAGAATTGTTTTCAGGTGTCAAGAATTTATTTTATATCATAGTCCTATTCCTGTAGTTTTAAAGCTATTTTCTAACTTAATTTTAATGATGACAATATAATCCTTATATATGAATGTGTGAACAACATATTTGTCCCCATTCCTGATACTTGTGGACACTTTATTTTATTTCTGAACCCAAGTTTTACTAGAATAAACTTGTACATTCAACAACAATTCACCCATCAGCTCCTTGTTAAAAGTTTCTAACAGTTGCTGGGAATAATGCAGAAGTGATGATTGAACAGGCTGTATCAACAGAGAAGATACCAGGCAAGAAATATGCAGGCTTAGAATAGACAAGGGCTCCATTAAGGAGGGAAAAACATCAAGATCTGATGTTGGGAGATGATAGTAAGGATGCAATAGCTTGATAATGTGAACAGACCAGAGAAAACCAAACTATAAGGAAGACAGAGTGAGTAAAAGTGGGAGAGTAGCAAAGCATAAGCCAATAGGCAGGAACAGCGACAAGTCATTAGTCTGACAGAAGCAAAGGAAAATGGAGAAAAAGCTTAAGAAATACTGAAAGAGAAGCATAAGAAGTGCAACAAAAAGTTAGAAATGCATATTGTGTCCACATTATAAGAAATTTTTTTTAATTTAATTTAATTTTATTTGTGAACATACTGTACAGAGGGGTTACAATTACATGGGCAGGATAATGCGTACATTTCTTACCAAGCATTGCAGCCTCCTCCTTTGGTTTACCCTTAGGCAGGTGAGCCCTTCTGGTAATATGCTTACAAAGTGTAACTCGTGATAGATTTCATTGAGGCCAGTTGGTAGTTAGTTACTCAAATTCCCTAAGCAACATCACATCTCCCATAATCAGAGGAACCACTGAACCCTGACTGTTTCAGCTGTATGACAAGAAAACATATGGAAACCTTAAAAAGAAGAGGGGGGAAAAAAGGAAAAGAAGAAGAGGAGGAGATAAAGTATGGAGATTAGGAGGAAGAGGAGAATAAGAAGGAGGTAGAAAAAGGAAAAGAAATAGAGCAGAAAGAGAAAGAGGAGGAAGAGCAGGAGGAGGAGAAGCAGGAAGAAGAGGAGGAAAAGAACACCTGAACATAAAAGTGCAAGGAGAAAACATGAAGACTCCTATTATCTGTGTGACCAGGGATCTAGGGATTGATAGCAAATAAGTAAGAAGTAAAAAATGGTTGAGTGGTCTTTTTTATATTCATTCCTAAGTAAGAAGCACACAAAGGGATTAAGTATGATATGGAAACATCATGGAACCCAAAATTCTGGGAAATGTTTGTGCCGTTTCTATTTTAGACTCCTTTAAGAAGGGATCGGCCAACACTGGGTTTAAGGTGCCTGGTCAGCGTGGAAATGTCTGAAAGGTGCCCTTCTTATTTGCATTACTAGACAATCATTAGAGTACACACTCATTCAAAATATCACCCCAGAGAACAGACAAGCTTCCAATAGAAGGTCTATCTGCAGAACAAAATATGCCAACCACAATTTTATCGGCAGTGCCTCGTGGGAAATTAATTTTCTGCTTCCTTTCCAGGACCTTCCATTCATGTATCCCTTCACTCAACTAATTATTTTTAAATGACTATACACTTCTCATGCAACTATACGGAATGTTTAGCCTCTACAACGCATTTTACAACAGTTTTGCATCTACCCACAAATTAATTTTTACAAAGGTTTTCTCTTTTTGGTGTTTTTCCCGCCTCACTTATATTAAAAGCATTATTTAAATACATTGAGGTACACATTCTATGTGAAATTAAAAGTACTTTTGAATAACCTGTGGGTCTGTGTGTTTTACAAACAGAAATCTTTTTGAGACTAGAGATACATTTTATCCAATTTAACTTTACATTCTTCAAGCGATTGAGGTTCTAATATTTCCCAAGAGATGACTAGAAATCCTCCAGCTTTCTATACTGTGGAGATTCTTAATAGTCTCCACATGCATTAAAGCCTTACTATGTATAGCCTTTCTGGGTAATTGATAACTTCAGGTACATTTAGCATTTATGACTTTTACCATGTATGTTTCAATCCTCACCTCAGTTTGTCTTTGTTCAGTAATCTATGTGTATATGTCCTCATATCCAGTTCTTTCACTATTAGCCTATTTCTTTAGCTTTCTCCAATTTACACATTTTATGACTTGTAGTGCTTACAATAAATACAACATGACAAAGGCCCCTGAGTACAAAGACAATGGCAGATTCCCAAGTATCACTGCCTTTTTTACTCAAGTAACCCAGATTCTTATTTCCAGTTCTTCACCTACTATCTATATGCAATGAAATATACCTATCTGTTCATAGCATCAAAATTTGTATTTACTGATTTATTTCTAGGTTTCAAATAATAATATGACCTTATAGTTTTGTTGTGTGTTAAATGAGAAAAATAGTTAAAAATGTCTAGCATGCATTTATTTCTAACTGTACAAGTGATATTTATATTGCCATCATTTTTGTCATCAAACACCTTCCTCCTCTCCCATACACATGTAATCCTCAGTCTTAGATCTCATTTTTTATGTCTGTAATCTTCTGTGATTTTTGGTCTGCTCTCTCAGTTGTTATTTAAGGTTCATCAGAGAAAATGAAAATAATGCTTTATGGTACTCAATTACTAGAGAGATGTTATAAAACAGAAACAAGTGGCTGACATTCTTTCTTCAATATTCCTATCCTGATTAATTCCTACTCATTTAAGCCTTGGCCTAGGCATTAGCTCTTTTGGGAAACATTCCCAGAAACTCTTCCATCCAAATTAACTGAACAATTAATCCTATTGGAATTTGCAGCATACCCAAAAACCTCTCCAGATTCTATGACCCAAAATCCTTGAAGCTGCTTCATATACAGAATATATTTTAACCCACTTGTCTATCATACAAAAACATGGTTGGCTCTTAGTAAATTAATGATTTTTTAAAATAAATAGAAGCCATCAATAACAACATAAGATGTTATCCATGCATGTATTCATTTTATTCTCACAGGTTCATAAAGTTAAAATATTTCTTAAGTGTCATTGATTTTATCTTTTCTCTGCTGTTGCAGAATCTCACCTAGACGATGTAAACAGAAGGAAATCAAACTTATCCTCATAAAATAATGTGGAGTTACTAAAGTGGGGATCTTGGCCATCTTGGCTATGTGGTGGATAAGGAATTGTGTTTAACTGGTGCCATCTTGTGTTCATGCTGGAGGAAGAGGAAGTCCCACTTCCCAGGTGATAGGTATGCCTGAACTCCTAGAAGCAAGGGTGGGGACTTGGATGATAGGTTACTGAACCTGTCAGTCCTGTGCCATGAACTTGGGAGACTCTGGAATTTCCTTGACCCTGCCCCCTGCCCCTGCCCCTATTTTAAGGTCAGACTGGCTCAGACGCCATTATAGCAGGCCTCCTGTGCTGTTTCCTGTCTCCTGGCTTTCGTCAGGTCAACACAGTATCCCACATCAGATCCCCATTGGAGTTGGTCTGGATTGTTGATTTTGTTTTTCTGCTCTTTCTTTCCTCTCTTGCTCTCAAGGCTCAGTGTTAACTGTATTTATGGCTGCAGGTCTTTGTGATAGGTGTCCACCTGAAGATGCCAGCTTTCTAATAAAGACTCTCAATTCAACTTCTCAAAATATGGCTTTTTTGTGGATTTACCTTACAACATTACTATATGAGCTCCCCAAGAACTTTTTGGATAGGCCAGACTAAAGAAATTGTAAAATACGATAGGACTAATAACAAACCTTGTTGAAATGAATTGCCCAGATACTTAATGCTACCTGATTCAATGACTTAAGTCCATTATTTCTTGAGAAACAGACATCTAGCTATTTGAAGAGCTAAAACTTTGGTTATGAGTAAGCCTGGGGTCCACTAGAAAACCCAGAGAAAAACAGTGGTGAATGTGGTTTCTTGGAGACTTTAGGATGCATTGATTAAACTGATTCCAGGGCCAAAGTAAATGTATACATATGCAAATATGTGTACATATGCATTCATTCATGTGACACAAAGTGAACTAGGGAATAGCTTCTATTGTCTCTCTTACCCCTTACTTGCTTGTAAAGAAATGGATGGAAATCCCTAGACATATGACCAAGTAGTTCCTGAGTAATGTTACATAATATTGCATAAATACTTCCTTGCCACCTCAAGAGAATGGTTTTCTATATAACAAACCTCTAATATATTTCCTAATCCTTACTGACATCTTTCTTTAGATTTAGATTCAGAATGATGTGTCTATAGAATTTATTATAGTTGAGAGTTTACTATAAGCTATAATACACTTTACTCAAGTCATCTCAGATATCTCATCCTAAAACCACATGATCTAGAAAATATTTGTTTAGTCTTAAACAGAGTACTTGGAGGTGCAGAGAGATAAGAGGATACTCTCTAAATCTGTCTTATCATTTGAAATAGAAGAAATCTGGGACCTCTTCATGGGTGAGACAGAAAGAACACATGGAAAGTCTTGTAAAAAGGAAGTACTAGAAGTGACCTGTGCTTTACGTGGGTACCATCTATGTTATCTGCCCAGGAAATTTTGTCTAAAGTTTAGGAGTGCCAGACCACATGCACTTTCCTAGCTCAAAAAGTTTAAAAGCGAAGAACCACCATTCTGAGGGAACAGGAAATGTTTCCCTCGCTCTTTTCCATTTCAATTTACTTTAAACTTGTTTTATGAAAAGAAATCCTTATTATAACATTGGCCCAGCTGGGTACCAGTGGTTCACGCCTGTAATCCTAGCTACTCAGAAAGCTGAGTTCTGAGGACCACAGTTCAAAGCCAGATCCGGAAGGAAAGTCTATGAGACTCTGATCTCCAATTAACCACCAGAAAACTGGAAGTGGTGCTGTGGTTCAAGTGGTAGAGCATTCACCTTGAGCTGAAGAGCTCAGGGACAGTGCCCAGGCCCAGAGTTCAAGACCCACATCCAACAACAACAACAACAAAATTGGCCTGTGAAACTGACCTTTTTTTTGGAAATACCCTGAAATGCTTTTCATGAGTGATCTAAAGGAATTAACTTTGCGAAGAAATTGAGAAGCTGAGGGAACTTTCATCTACCTTCCAGGGATAATGCAGTCTTGTCAATTGACATGGATTATTGCCAGCAATACTTCCTAGCATGGAGTTGACTACAAATTAATCTTTTCTTTTATGGTGCATTGGGATGAAAAGCTATATATGATCTTTCATATAATAATAATAACCCTGCTTATTCTTGAAAGTAGTTTAAGGATATTCTCAAACCATATCTTGTTTAATGATTGATTAGATTCCATATCTATTTATCTGTGTGTCTATATGTCAGTATCTATCTATCTATTGATAACATCTGTCCTGAGGCCCTCTTAGATATGATACAAGCTGTGTTCTACAAATCTGTGTTCTAGTCTAGCATCTGAACCTAGTCAGTTTTGATTGTGGAAGTATTTTCCTGAGCCTCAAATTTTAAAAGTGGACCATGAAAGAACTGCTTAACTCTCCTTTCCAGGATTAAAATGGAATTTTATTTCATGTGCATACATATGTATATACACATGCTGCACATTTTGCATTTCAGTTCTTATTAAAATGCCTGTTTGCTCGGTAGGAATGCATAGAAGACAAGGGAAATCGCATCTTTTATTTCAAGATCCTGGAGAATTTTACAACATTAATCTTGTCACCCTTCCTGAAAGGTAAGACCCAAAGGCTGTTATTCCTTGTCATTATCCATATGGTGACATCACATGACATAGACTTTGGAACATAGATCATTGAAAATCTAGCTACTCTGAAGGCAAGCCAGAACACTCAGCCTATGAACTAGATGGAGACTGTACAGTGTACAGGTTTACTGCTTCATTTCTAAGGTGCTAACCTGTGGGGCAGGAGATTGGTGTTAAAATGGATAAAGCATTTTCCCTTTGTCTCTTTTCCTACAGATGAGCAATATCATGTTACACCAATGCTATATTTATCTTTCCCATTCTACATAATCAGGTGAAGCTTCTTTGAAAGATGAGGATTCTGATGATGACAGTTTTCAGCCTACTTGTATCTCTATTCTCTCTTCCTTCAAACATAGCTTTTGTACAGAGCTAGAATTTAGGCCAGTAAGTTAACTACTGACAGTATTTCCCATCTTTATTGATGTATATATGTACCAAAAGGTCATAGAACTAAAGCATCAGTTTGTTTTCAATAAAGGGAATGGGGATGGGTGGATATAAAGTCCTAGGTTGATAAAAAGGTTTGCAATTCTCATTTAAATGCAAGATCACTCCCCTGCATTCTTGAGTCAATTATTCCTTGTTGAGAGCAGAGGGTTGTGGTTATGTAAACTTCAGAAACAATGGATTCTAAAAAGAGAAGAAGAAGAGAACGAGAAATACTGAGAAAAATAAAATAAAAAGGAAGCACCACAGAGTATCATAGCTTTCTAAATGAGGTTAGTTAAAAATATGAAAGCTTGAAATAGAATGAGGATTTTAATTTTAATCTTTTAGGAAAGATTTCTTACAAACAGGATAAGGTTTAACCTCTGGGTGGACCTGTAGCCAGTCCCATAAGGAGCCTAATGAATGGAGAGGTTAACCCTTCATAATCCATATAACATTCTGCATAAGGCTTATGATTGGCTCTTTTGCTGTAATGAGTCTAGAAGAAGGGATGGTTAACATGGATGATTCAAACCCATGTCTTTCTGACTCTAGAATCTCCATACTAGAGCCAGAAGCCCTTTCCCTTTCCATTCATTCATGCCTTTTCCATTGTTCATCCTTTCCTCGTGTTGAATTATCTTTTCTTTTCTTTTCTTTTTTTTTTGTAGGTCATGGGGCTTGAACTCGGCCTGGGTGATGTCCTTGCATTCTTCAGTTCAAGGTGAGCATTCTACCACTTGAGCCACAGCGCCACTTCCAGTTGTCTAATGCTTTATTGAAGATAAGAGTCTCACAGACTTTCCTGCTCAGGCTGGCTTTGAACCATGATCCTCAGATCTCAGCCTCCTGAGTAGTTAGGATTACAGGCATAAGCCGCAGGCACCCGGCTCAATCATCTTTTTAAAATAAAGCCCCATTAGCTACTTGCCACCAAGTATTATCCGAAAGGCTATGACATTTCTCAACTTACTTCCATATTTAAAGTGTTGCATTAAAGAGTTAAATCTATTTGCATTTGGATTCCCATATATGCCAGTGTTTCTGTGCCTTCCAGATAAATTGGCAAAGCAAAATAGACTGGGGTTTAGACTTCATTCTAAGGAAATGACACCAGGCACTATGACTTAGTCTTTTTAAAAACAAGAACCTTAGTCAAAGTGAAACAAAGCCATCTCTAGGGAGGAGAAAGCAGGTAATAAACTTTGCCTCTGCTTCCATATTGAAAGCTGTAATGTTATACAAACAATCCTACATTCATCTGTTCTACAGAAAGCCAAATAACTGCAACATAATGATGAGCAGTCATCTTTTCCTTAAGTGCTTCACTGTGCATTGCAAGCAACCATTAACAATGGTCCTTTGCTTGTGTGGTGATGCTCACAGGCCATTCTTTCAATCCATGACTCTTGTCTGCATTCTGAGGTTGGTTTGTGCATCCATCACACGACTTTTCCTTGGGCACAGATTTGCCTTCTCTCACTTTGAAAATATGATAGCATACTGATAAAGGAAGAAGTAAATCCCATTGTCAGTGTTTTCCCTGGGTACTCTGGGAAATGATCTGTTTAGGATGGCTGCACAGAATCTATTTGCTCAACAAACATAATTTTAGCTGACGACCAATAAATATGTATATTGCAAAGACATCACTGTTTGCTAACAATACCAGGTACCATGCCAGATCAGGATATACAGGCCAAAAAGGATATGAAATATTAAAGTACATCAAAAGCCTTAATTCTTTCATAAAGAAAAGCACAAAAAAGTAGTCACTTAGGATCTCAGACAGTAATAACCCTTTTACTTGAAAAAAATTCAAAACAAATTTAACTGTCCTTTTTTACTAGCTATTCAAGGAACAATGGTCTTATCCATTCCATCTCTTCCTTACAGCTTTCTTCTCAGTGATGATTGCTTTATAGCCTTTAAAACATCACAATTTAAAGGCAAATTCTGATCTCTAATGTTAATTCTAAAATAACCCTTCTTACATATTTTTCAGGATATCAAGCCATTTAAAAATATATAAAGCCTGAAAGAAGAGGAAAATAAAACCTTATCACTGTTCTTCCAATGTATTTTATTTAGGAATTCAGAAAGATCTTCCTGGATTTAGAGGAAAAAATTCTTAAATGTGTGTATTCATATGTACAGACATGTCCATAATAACAAGCTATGTGACATAAATATCTTTATGTGTATGTAACAGCAGCAACTATTATGTTCCAAATTGTGATCCAGTTTTATGCTTATGAATTAAGAAATGAGTTTAAAGAGCCTGGACTAGAAGGAAAATTTAAGAACTCACAGAAATACAACAGGATGTTATATTACGGATGTTGATCATTTCTTTTCAATGGTAGTATCAATGAAGAGAACATTTCACCACAAATATGAAAGACAGTCCTACTTCGAAGTTACTCATGTCCAGAGCAGATGGATACTTGAAAAAGACTCAGATACATAGCTAGAATTCCCCTTAGAAGAATCAAATACCAGGGAATGGGAGGGAAAGATATTCAGCTGGTATATCAATGTAAAGATGTGTATGGAGATGGTTTTGAAGTTTACAGATCAAGGGAAGGTAAAATTATTATTCTATTTTAAAGAGAAGCATTTTCAACTCTCAGAAAAAGAGGCAACGCAGTGATGGTAGTTGACAACCAAGTCACTGACTTAATTTCTGAGGCTTTCTCTTCAACTGCTGCTGCCTAGCAACTTGAAAATTGCTTTTTATCCTACTAATTTAGGGCATAAGGGGTGTGTGTGCATGTGTTTACCCAGGAGAGAAAAGCAAAAAAAAAAAAAATTGGCATGGGATGAGGAGAATTTGATGACCAATTAGCTGTGGGGTATGGGCTGGCACCAAACATTGACTGAAACTCCCAGATTTCAAATGAATTAACGTTTCAGCTGTTCATACATTTCACAGGTATTAGACATCTAGAAAGAGAAACAATTTATGTATGTGAGAGAGAGGAAGAGGAAGAGACATGATGAATTTTATTTTAAACCAAGTGACTTGGAGAAATCTATGGAACATCAACCTACAGATTGCCAAAGTCAGATGGAAATAAATTCTTGGGGAAGACAAAGTGATAGCAATTACTGATAATCACTTGAATGTATTTAGCAGTATGTAGGTGGTAGATGAAGACAAGATGAATAAAATATAGATCAGTAAAAAGAACTCCTCCCTTAAGTTTGTTCTACTTTGTTCCTCTTCTTTATTGACGGGTTTAACAATAGACAAATGTGTCCATCATACCATGCAAAACCTTCTTGCTTTCAAAGCCTGGTTCGTATTCACAGCATTCACATAACTTTCCTGTAGTTGTTTGCTTTCATGTTTGTTTCCCACCTGACTGTAAGATTCTTTAGAGCAAGTTACAGTGGCTGGCTTAGAATAGTGATCCAGTATACATCTGTTAAATATGAAAAAGGGGATGAATGAATAATAGAGGGCGAGGAGAATATAAAGATGATGCTAAAAATCTCACCTCAGGAGAAGTCAGGTCTTCATGGCTGGCATTCAGCTTTGTTTCACAGAAACTATGAGGATAGAAATAGCCAAAATGTAAGCATAATTAAAGATGGCCCTAAGGTGGCTTTATATGCCATTTGCAATGTTTATGAAAAAGCTATTATATTTGTAATACTCAATACACAATTTAACATATGTATGTAAGCATTTGGATACTTGAATCTAAAAAAAAACTCATAGTAAGTCATAAAAGCATATTTTAATCATAAATTATATGGTCCATTTTTATAATAAAAGCTGTATTTAAGTATGTACTTTGAAGTTATTAAGGATTATTGTATGCCAGATACCAAATGAAACATTCTAAATTATTATCAAGAAAACAATCTGTATGCCTATTTTAGAAGTATTTTGGAAATAGGCATCCAAATAGGTATAATACCTGCTTAAAATGGAATATTCAATTTAAAATGGGATATTTGGTTCCTTATGTATGAAATCCAATGCCTCACATAGTTTTCTATATGTGTATATACACTTATACGTGTAGTATTTTCAGTCTTTTGTCACTGAGCATGTAATTTCTCCCATTTTTTAATGCATAGATATAGTTAACTGTTCATTTCAGTATGTGAAATTTGTATTTTTTTATTAAAGTGTGCTAACAGTTAAAATAGGAATAAGTCATGTTGGTATATATCATCCTCCGAAGTGAATCTTAAAAATAAAAGATTATGTTACTTAATTTCAATTATCTCAATAAGAAACAAATGCCTCTATTATACATAAAGGCTTATTGGGGGGTCAGTCTCATTAATGTTTTTAATCTAAGCATTTATTTATCTATTCATTTATGCCATTCAGCAAAGCAGTTTATGAATAAAATGTGTTTTTGTTAATGTCATTCCTTTCAACACTCTAATCCATTCCTTCCAATCCGTCCCTTCTCTCACTTTTCTTAATGTTGTAGCATATACATTGAATTTAAGATATATTCTTCTTGGAGACAGGGAACAAAAATCATTTATGAGGAAAATATGCTGATCGAGTGCAGTAGTATTTAGTTTTATGTATTATATAAATGAAATTTCATTTTTATTATTGCTGTGTATCTTTATTTTCAATCTTTTGAAAGAGGTGCTTATTCACCAATCATCTGGAATGTAGTCAAGAACAAAGTAGAACAGTAAAAAAAGAAAATCCAAATATTTAATATAGTCTTTCTACATTGATGAACTACACATCAGCCCTCATCTCACAGAATAGATTTTTGTTATTTTTTCTCAGAAACCCTTTACTTCTATCAAAGATATGACTTCAAACTGCTTTCATTATATCTTACCACAGGTAACTAGTTGTGTGTGTGTGTGTGTGTGTATGTGTGTTTTAGATCTGGGGCTTGAACTCAGAGCCTTGGGTGCTGTACTCTAACACTTGAGCCACAGCTCCACGTCTGGTATTTTAGTGGTTAATTGAAGATTAGAGTCTCATGGGGTTTTCTTGCCTGGTCTGGTTTTGAATGTCAGCTCCCAGATCTCAGCCTCCTGAATAGCTAGGATTACAGGTGTGAACTACCGGTGCCCAGCTTATTTCCTACTTCTAAACCATTTTCCTCCTGAAAATCTATTGTATAATTCAGAGGATTAACATTCCCTGGGTTACTGTTGTTTATTGTATAAAGTATACTGTGGATTATATTGTTTTAGAACACTAAGGATTAGTTGAAACCCTAGTTATCTGTCTAGCATCTTCAATGCCACCAACATATCATGATTGATATTTTTGTCTGTCTCTAGTCATAGTGAGATATAAAGCCTTTCCTTAATTAATTTGCCTTTGTCCCTAGTCAGGACCATTACTCATCTGCCATGATATTCGATCTCTTCAGCTTGCTAATGCTAGCTCACTTTTCAGGTAGTACTATAAAAACTTCTTCTCTGGAGCCAGAAAGATCTAAAGAATAGCAGTTTGACACTAGCACAACAGAAAAGCCTGTTCATTTCAAAAAGCAAAAGGAGGGCTGGAAATGGGGTTAAGTGGTAGAGAGCATCAACCTACCAATCATTAGGCCTTTGAGTGCAAACACCAGTATCACTACCACCATCACCACCATCAAAATCAGACCCGTTCCCCATCAATCTTGTCTCATAATTCATATTAGAAGGGTTTGCCTCTAGTGTAACAACTGTTACTATTTGAGCATATGCAGTCCACATTTGAACTGGTGATTATTTAAAGGGCCATTGTGTCTTGATCATCTATCTCTAATAAAATGAAGACCCCAAGAAAGGGTTTCTTTGTTTCAGTCACTCACATTCCTTAGACATACATCATATATTTAATATGTGTTGCTGATCACCTGATAAAATGTAAGAATCTAGGAAAAGCAAGATAGAGGAAGTAACATGATCCAGATGAGGCAAAACAGTGATATTTTTATTTTGTTCTGTTTTGAAAGCTACAAAAGAATGAAAAACATCTCAGAGTTAGGAAAATCCTCATAGTCTGAACTTTAGGTATCATAATATTGTATAAGGAATGATATTTTGTGCTGGAGGCTCATGTCTGTTATCCTACCTATTTAGGAGGCTGAGATGTGAGGATCATGGTTTAAATCCATCCCAGGCAGGAAAATCTGTGAGACTCCTATCTCCAATTAACCACCAGAAAACTGGAAGAGGCTCTGGGGCTCAAAGTATTAGAGCACTAGCCTTGAGCAAAAAAGCTCAAGGACAGCGCTCAGGCCCTGAGTTTAAGACCCATGACCAACAAAATAAAATAAAATAAAATACTAAAATAACTGGTATTCTAAGTTAACAATGAAATGTGAAAAAGCATTTGTTTTTGAATAAGCAACGGCTTCAAAAATAACTACAGAGTGATTTTAGTCACTCTAATAAAACAAAGGACAGGTTTCAAGAGGTGATGTTCAGCTACCTAGAAAATTAACTTTTCTGCTTTGCCTTATCTAATGTTAGTAAATGAAGAAGTAGAGCTAACACTACCTGCATAGAGGCATTCTTTTGACTTGCACTCCTCTGAGTTCTTTACAACTAAACTTTCATTGAAGACTTGCAGAATTCCTGGCAGATACAAATTCTTCACTACCTCATCAGCTGGATGGGAAACTGAAGCCCTGAACATTCTATAAGGAGTCAAAAACAAGTCATACTTAAAGAGAAACTTCTGTGAAGAGAAAATAAGAATGGCCAATAGACACATGAAGAAATGCTCAACATCTCTAGCCATAAAAGAAATGCAAATCAAAACAACATTGAGATACCAGCTCACCCCAGTTAGAATGGCTATAATCAAGAATTCTAATAACAACAGATGCTGGAGGAGATGTGGACAGAAGGGAACCTTACTGCATTGTTGGTGGGAGTGTAAACTTGTTCAACTACTTTGGAAAGCATTTTAGAGATTTTTCAAAAGACTCCACATAGAGCTCCCCTATGACCCAGCAATCCCACTTTTGGGCATTTACCCAAATGATCACAAACAAGAACATACTAAAGCTACCAGCACAAGTATGTTTATTGCAGCATTATTTACCATAGCTAAGATATGGAACCAACCCAGATGCCCCTCAGTAGATGAATGTATCAAGAAAATGTGGTATATAGACACAATGAAATTCTATGCCTCCATCAGAAAAAATGGCATTGCCTCATTTGTTAGGAAATGAAAAGACTTGGAAAAAAATTATATTAAGTGAAGTAAGCCAGGCCCAAAGAAACATAGGTCCCATGCTTTCCCTTATTTGTAATAACTACTCTATGGGAGAAAAGATCAGATAAGATTATGTTAAGTGAAATAAAACCCAAGTGGGGTTTTTTTGTTTGTTTTTTTTGTTTTTTTTTCTTGCTATTGTTTCTAATGTATTTATAAGGTACCATGGGATTTTTTTGTTTCTTTGTATGTTCCTCTCCCACGGTATAACCCCTGTTTTCACTGTATTTGACATTGGTATAATTTGGGGAGAAGAAGGGAAAAAACAAATTGTTTAAATAGGGCTACAAGGTGACCCATTGAACAATAGATACACAAGATGCTATGTTGAAAAACCGAACTTTGCAATTTAGGCAGGGGGCAGGGTGTGTAGTTGTGGAGGTAGGAGGGAAGGGATGAAAGGAGGAGGCAACAATGCTTGATAAGAAATGTACTCATTACCTTGTTCATGTAACTATAACCCCTCTGTACAGTATTTTCATAATAAAAAACTTATTAAAAAAACAAGGTCATAGGTTTTCATAAGTAAAGAAAAGAGGATTCAAAACAAAATCTTTTGATTTGAAAATAGCACTTTTCACCACTTAACAGCAGTCCTTAAGGATCTCCATAGAACTCAACAACATGGTTCAAACAGTGTTTCTCATTCTCTCAGCTAGAATGAATGATTAGGAATACCAGACCTTGCTCATCACTTTGCATTTATTTTTTAATCTTTGAATAAAACTTGTAGGGTACGTGTTATCATTATTTCCAACTTATCAATAGTTCAATAAAGGCAGAAAGTGGTTAGTCTACTAAGTCAAGTAGTAAACAAGAACTCTGAGCATGAGATCCTCTGACAAAGATTAAGTTTGTAATTACCTAAGAGTTCATTCATGAAATAATCTTTTATATAAGAATAAATCCAGCACTGTGGACAATTGGAGAGAATAAAGCGAAGCTGGGGTGCACTGTACATTGCCGGATATGTTGCACATCCTTGGTCTCTATCCAAGAAATGCTTCTCAGGCCCAACTGCTTTGTCATGGCAACCAAAATGATCCCCACACTTTGCCAACTATCTGCCCTAGGGATAGAAGCAAAATTTCTCCCTCTGGAAAAATCATCCAGAAAGTAGAGGATTCTTCCATTCTGGGTAAAAACTGAATGCAATCTCATTGTTTCATTTCAAATTCCAAATGTTATTCTAACCATAGCACTTCTGTTAGAATTCACTTATTAATCCACATTTAAAAACCACAGTTTATCTTGGGGTTCATTTCACTTAGCATCATCTTATATGGTCATAGGTTCATAGCTTTTGACCTTTTCTGCTTGTCCTAGATATATACTAGTTATTGCAAATAAGGAAAACCTTGGGACCTAGGTTTCTTTGGGCCTGACTTACTTCACTTAAAATAATTTTTCCCAAGCTTTTCCATTTCCTAACAGTGTCATTCTTTCTGATGGAGGCATAGAATTCCATTGTATAGAGACACAAGTTGTTTTTTATCTTTCTTGCTGTTGGTTTTAATGTACTTATAATGTACCATATGATTTTTTCATTTCTTTTGTATGTTTTTTCCCCATGGTATAACCCCTGTTGTCACTGTGTTTGATTCCAGTGCCCTGAATCTTGTATATACATTTTTCTAATTTGGGGAAGGGAAGGGAAACAACAAAATGCTGAAATATGGATATAGGTTGACCCAGTGTAACAATGAGATGTACAAACGAAATTTACAACTTCTCTGGGTGGGGAGGGGGGAGTTGGGGAGGTGGGAAGGGAAGGGAAGGGATGGTAGGGGAAAAACAAAGGAGGAGCCAACAATGCTTGATAAGAAATATACTCATTCCTTTATCATATAACTGTAACCCCTCTGTATAGTATTTTTACAATAAAAATATATACAAAAAAACACAGTTTAAGCAGTGATGTTTTTCTTTAGTTATATTTTATGTTTTTTCTCTTTCTTTGTCTTTTCCTTCCTTCCTTCCTTCCTTCCTTCCTTCCTTCCTTCCTTCCTCTCTCTTCCTTTCTTTCATAGATTTTTTTCAGAAAAGTTGGCTAACTTTCAATATCTCAAAAGTGCTTGAGGGCAAACAATTGGGAAATTTTAACATCTCTTAAAATCCATTGTTATATTAGATTTAAAAAGCACTTGTCACCTATGCTTATATAGATTTAATGAAAATATGTTTGGGAAACACTAAGCTCAATACCTGGAATAAAATCAATACCTAATACATATTCATTAATATGTATTAATATTACCATCAGTATTACTTGTATCATAATCACAATTTACCTTTCTAGTTTATGTTCAAATCCCCAGAAACTATTATACTTCCTCTCCAGACTCACTAAAAACATTGAGGCATGTGAAAGGCATGTGAAAGGGCCACAGCAAGTCCCATATATATATATATATATATATATATATATATATGTATATGTATATGTATATGTAATCTTAGAGTCAATGGTTGCATTGAAAATTAAGATTCAAGGGCAAATTGTTGAGAAAAAAACCCACTATCATTATGAATAAAATACAACCATGCAAAGAAATTTCAATGTAAGAAAAACCATCAAAAGATCTGGGAATGTGGCTTAGTGATAGAGTGCTTGCCTAGAAGGCATGAAGCCATCGGTTCGATTCCTCAGTACCACATACACAGAAAAATGTCAGAAGTGGTGCTGTGGCTCAAGTGGTAGAGTGTTAGCCTTGAGCAAAAGAAGCTCAGGGACAATGCCCAGACTCTGAGTTCAAGCCCCACGACTGACAAAAGTAAATAAATAAATAAAAACCTTCCAATCATGGTACATAACTTTCAAATCAACATGACACTCTATGACAGTTATGATCTCTATAACAATTGTTTTTCAGTTAAAAAAAACTATTAATAGAGACATGAACTAAGGACCATAAACAAGCATAAAAAGTTCTACATTCTATTATGCTCGTTTGTACTCTTTCACCCAGCTCTTTGGGACTATCCTTATCTGAATCCTAAGCATATTTGCCTAGCTGTATTAATATTTTTAAACTACTCTAGTATTTCCTCACCATGGAGATTCCTCTTACTTACAAAATGTAGATTTCAAAGCCTACACTTGGCTATTTCATGTCCTAGATCAGAAAATTCTCTCAATATTTGCCTATGCCATGCATAAATTTTGAGATCTTATAAGAAACAGGTGTCAATAAAGAAAAAGCTACCAGGACACACAGCTTCATTTTGCCCTTTATGACACACAGATACTGAAAATTCTCTTAATTTTATGGAAAAAAAAATTGCTTCCACAGGGCCAATAACTTAAGATGGGGACAAAAAAATAAAAGAGCTCCAAGATCTGGGCTTGGTTTCTAAACCCATTCTGACCTTCATTGAAAGAAAACAGAGTAGGCAGTATGAGCATAAAGAGAACATAGGCATTTTAAAAGTGCAAGTTAATTATTTCAGATGAAAAAGAAACTCTCCCGATGAACCAACAGCTGCTGGCTTAAGGAGCTAGAGGCCCTGCCAAATTGTAAGATGGCCCTACATACTGACCCCTGTAATTACTAATTTCCTCCTATGACTGCATAGCTCTCAGAGAAGGAGATACACTTTAAAATCTAATCTTTGTTCCTCTAAGAACGTGGTATAGCAGCCACATCCACTGGTTCTTTTCTGGGTCCCCTCCCTGTCCCCCCACTCCCACCATCCCCAACCTCTGGTGGGGCCATGAACCTCACTCTGACAAGAGGATGGTGAACAGAATGCAAGTATGTCCCTTTGAGAAGAGGGCAGAGAAATGTCCCTGAGGTACCTCCAGATCTCTCTCGCCACGTGACAGCAGTTGATCTAGAAGTCAGATCTTGAGAAGATAAAGGTACATGCAGACTGACTGCTTGGCTTATGCCCCTAGAAGGAACTGCCTTGGTTGGACAGGAGCTCTCAGAACGTTTAGCATGTACAAAAAAAAAATGCAAATCAGCTGTGATTTCAGAATTCATTTGCTATCCTAGCAGACTTCTTGACTACAGTAATAGTAAGTACTTAATACATCCCTCTCTAAAAGCACAAATGTGAGAAGCTTGAGGATATATATTCTTTACCAGTAACATGAAAGTTTTGACACAGACTACAACAGAAAAAAGTCTTGATTTATTTTAGAAAGCAGTAGTTGCATATTCAGCATGCAAGACTATTTATCAACGCTCTATAAACAGCCTAAGGAGTACCAAGCACAGTTCCATATTGCTGACTAAGATCATATTCATGGCAAAAGATTATTATTACCATGAAGCTGCCTATATATACCAGGTACAAACAGAATGGAGAGAGCAGTCTATTTGGCAGGGAATGGATCTGTAACAGATTCATTTCCCATCCTTCTTCTACAGTTTATCTAAATTGCTTCTTTTGCCACAGTTCAGGCTATTTTGTGAAAAAGAGAATGAAACCTTTACAGTAGCTACCATCAACCCAGGAGTCAGGGATCCAGACCCTCCTCTCACTCTACTAGGTGTGACCCCTTAACTTGAATCTCTGGCTAGCCTATCTTTTATTATTTATTTTCTCACTGTTGAAATGGGTCCAATGATAGACCTAACACTAGATCATAGCAAAGATAAAGTAGCACCCCCCCACACACACATACAATCTAGCATAAATAGCAATATTTGTTGGCAGCCCAAAAATGTTGACTTCTTTTCCTACTTCTCTTTCTCTTACTCTCACAACCTTTTTTTTTAAACATCCTGCTTGTATCTCATTTCTATGTCATGTTTTTTTTGTTTAACTGGGAAATTAAAGGAAATGAATATTAGATGGCCAGCAATACCCCTACCATTACAGAATATGCATACCTTTCCTTGTAGTTCAAATACATTCCTTAATTTAGAATTTGCAACATGTCTTGAGAAAATCAGAGTCTGAGGTAAGAAGTTAAAGAAAGTATGGCAAAGGAAACACTAGCATGAGAAGACTTATTGGGAACTGGGAACAAATTCCACTGAATGCAGCCTATAAAATATTAGAAGCTCATTGGCACACGATGGTCTGTAGTTTCCTGCATTGTAGGTAATGCAGATGAATTTGAAATACATTTAGCACAATTGGTATATTGTTCTGCTCAGTGGAATGCAAAAGAATCTGAAGTTTATATAGCAGCACAAGTCTCATATTGCTCTTCTGTGCTCTGAAGAGAATGGCTTTCAACAGTAGGAGATGGAGTAGTACCTTCAAATCTGTTCTTATACCTTTATGCCAGTCTCAGCTAGTTCAGGTCTCAGCTAGAGCAGGTCTCTAGCCATTGTTCTTGATATCATCATTGACATTTCTGAAATTTGAACTGATATCATCTCCTGACCAAAGACTCAAACTTGCCCTTGGATTCAATACAATTAATATCCTCTGGATATTCTCACTGTGTCTACATTGGATACTGAATCTATATTGATTCTGGAAAACCTGTGTAAGAATCCATCCCCATCCTATTCAGGTCATAGCATTATCCAGTGTGATAAGATCTCAACAGCTGAAGAACCATTTAAAAAATGATAATAAATAGCCAGGCACCAGCATATCAAAGAAGGGGAGAGATAAGAAGCTTCTCCTTTATGCCTAATACAAAACTTTATTTGAAAGACAATTTTTTTCATCTCAAGCAGGGAAACGAAAATCCTTAGCAGAGTCGGGGGAGGGATCAATGTTGTAAAGAAGACAAACGTAATGAATAAACAAGCCAAGGAAAATGCATGTTGTGAAGGGAATTGGGAATCATTTCTCACTCATGCTCCTACCACAATGTGGTGTGCTACATGCTAAAAGAAAGTGGTTATACACATGTGATCTTTCCTCCTGAACGCCCAGATTAATAGTCTAATGGCAAAAATCAAAGTTTGGAGAGAGAGGCAGTTGCTAAAGTACCTACCTATCCTACCCTGTGAGGGCTCCTATTGGATCCAACCATCATCCCACACAATATCTGTCTTTAGGATGAGCTCCAAAGAATGACATCTTCCACTTAGCACAGAGCAAAGTGAACAAATCACCCAGATAATTATGCTTTTGCACCCCATTTATATACCCGTAGTATGACAATGACTTTCTCTTAAGCTATTTTCTCTCCCTGTGTTAAAAGGCTATTAAAAAATACTTTCTCAAATTCTTCTTGGTCCACAAGCATTTCCTTGGCAGATCCAATTTCATTTTTTTAAGCACTCTGTGCATACTATTTCCAGATCTAGTATTTTTAAGTTCAAACCTCCCAGATATTGGCTGAGGTATGTCTTGTACCTCCCAAGTAGCTAATTTAACAGGCATGAACGCTAGTACCTAGCCAGCATTAAGCATCCTTCATTGCCTTATCTAGGATGCCTATTAGGTAAGACTTGTCAACAAACAACAGGAAACTCAATTGCATAAGCTCTCTAGATATTGCTTATTTCTATATTTGTTGCATACAAACCTCTACCTTGCTATCATTTATCATCCAGAAACAGCCAAGAAGCAGAAACTGAATTCCAATAACAAAACCACAAAAGGACCAAGCTCCTTTATGGTAGGTCTAGATGGGTGTTAGCCAAGCCAAATTGAACTTTCTTGATACACAAACCCCAGCAAATATGCCTGCCTGCCTGCCTGCCTTCCTTCCTCCCTCCCTCCCTCCCCCCTTCCTTCTTTCCTTCCATTCTACTTAGGTGACCCTTGCTTATACCTGTTAACTTAAAGGCATACTACCTTGCTACTCAGCATGCCAAAGATCAGCAGAAGAAGCATGTGGGAGTTTTTAGGAAATGAAAAATCTCAGAATCCATCCCAGATAGCTTGAATGAGAATTTGCATTTTAATGCCATTCCTGAGTGATTCCTAGGGGTGAAGACACTTGAAGCATGGTCATTGAATATTTTAGCAGCAGCACTGTATTTGCTTTCAGGAAGTCTCTTGGGCATGAGCCAGATTTTATTGGAAAAGTTGCATAATTCAGTCCCACACCATCACTTTCTCTATTTCTCAATGTCTTTAAATGCATTGATCTATATGTTTTAATATACAGTACAAAAATGACAAAACAATCTTTCAAATGCAATATCATTTGATTCTTTTGATAACCCTATGCATGTTGTAATACATACCTTGTCACATATCACCTATGTAATAAATGTCTAGGACTTCATATGGAATAATTTGAATACACAAACTTCCAATGCAAAAATCATTGAGTTCTATGGGCTAAATTACCCCCAGGGCCCAGAAGTCATAAGCCCAGATTCTTCTTATTCTTGAATCTTCTGCTTTTTTGACTAAAATAACCAAGCTTATCCCATATAGAAACACCAAGCAATCATACCCTTGATAAAAGTTTTAATAACAGCCATCACATAATGGAATTGCTGTTAAGCCTAAAGTTTGCAACAACAACAAAAACAACAAAAATCTCCCCGAACATCTCAGTCCTCCATAGCCTGACTTCTTTAGTTCCTTTACACATGCAATAGAGTCCATAATACCACACATGTATTTATAGCATCATCAGAACATATTTATTCTGTTAGGATACTATGCAGTAAGTTTTCAACCATGGTCAGATTCAGGATGCAATTTCAGAATGTTTATCCCAAATGCAGGCCACATTTTGAAATAAACATGTACACGATGCAGAATACTAATCAGAACATTAGCATTCACCAGTTTGCTTCGCAGTTGCCACTTAGGTATAAAAATGAATCATTCTGTAAAAGCCTCTTGATCACTGCAGAATAGACAAGTGTCAAAACTCTGATTTTTACATCACAGAAATAGGATATTAGAATGAGAAAGAATCAAGGAGATCCTCTAGATATACCCTCGTTTCCATTTTATAAATGGCAAAAGAAAAGGTCAGTGAGACCAAGCCTTAGAGTAGAACTTATCCAAAGTTCTATTCTAGCCTGTGATGATGAGGTGAGTAAATTTCAGTCTTAGTTTCTAGATTTGCATGTTGGAATCATTGAACAAGATGACAGAAGAGCTCACATGCCTTGAAACATGTCCTATAGCATCCTGGGCTCCAAAAACAATTTTTTAAAAAGAAGATAAAATAATTAAAATATATTTGATATTATTGATGTTCTACCATGTTGATAGGTAACTTGTTTAATATTTCAGAACTACAAGCTTTGCAATTACCTCTCCCACCAAAAAAAAAAACAAAATAAAACAACCCAACCCCCCACAAAAGCAGAAGAAAAAAGCTGTTGGCACAGACTACCAGTGAAGTGCTCAAGGGAAATTCAAGCCCAGACTGATGGTAAGTCTCTTGCTTCCCAGTATTTAGTGACTCTCTCTGTCTGGGTTTTGCCTTATGAACTTTTTTCCCAGTTCACTGGAGCCCTTGGTGCCCAACCCTTAACCCTGAAAATCTATCTCTTCCTGGAAGACTCCTGCTTGGACACATCATTCAAATTCAGCTTTCAAGGATTCTAGGCTCCAGGAAGTTATACATTGGTTTTTACATCTTTTAAGCAGCTGTCTGGTTTCAGATGATCTTTTGTGAAACCTTTCTAAAAATTTTTAATCACTATTTCATTATGTTAATAAACAGAGTTGGTATGCATAATAAAGATGACAAATTCAGTCTCTGAGGGCCCTATCATTATGGTTTAACTACATTTATGTATCTTTCATTCCTCATTCATATATAGAGTAGTATCTTTGAAATGGCTTCTTTTTAATGAGCTCCATTTCCTCCCTTTCATTATTACTACTTTCTAGTGGGAAATCAGAAAAGCAATGGCTTAGATTTTTAAAAGGAGACTTACATATACAATTCAATAAAGCAAAACTAAGAATTAGGTATGCAAAGATGGATACTAGAGTGTCCCTACCGTATTGTCTTAAGCCAATTATTAAACCTATATTTAAGTGATTTGGCTAGTTTTTAGGGTATGCACAAATGTACCTAAAATACTGTGTCCAGTTAGCATTAGTATAACAAAAGAAAGCTACTTGTCTATTCCTAAACAATTGTACACAAAATTAAGTCAACAAAATTAAATCAATAAAATTAAGTCAACAAAAATTCTAGAAAGAATTTTCACATCTGATGTGTAACAATTATGTTATTAGTATCGTTATTCTTGTTATTTACCACTTAGATTGCTTATTATATGCTGGGCAATTGTCTTAAACACGTGTTTCCATAGTTTTAACTTTCTTAGAAATATTGCAGTGTCAGTCCTAAAACAAAACATGAAAATAAGAAGGCTCTGAAAGGTAACCTAAGAGATAAACCAACTTGTTGGTAGAGAGTGATAATGAATTATAATTGGTTCTATGAAGTACAACTAAAGATGGATGGTATAGGTAAGTTGAATTGGCCTCAATTACCATCTACAGGATCCAAAGTAGTATATATTTCCTGCCTACTGGGATGACTACTTATTTCTAAAACCTCTCAATAACAGGCCTCCATGACCAGCTTCCAAGGATGTGTCTGTAAGGTTTGACCTTTTTCATGGTGGGATGAAGTTACTGGGGGAAGTCTAAAAATCTGCCAACCTTAAAATGTAGAACAAAAAGAATACTGCCAATACTTAAAAAGGAAGCACAGCACAAATAGACAAATGAATCATAAGTGAGTCAACAAACTTATAGGACTTGTTAAATTCTCCTTTCTGAGAGACCTATGTGTGTCCCTTTATTTTTATTTCTATTATACAGTGTATTCATAGAATCCTGAATCAATTCACAGGGTAAGTTAAGCTTGAGAAAAGCCTGCACTTACCTCTCTTATCACAATGGCATCTGTCACATAGATGCCAATCCAAATATTAGATATTTGTATTGTATATTTTAAGGATTGTATATTTAAAGATGGGGCCCAGTGCTTGGCACCAGAAAGTAACAAATGTTGCTCTTAACAATGACTATTTTTACCACTATCATTTACTATTCATCTTACTAAAATTATTGCAAAACCAGAGATAAACATTTCACATCAAACATCCTTGATTTTAGAGTCTAACAAAAACAACTCATCTTTAGTTCTGTGAGGTTGCCTCATGTCTATAATCCTAACTACTCAAGATACTGAGTTCTGAGGATTTTGGTTCAAAGCCATGGCAGAAAAGTCTGTTGATATTGTTATCTCCAATTAAGCAGCAGAAAGCCAGAAGTAGAGATGTGACTCAAGTGGTAGAGCACCAGCCTTGAGTGAAAAAGCTCAGGGATAGAGCTCAGGTCCTGAGGTCAAGCCCCAATTCCATCAAAATAAATAAATAAGTATAATTTTGAAAGGATCATTTTCTAACATTCTGATAGAATAATCAATAGAACTATCAAAGCACAAAAACGTTCCATGAAAAAAAAAACTGGTCATATAAGTTATCTGTAGAGAGGGAAATATGTCCAGACTATGCAATAATTCGTTAAAGAAAGAGTTGATAGCATTTTTAGTATGCTGCTCTTTAACAAAAGAATATAGAAGAAAGCAAAAAGAAACTCTGGACTCCATTCTGAAAAAAAATATTTGAAGCTCTTCATAGTGTGCATAACAAACGAGAATATGTTTTTTTCTCCTCTAAAAAAAGACACTCTTACATGTCTTTATAATTGATTAACATTGCTTTCAATACTTTCTCTGAAATGAATGTCAGTGTATTTAGTTGTGGATTCTAAAATAACAAGACATCTTGTAAATTGCTTGCAAGATGGGTTTAAGGACAGCAATAAACTTATTATTTATTTTTCTTATATTTTTATTGTAAAAATACTGTACAGAGGGGCTACAGTTACCTGAGCAAGGTAATGAGTCCATTTCCTTTCTAGCATTGTTAAACCTTCCTTTATTTTTCCCCTACATCTCTTTCCTCCCCACCTCCTCCCTCCCTTCTTCCTCCTCCCACCCCCATAAAGTTGTAAAGTTTGTTTTCAACATACTGTCTTGTACATCTCATTGTTACAATGGGCATCCTGTATCCTTATTTCAGCATTTTGTTCTTTTCCTTCCCCTCCCCAAATGAGAAAAATAGATGGGTCTAAGGACAGTAATAAATTTATAAATTATTAAACTTGTGTGTGTGTGTGTGTGTGTGTGTATTTTCCCTTTGGTCAGTAGTGGGGCTTGAACTCTGAGCCTGGACACTGTCCCTGAGCTCTTTAGCTTAAAGTGAGTGCTCCCGCTTAAGCCACAGCACCACTTCCAGTTTTCTAGTGGAGATAAGAGTCTCACATACTTTCTTGCCCAGGCTGGCTTTGAACTGCAATCTTCAGATCTCAGTCTCCTGAGTAGTTAAGATTATAGGCATAAGCCACTGGCACCCAGCTTTTAAAAATAACAAGTGAATACTCTGGTTTCTCTTCAGATAGTATAAAACTTTCGCGGTTTACTAAAAATAACAAGTGATAATTTGGTCGTACAAAGGTAAATTTTGACACTGAAATCTACAGCAGTACATTCCAAACATTTTCCCCCAGGGAAACACTTCTTTTTAAAGTACCTTCATGCTAACATAACCAAAGGCACTCTAAATATCCCTCTTCTCATCATCGGCTAAGAAAACATTCCATTCCTTCTGGAAGTCATGAAGTACCTTCCAAGAATATGAAAGGTAGTTAAAGTCTGTTTTGTGGTTCTTTATTTGTTTTTGTTTTGTTTTTGTGGTTGAAACACCTTCTATTTCATATAAGAAAGGTGAGATTCCCAAAGGGGGAAATATTTGGCCATATCTCTCAATTAGTTAATAAATTACAGTTCATGACTTGTTCATTCATTCATGGAAACCCGGCTGTAAAGAATTCCATATATTTATTTAGTGCTAGTTTCATATACATATTGTGCTTACTTTTTCAATGAAATCAATTCCCATTCCACCAATATTCATTTAATGTCTACTAAACACAAGGTATATGCTTGGTAGACTGTTTAGAGTTGTATAAATAGAAACTCAAGTTTTATGTCTGCCACAAACATTCTAAAAACTAGCTGGAAATGTATCAAGTGTATAAAATTGCTAAAGTAATTGGCACAATGTAGTTAACAGCATGAAAAAGCAAGAAAGCTTGACAAAAGTTAATTTAACCAATTATAAAATTTGTGCTCATCACGTAGTATGGACCAAGAACAAGGAATGTGATTAGCAAAAGTCAAGAGCAGCTAAAATTTATAATCTGTTTATGTATCTGAGATTCAGGGACAGAAATTCATTTTCAAAGTCAAGACAGTATTTAAATGATAAATATAATGGAGCAGTGTGTAAGTTCTCAAAGAGAGAACTTTATGTACTGACATTAAGCGTCTGAATGGGCTTCAAAAAAAGGCAGAATTTAACTTTAAGTATTTATTACTAGCAGATACTGTGACTAGAGATACATAGAGGCATATTCACTGTAGCTGGATTTCTTAACATATGTTCATTGGAATAACTATATCAACAGATTTTCTTTTCATTTAGCTTTCTTGAATAGCTAGGACAATACATTATAGGATCAATGAGTTTCTAAAGAGTCTTTCAGAAGTTGGACAGTTCATGCTTCATCTACATCTACTTTGTGATATGTGCTATGACAGTCTTGAGTTTTTCATCCATTAAACTAGTGAGCACATAAAAAAAAACAAAAACTACCAGATTTTTTTTTACAGTGTTGATCATGTAATGAGATCATGTCAAAAGTGGATTACGGTCTATTTCTTCCACTTTTTCCTCTAAACATTGTAACTGTATGTTACATTTGGAAACTCTCAGTTTCTCAACCTATTATTTGCATGCTATTTTCTCTCATTTATATTATAAACCTAATTCAATTGACATATTTACAGTGTTTTGACAGTCTGCAAGTTGCTATTTCTTATACTTCTTAATATGGCTTTAAACGCGTAAGAGAAAGGCAAAAGAAATACCAGCCCCACAAAAAAAGTTCACAGTAACTGGTATTTATATTTTACTCCAAAATAAGCCCACTAGTAACTGTGCCATCTTTGATTAGGAAGCAAGTCTATTCCATTTTCTATTTCTTCTTATGCAGTTCACTAGCATTGGCTCAGAGAGTGAGCAAGATTCTTCTTTCTGCCTTTGAAATAATGCAAATCATCAAGAAGACAGAAAGAAAGGAATTTGCTTTATTCAATAATAACATTGGGGTAGTGGCAAAGAATATTATCTAGTATTATTTTTATAAAATTCTAGTCATTGTATTATATCTTCTAATAAATTAATTTTAGGGTTAGAGTACTGTCTTAAGTGGCAAAACCTTGCTAATGTCCTGGGTTTAATCCTGAATACCATCTGTGGGGGGTCGGGGAATGTATTTTACAGTACAACTCCTCTCCTCTCCTCTTCTCTCTTCTTTTGCTCCCTCTCCTTCTCTCCCCTCCCTCCTCTTCCATCATATCTGGAAATATAAGTCCAATCACACCATCAATCTACTCTAAAATATTTTTTCTCACTTGCAGAATTGCATAAGACTTTTTCTTGCATTGGGTTGTTTAATATTCAATAAAATACTGCAACTAGCACTGGAGGTAGGGTTTACTGTTCAATACAGAAATAATGGTATATAGTTTATCATTATGTTTATAGCTAGATCACTATTAGAAACCTCTATATGGTATTTGGGATTTTAATTTATGTTAAACTTTCTTATAAACATGGACCAAATTACTCAATTCCTAAATTTTTATTTTCAGAGGAAAAGAAAAAACAAAACAAAACAGGATGGGTAGTATTGGCCCATCATTTTTTCTCACGTACATACACTTACTACTCAATGTTATTTTGTTTCTAGTTAATTCTGCAGCCTGAGTACTTAATTGTGATAGTGATAAGAGATTTGAAAAAAGAACAGATATTTATAGATTCTCTGTAGAGCAATATATATGACAAATTCTTTCTTATCACTGTGATAAAAGCCAGCTCATCTTTAGCAGGAGAAATAGAAGCAGAAGCAAATTGTTACCCTTTTCCCTGACATACCAGGCAGAAAGACACTAAGTAATATAAACTGAAATACCATTTTCTAAGTTCTAAATAATTCCATTGTGAACTCTCAAACCACTATTCACATAAGAGATTATAAGTGGGCTGGGAAGGTGGCTTAGTGGTAGAGCATTTGCCTTGCATGCATGAGGCCCTGGGTTCGATTCCTCAGCACCACATAAGCAAAAAGAAAAAAAAAGCCGGAAGTGGTACTGTGGCTCAAGTGGTAGAGTGCTAGCCTTGAGCTGAAGGGCTGAGGGACAGCGCCCAGGCCCAGAGTTAAGGCCCCATGTCTGGACCCCCTCCAAAAAACATAGATTATAAGTAAAAAGTATCTACTTATAATCTATCATAGTTTAACTTTATATCTATTTTAAATTATAGAAGCAAGTATTTACAAAGAGATTTGCTATTGATGTATTTTCAACTCAAAAATGCAAACAATAGAAACAAAAGGCATATGTGTGTGAGATGTATATTCATACCTTTTCCAAGATTTATACTTACAAAAGGGAGGAAATGATTTGTTTACTATTTCTGCCAGCACTTAACAGTAATCTGAACAGTTAACACACAACAAAGGAGAGACACAGTACCCACTGTGTGGGAGATAAAGTGATCCCCACAGTGGAGCTTATCATTATTTTCGTTTAATCTTTCAGAATTTGTCTTTAATCTGCACTAAGGTTGCTTTCAACCTTACTTACCTTGAGTCTATAACTCCTTCCTTTTCCTATATATATATTTTTCCTAATTTAAATACAGACCTTTTATATTACCATGTCTACCACAGCATAGATATTTCAAAAGATCTCTTCAGCACACCCACTGAGTGTACACAGTCATTCCATTTTGTTAAGTAAATGGCTCTTAAACAGCCTCATTATCTGCCCGCAGCATTTAGCATTTTCCTCTTAGAAAGCTATCTTTCTCAATGTCTTCTCTAGGATACCCAAGAAGGCTAGAGGCTTCCCTTAGGATGTCTGTTGAAGCATAGACTGGGCTTTAAGCAAACTCCCAGATACCCAAATTCTAAAGAAATAAATGAAGTGAATTAGTACAAGTACCTACCACATTGCAGGCAGTCCAAGGAATAATCAGTTTCAAAACTACTTTGTAATATGGATATTCTGATACCCATGAAATGAAGGAAACACACAGACACACAGACACACACATACATACAGACGCAAGATAAGTTGTTGAAGTAAACTCTCAGCTTCTCTGCTCTGGGCCTCTGTGGTATCATGGAGGTTAAAGAAACATTAATACAATCTGTGTAGACAAACGAGGTACAGAACAGGACAGCTAAAGCTAGGGAGCCTAGAAAGCTGACTGCTCCTCGTACAAAATAATTTCATGTCTCTTTTCTTAGGAAGTTTCACATATGCAATATAAATTTATATAAGGAAAAACTCCCATATGGAGTTAACCTAATTTGTATGTAACTGTGTCAAAGTCTACCTCCCTAGTAAGCCCACATATTTAAAGCACACTGGCATGACATCATCTGTCTTTGCCCCTCAACTCGAGTGCTGCTCTGCCTTGCAGCCTTCAGCTGGTTTAAACCAGGCTTATTTCTCTGGGTCAGACCTCAGCATCCCTCACCAACAGAATCTTTCTTGCCATCACTCTGCTCCCAGATCTGTCTTGGTGAGCTCACCCAACACTTCATTCACATCCCCAAAATAACACTTGCCCCAATATAGGATATATTTCTCACACAAGGTTCTTCAACTTCAACTGTTGACTTTAGGAGCTATTTAACAATTTTTTTATAGGTCTGTCTTCTATGTTATAGGATTTTTTGTTTGTTTGTTTTTAGCAGACTCTCTGGTCTATCACCCCTAGATAGCAATAGTCTCGTAGGACAAGTGACTATGTCTCTATATACTGTCCCCTGAGGGACAAGGGCTGGTGAAGTGGACAGTGGGAAAGTGCTTCCTGGCCTACTTCCCCAGCATCAGAAACTAAAAGAGTAAAAGAAAAATGAACCAGCATTTGTGATCCTGAGGTGTGAGCTCTTGGCCACCACAGGGGCAAGGACTCCTGGGCCTCATCAGTTATATCCAAGAATAGCAGGCCAAAGCCATCCCATGTCATCAACCTCTGTTTGAAGTTAGGTGAGTCTCAGCACCAAGTAAAACACACTGCGTTACAGACTGCACAGGAATCACAGTTCATTCAAAATGAGGTACTCAGGAAGCTGAGATCGGAGAATTATGGTTCAAAGCCAGTCCATGTATTATTTCCAACTAACTAGCACAAAGCTGGAAGTGGAGTTGTGGCTCAAGTGGTAGAGGACTAGACTTCAGTGGAAGAGGCAAAGGGACAACACTCAGGCCCTGAGTTCAAACTCCAGTACCAGTGTGAGCAACCATACACACACACACACACACACACACACACACACACAGAGTAAAAAAAGAGTGACTCTTAAATTGTACTATTGGTTCCAATAAAATGAGATCAAACCTCATTGGATGAACTATGTATGGTAGCGATGCCTCAATACATGGGGGTGAGACAAGACAGATTCAAGTTCAAGGCCACTCTGGACTCTATAGTGAGATATTGTCTCCAAAAAAAAAATGTTGGGCATGAGTGAAAGAAAATACCATGCTTCCTAGATAAATAAATGCATACATAATGTACATGTTTAATGACATATATATTCCTGAAAATATACTGTGAATATTATGTTAAATATACACACCAATCATGATCCTTGTTGGGAATGTGTATTTAGAAAATGTGATGAAACCAAAGTGAAATCTCTGCTGGATTGATTTTTTTTTGTCAGTCATGGGGCCTGAACTCTGGGCCTGGGTGCTGTCCCTCAGCTCTTCAGCTCAAGGCTAGCGCTCTACCACTTGAGCCACAGCACTACTTCTGACTTTTTCTGCTTATATAGTGCTGAGGAATTGAACCCAGGGCTTCATGCATGCAAGGTAAGCACTCTACCACTGAGCCACCTTCCCAGCCCCCAAAGTGAAATCTCTAAGTATATCCAACTACTCTTACAAAAAATGTTCTATGAGCTTCTCAACTTTTTTTTTCCCCAGAGATCCATTTAGGGGGAAAAATGATAGCTATTTTGAAATTTCAACATCAGAGGGAGTTGATCACTGATAGGATGACAGTGTCTTTTTCCTTGATAGAACAGTCATCACTTCCCAATTGGGTGCAAAAAAAAAATTTTTAGAATCATTTAACTTTGCTGATTTCTGTAGAATAAGATTTCTATGGAATAAGTCAAAATATGTTGGACTGTAAACCAAAACCTCTGTGATCTTAGTGCCAATTGTGATGAACTTTTTTTTCCCCCTCATCATATAAATGAACCAGCCAGACATGGTTTCACTTATTTCCATCCTGAGGTTTAAATTAAAATTCTAAAAGTGAACTAGATTTGTCTTTAGGTAGTTTCAAATACCATGCAAAATCTTTTACTCTCACCAAGATGCTAAAAGCATTTGGTAAGACTAAGTCATTTCATGAACAAAAATAAGAATAGAACTTCCCAGTATCACACAGGGAGAACCTCAGAATCAGGAAGCAAAACCTCTTGATAATGAAACAGTATCATTATTTCAATGGCCACATGTCTCTTTCTTTCTTTCTCTCTCTTTCTTTCTTTCTCTCTCTCTTTCTTTCTTTTTCTTTCTTTCTTTCTTTCTTTCCCTCGTCCTTTCTTTCATTCCTTCTTTTCTTTTTCTTTCTTTCTTTCCTTCTTTCTTTTCTTCTATTTTTGTAACATTGAGGTTTGAATTTAGAGCCTCAGCTTCATAGAATGACTCCACCACTAAGCCACAGTCTGAACCCTACTTTTTACTGGATATTTTTCAGCAAGGTTCTCATTTCCTACTCAGGAACATGCCTGCCTGCCATCTGGCCCTTTTAGGCTTCCAGTAGCTACATGGTATCAGAGCCTTGCAAGATGCATCTGGCTTCCCTCAATGGAGATAAAGTCACTTGGATTTTTCTGCCCAGAATAGCTTTGAATCATGATCCTCCCAATCTCAGTCTCCCAAGTAACTAGGATTACAGGCATGAGCCAGTAGTGCCTGGCTCAGTGGTTACTTTTTTATTGGTTGCATCCTTTCTGTTTTTGATATATCAACTATACATTTCATTATTAGCTAGAAGTTATTTAGCTCCTATAAAAAGGAGGTAATTAAATATCTGCACAAATAGCGAAATTTTGCGTCATCATCATCTACTAAGTGGGTCAACTACTAAGTGGGTGAGTCCAAATTCACCTTATAATTCTTTGCTGATACTGAGTGCATCTCTGAGGACATAACAGCCTTCTTTGTACCCACTTCTTCAAACACAAGTCTACAGCAATGCTTCCAACTCTCCCTCCTCCCTTGTCCTGCCCTACTCCCTAACCCATTTTCCAGCTGTAGACGCCAAAGGGTAGCTCCAATGAAAGTAAATAAAAATAAATAAATAAATAACTGTATGCACTTGCAATTGTAGAGCAGTTCAATTTAGAGGTCAAGGTCCTTGCGTACCTGAGATAAGAAACAAACAAAGAAACAGCACTTCCACTTCCTTCTTTTGTATTGAAGTGGCTTCTGCTCTGTGATTACACCTAGGAACTCCTTGGCACTAATAAGTTACTTTAGGTTTTAAACAGCTTGCATCAGACCTCACACAATTTTTGAGTGCTTTGGAGGGAAAGGACAAGCAAGTCCTTGCTTGCTTTTTTTTTTAATTGTAGTATTTATTGTGACCTAGCAAAAACCCACAAGTTTATCTGGGCCTCTGATATTTTATGTATATGGTCAGGATGGCCCCCTCTGGTAGGGGATATCTGCACTTTGCTTCTGATGGGCTACATGGACTTAGCTTTCTTGAGCCTTAATGATGCATTTGTGATTATATTCTGTGTAACTTATTTACAGTACATATAATATATAAGTATCATGTAATACATATCATATAACAAGTATCATATATATTCCATATACTTAGCTATCTATGCATATGACACAGATTATTATTCATATTTATTGATGTTGGGATGTAGTAGTACAGGAATGGACTGATCCCTTAAGCAGAGGTGTTTACATAGCATGAACACACACTCACTCCTCACACATGCACATAGTACCCAGAGGAACAGAGAGATTGCAAAACATATAGATCTTAACATACATTTTATAGTTCTTTGTCAGCATAGATAGACACCATTTCATCTCAACATGGGTGTGGAAAAGCAAAGTATTGATTTAGATTTCCAAGAAAAGAACACAACAACAACAAGAAAAAGCCCATTCTAAAAATATTTATTACATTTTTGCTTTCATTCAGGGTTTCTATGTCTAGGAGAAATGATTTAAAAGCCATAGGATGGCAAAAATAAAATGGTGTTGATCATAAACTGGGTCCTAAGATTGATTTTTCCCTGTTCCTTTGACCTTTAATACACAAAATGGAAAGTTCCTATACAGTTGTAATTGAGAAAATCTGAGATATGAAAGTAAGACTGTCCAAAGTGTTATGCATACTATGGTTGAAAATATATAGTATGTTTTATTTCTATTCACACAAACAGTGTGTTTTGTACAGGCACTTTTATATAGACCTATCACTGACCATATAAAACAAAACATTTTTGGCAGAAATTAGGGACCTGATATTCTTCTTCCCATGATCCAAGTAATCTCTCTCACTAAGAAATGAAGTATTCTCAGAGATGTATTAATGATAGTTTGGTGAGTTTTTAAAAGAGATCTGTGACAATTGTCAAAATGAATTTGAGATCAGAAGAAATTTCCCCCATCCTCAAATAGTCAAGCTGCTTGGCCAAAAAAAAAAATCCATTTCTAAAAAAAGAGAATATCTTTCTTGGTTGAAGAAGTATTCTTTTGTTTATTTTTCCAAAGCTGTCATTCAAATAGGTTATCAATCTATACTTTCCTCCTGTGTTCAAACATTCAAGACTTCCTCTGGAAAAGAAATTTTAATAAGGGCTGTAAAAGAGTTTAAGCCGTAGGCATATGACTCAGAGGCATGATTAAGAAACAGAGTGTTCCATGACAACATAAAAAAAAAGATCTTTCTTGTTTACTTGGTGGTGGAGCTGAATGACATGCAAAAAAGCAGGTATTGTTCTTTCATTGTATGGGCTCCATCTCCAGTGCTTATTTTGGAGTCCCAGGTCTGATTTTTTTTTTCTAGCAGAAGAAACTAAGATTTGCTAGCAAATCTTCACTACATCTCCATTATCTTATCTATAAAACAAGAGTAATAGTAATTATCTAAGGAAAGAACATGCCACACAACTTTTTGAAGGAAATAATAGGTGTGTATGCATGCACACATATGGACACATCTTTTCGGTTACTATTTAACAATATTTTTATCTGTCAACATTCTGTCACTACAATGAAATACCTGAGATAATTTTAAGTTAAAAGGAGAATAGGGTTTTATTGACTCAGTTCTGAAGAGTCCTGTCTATTAGGAATTAGCCTCATAATTTTGGGTTTGTCATAACTAGTCCTCTAAGACGTCAATGTAGTAAAAATACCAAATACCAAATACAAAGTAATAAACACCAAATACAAATACAATCTCTCTATAGCCCTAATCAAGTCCTATGGAATCCATTCAAATATGTCTATGGTCTATAGAAGAGATTAAAGAAGAACTATGTAAAATAATTTATTCAGGCCAATAATACCTAACTAACCCAAGTACTGCTTAGGTAATGGAGCGGCTCTACTCTCCAGCTATGTGTCCTTGTGCCAATATCACAGTCTTTCTCTCACCAGTTTCTCCATTCATGCCACTGAATATTTCTGCCCATTGGCACCCAAAAATGCAAAAGATTTTTGGTGAAAGCCCATTAACACACAAACCATTTATTTGTCTGTAAACTTCACTTATATAGGAGACAGCTAAATCTTTAAAGCTAAAAATACAGATATCCTGTAGAAAACTAACTTGACATATCATCAACATATCAAATTCATAGTTGACTTTTCACAAAGCTGTGAAGACTCTCCTCAGGGATATTTTTTTTTCATTCCTGAAGCATAGTCCCCAAATTCTGGAATATAAAGTTTGCTAGCATGGCCACCGCTTGACTTCTGTCTTGAGATGTGCAACTCTTTTGTGACATAAGATTGGTTGAGTTGAATCACATGTCTTGCAGAGCTAGATCTAATAACTAATGAACAAGTAAAACTCTCCAAATATTTAGAGACAAGACACATATCTATGATTAGAGTAGAGGAAAAATACACTTAGTGATTTCATGATGCAAGTTCTGAAATAATATGATCCCGAATTCAAAAGTTAATAACACCACCAACAATTAGTTACATTTAATAGATTCATGATCTCCGAGGCTCAGTATCCTGTTCTAGAGACTAGTGTTTATGGTAATGGTCCTAAAGAGAAATGCTACAAAAAAGTTTGTGGAGGAAATCTTGGTAGAGTGCATGCTACCTTTATTTACTTCAGTGCCCTACAGGCATGACCCCAAATCAGGACCTTGTATTCAACAACATGTACATGTCTACCATATGTATTTGTGATTGGAAATGAGCAGACTTGTGAGAAATTACAAGAATATATGAATCAATGAGTGAATGGATGAATGAAGGAATGAAGAAAGAATTTTATAACTCAACTCATCCACTCTGTAGACTACAACAGCTCTTGAATCCTGACAAATCACAAAGAAAGATATCACATCTCTCCATCATGTCCTCTCTTTCTAAGTACTAAAGGATGTAGTATTTATGTCTGTGTATATACATTCTTTCTTATCTTCACATGATCTTACTCTAGTAAGCCTAAAGATATCAGGCTGAGAAATATGCTCCTAGGTACTTTGGCAGAAAGTAGGAAGTCATTTTCTTTAGATGAGTACTCTAGCCTCAGCCACTGTTATTCATTCTCTTTTACAAGGATAAATCCATTTATGTCTTGAAGAGACAGATGTATCAATGCCATCAGGTGCTTCTGCCAATCACCTCCTGCCAAAGTCTTGATGTTTTATTTCATTACTGCAGGCACTTTCCATTAATTTGGAAACTGTTTAAGAGTGTGAGTTCCAAAGGACATAGTTTCTTGGCATTGGTAGTTTGAAAGGCTATTTAATACATTACTGAAATAAGTTGATCTCTTGCCAAGAAAGAAGCAGTGGCCACCCAGTTCTCATCAGTTTCTGACAATATGATTCTAATTCTTGGCCTATTGATATCTTCATCATGCTCTATCTGGAATTGGTAGAAGCAAATCAGAAAACTCTACTGGGTGAGTAAAAAGGAATAAGCAAGCATTTTGTGCATAAATCTGACTTCCTCCATTTCACCCCTATCTTTTCCTTCTTTCTTTTATTCCTTCCTTTTTTCATTCTTCCCTCCCTCCCTCCATCCCTCTCTCCCTTTGTTCTTTCCTTTCCCCCTTCTTTTGATTATTTCTCCTCTCCCTTTCTTCTTCGCTTGCTTTCTTGCTTGCTTGCTTCCTTCCTTTTTCCTTCCCTTGCTCCTCTTCTCTCTTCTTTCCTTCCTGCCTTTCCTTTACTTTCCTTCTCTTTTTCTTTTTCTCTTTCCCTTCTTCTTTCTTCTCATCCATCCTTTCCCTTCTTTTGATTACTTGTCTCTCTTCCTTCCTTCTTCACTTGTTTTCTTGCTTGCTTCCTTCCTCTTTCCCTCCCTCCCCTCTGTTTTTTCCTTCCTTCCTTTCCTTTGCCTTCCTTCTCATGTTCATTTCCTCTTTCCTTCCTTCTCCTCTGTCCTCCTTTTTTCCTTTCCTTTTCTTTTCCTTCCTTCCTCCTGTCCCTTCCTCCTTTTCCCTCCTACCTTTCCTTTCTTCCCTTCTTTCCTTTTGGCCTTCTCACTTCCCTTTCTTTTTCCTCCCTCCCTTCCTTCATTTCCTTCCACCCTTCCTCTATTTCCACTTTGCTCTTTCCTCTACTTCATCCTATAAAATAAGAAAATAGTAACATTTGTTCATTATAGAAATAAATTTGTTCATTATAGAAATAAAGGAGAATTTTCTATATACCAAGTGTAATAGATACCATTATTGCAAAACTATATATATATGTATATATCTGTATCCTGCCATTCTAATTCAGGTCAGTTTTATTAAAAACAATCTTTTCTTTCCCATGTGGTCACATCTTTGGAGAGCTTCCTGTATAGCCCTCATAGATGGGCTAGACTCATTTGAGATGATCCTGGTTGCCTCATAGCTTTTTCTGATGACTAGTTTGGGGATAAGTTCTAGACAACAAAATATAAAGGGAGACTTTGTGAGTATTATTGAGGAAGTTCCTCTTACTCTCAAAGAGGTGAGGAATGCATTTACCCTTTTCACTTGGACCACATCTGGATATGATAACTATAATAACTATAACTTCTGTGATCACAGGGTTATTTTGCCTAAAGAGAAGGTGGATAATGCAGAATAATAAATTAACAGAAAGATATTTGTCTTGGCTGCTATTGGCAATAAGGCAATAAGCCAGATTCACTTTTCTGCTGAACACCTTGTTCTGTAGGAAAATTAATTCCCTTACTGTTTAAAAGCCAACAGAGATAAGTACCACTCAGTGTTTTGCCAGAAGGCTTCAGGTAGGTCTTCCTTGGAGTACCTGGCTTTGTAATATAATTTGCCTTTCAAACCTTGTAGAAATGCAATATGAGGACTTAGCTCTTTAAAAATAACAAAATGGAGCACTGGGTGCATTATACATCCCACAGGTGTCTTCCATGTACATCATAATTGCAAGGAGAAAACATTTTATACAGATGCACCAACTAGCTCTGGTCCTCAAGATTTGATCTGGATTCAATCAAAATACTCAGATGCTTGTATCAACTTTCATCAGCAATAGCTGTGCAGTTGGGAAATAAGAAAACCTACCCATAGAATAACTTCTGTTACAGACTCCAATTCTTGCAGTAGTTTTCAAGTTTCCCAAAATATATTTGGAGAAAGTTAGGTATTCGAATCATCTGATTACAATACTACCAACATGCATATCATGTTGATATGAAGAATATTTTTTCTTATGTGTCAGTGTTATTTTTATCAACTAGAATTTAAGATGTCTAGAGGCAGTTCTCACAGTGTTAGTGCACCATGTTGGTAGGATCTAACAAAAAGCTACCTATAGAGAAAATATCCAATTCTATTTTGTGACCATTTCACTATGTAGATATGGAAAAACAGCAAAACTTTCAGCACTTTTCCCCCCCCATTTTACCCTGAGCTTATCTTTTATTAAGCCTATAATTGCAGTTGAATACAACCTAAATCTAACTAGGAAGGGTGGAATAACTGGGGAAACTTTTAACTATTCCTCATTTCTTTATCTCCTATGCAGAGTACACCAAAATGGATGAGGACAAAGAAATCAGGAATAGTTAACTTGCTAGAATAGAACTTCTGTAAGTCAGCAAATCAATATATTTATGAATCAGCACATTATCACAAAGAATAACAAAATGGGTATTATCCAAGTCCACACTAAGATGATAATAAAAATGATGAAACTAAAGAGCTACATGCCAGACGAAATACCCATTAACTTCTGAAATCCTCATAACAATTCTTAAAGTTGAATCTAATTGTTACACAAGTTTTTCAATATAACCAAGACTGAGAATGTACTGGCTCGATCGATGTGTGCTAGCTTACCGGTGGAAATTTGAAGCCATAATTTAGGAAAAACAGCTACTTTCCACTTTATGCCCTAAAATGTCTGTAAAAGTATTCTCCATGCAGGTGAAAGAAATATAGAAAAGGGGATAGCTGTCCAAAACTCTTTCCTTACAGGAGAACAGGACTACCATCAGAAAATATCATTTATCTACCTGAAAATAATAGAAATAAAGCAGTTGATGTTGGTATAATCTGGGGAGGGGAAGAGAAAAAACAAAACTGTTTAAATAGGGATACAGGTTGACCCATTGCAACAATGAGATGTATAAGACACTCTGTTGAAAAACAAACTTTACAATTTGGGCAGCAGTGGGGCTGGGGGGGGTAATAGTTGTGGATATGGGAGGGAAGGGAGGGTAGGGGAAAAACAAAGGAGGAGTGAACAATGCTTGATAAGAAATGTACTCATTACCTTGCTCATGTAACTGTAACCCCTCTGTACAGTATTTTCACAATAAAAAGATTATTTAAAAAAAAGAAAGAGGACTGAGAAGGTGGCTCAGTGGTAGAGCGCTTGCCTTGCATGCTCAAGGCCCTGGGTTCGATTCCTCAGCACCACATAAGCAAAAAGAAAAAAGCCGGAAGTGGCTCTGTGGCTCAAGTGGTAGAGCGCTAGCCTTGAGCTGAAGAGCTGAGGGACAGTGCCCAGGCCCAGAGTTCAGGCCCCACGACCGGACCCAAAAAAAAAAAAAAAGAAAGAAAGCAGTTTGCTAATAACTACCTTAGATAGGTATCTTCCTTTTGCTCTGGCTTCTTTCCATAGAGAAACAGAAATCTAAGTAAAATATATATATATATATAAAATATATATATATATATATATATAAATGATTTTTAAAAAATATGCCATCACATGAAAATTCAAAGAATACTCAATATTTCAGGCTCAAAAGAAAAAAGGCCAGGGTGGAGAGACGTGGAGAAAATGAGGGAGAGGGTGGTACTGCTCACAAAGCAATGTCCCCATCCCGTTACTTATGCACCTGCAACCCCTCCGCACATCACCTTGGCAATACAACTTACATTGCTTTAAAAAAAAAAAGGCCCGATGAAAATTGAGATTTGCTTTTGTCATAATAAAGAAGTCCAGTACTATTCCGATGACAAATATGTTTTGTCAGACAGGAAGACCATTATGGTATTTAATTATTTCCTGGGACAGAAAAGAAGGAAGCCTGTGGAATTCTTCAGTAGAAAAGCCCACCATGTGTGACTTCATGGGAAGATGACAGAAACCGTTTCCATTGTAACTAAAACACAGTTCATGTTATAATGAATCTGGGTGATAAAATCGAGTTTCAGATGATATAGAGTGTGTGAAAGATACATTTGGACTTTCTCTATACTCCATGGATTACGCTACCCCAATACACAGCAGAAATAAACAAAACAATCAAAATATTACACCATTCCCCGAACACAGGATGATCTTAATGAACATGGACAAGTTGACCGGAACTGATTCTTATAGCATTAACAACATTAGGATCTGAGTTAAAAGAGAAATACAATAGTGACTCTGTGAACAAGTAATATGTCTGAATATCATAGTGCTACGGGACCTGGGCAAAGTGATTTTTTTAACAAAAAAATGACTGAATCCCTTTTATAGTGAAGACAAAACTCATAGTATTTGTGAGGGCTAAGTAAGTGAGTATGTCATGAACCATGATGTGCTTGCCTGTACACATTCTACACTTCTTTTTGGCAGTTCCCATGCCAGGATGACCATCAATCACACACATAGTAACCTATATGTATGAAAGAATCAGGAAGTATCTAATGTATGATCTCACATTTTAGCAAAGAACACAGCTACCAACTGCAGACTAGATCCCCACCATCCACACCACTGGGAAGGCTGCTCATGTGACCAGATTCTGAATGATAGAATATACACACAAATGAAGTGTCCACTTCAGAGTCTTAAAGGGAAGTTTATCATCTCACAGTCTGATACCCATTAAAGGTTTGAAGGTCCAATGTTACCCAGACATCATGGAGAACACAATGTAAAAAGAATCTGGATTCTATAAAAAAGTTTATCTACCATTGTGAGATGTTAGCTACCAGTTAAATAAGTGGTAATTTAAGGGGTGGTTTTTGAAAAGATAGAGCATTGGGTGCCTAAATATACCCAGCTCTTTTCTTTTCTTTTTTTGGGGGTGGGGGTGTCCAGTCGATGGGGCCTGAACTCTGGGCCTGGTCACTGTCCCTCAGCTCTTCAGCTCAAGGCTAGTGTTCTACCACTTGAGCCATAGCACCACTTCTGGTTTTTTTTTTTTCCTTTTGCTTATGTGGTGCTGAGGAATTGAACCCAGGGCCTCATGCATGCAAGGCAGGCGCTCTACCACTGAGCCACCTTCCCAGCTCTACCCAGTTCTTTTCTTTCTTGGAAGGAAAACTGTTTCCAGTGTACCAAAACAGAAAATGCAGGGTATTTTTTTTAAGCATGTGATTGATCAACTGCCAACATCTTAAAATTCTCTTAAACTGGTAAGGTTTTCTTTTTTCACATCCCTCAATTAAAAGAAATTCAATTCAAAATGATCATTTACAAAAAAAAATGGTTTTCAACTAAGCTTGGCAAAATCTTTTGAGTTCTTGGATAGTGTACTTTTGACTCATTCATTCCAGTATGCCACATAAATAAAACAGTGTCATGAGAAAAACAGGACCCCTAAATGATCTACCCACATATCCTTAGCCTGAAATTTCAGATTGTTCAATATAACAGACTTACATTGTGTAACCATAAATGCTCTTTTTTTCATTTTAATATGGTGATGCAATGCCTTTTGCTTATTTGGATAGGAATTTCTATACTACCATTCTGTGTATCCACTCAGTATTTATACTGGGCTCAGCTGCCAGGAAAAGAATCTTATCCTGAGAATGAAATGTGCTTGCTGTTCTAGAGCCTGTCCTCATTATCCATCCAGTCCTGGAAGAGTGAGGCCACTAACTATATCTTCTTGTAGATAATCAATTGCCCTATTTACCCATCATTTTGGAATTTCACAAATTTGTGACCTACACAGACCAACCATTCTTACACATATTAGGCTGCTTCAGGGAACTAGCGAAGCACATTGCTTAGTGTTGATTTACTACACTGGATTAAACAGAAAAAAGTCAGGGTCTTAGGCCACTTATTTGAAAGGTCCGCCCAAGTGAATTTTGTTCTACTGGAAAGTCTGTCATTTGGAGGTAATGTAGATTTAAGTAAAGCCTTCTCCTCTCCCAGTCCTCCTCCCACCTTGGGCACAATTAATATTTCCCTCCTTCCACTTTCCCACAGCACTTTGTGAAAATTTCTAGCAACATTTCTTCCATTGTGCTATAAATATCTGCTCCCCTGTCTTTTCCCTGAGTGGCTCAGCAGCTCTGTCTTTCATTATCCTCTTGGCAAGATTGATCTCATTACTTTGCCCTTTTACTTTGCCTCATGTATTTCATGCTGGTACTTTCTAGTGTCATTTCATTACTGCGGCTGTGGAAGTAACTTAAATGTGCTCAGAGAATATACGTAACGTTAAGAAACTTCTTGTTCAAAGAGAACATCACAATTTTAGATATTTTAACAGGGCTTTAACTTTTGCTCTGCTTTTGCAAATCTCCCTTAAATGTGCTGGTATCACATTTATAACCTCAACGTGTCTCAAATTAAAAACTACACTTCAACTGAAGTCACAATCAATAAGGGAGAATGGATTGTTCTATTTTCTGAGAGACGGACACAAGCAGGTATTGGGTATTTCAGCTAAACTCAAATCCTAATACTGCTAATAGCGCCATTTGGTACTAATACGTTGTTAGGAATTAAATGTGAAAAGTAGAATTAGGAGCAAGAAAAAGAAACATGTCAATAAAATTCAGCTTAGGCAGACAAATATGTGGTCTGCATTTGATGAAGAGGCGATATGCACACATAAATAAATCATTAAAATCTACCCACTAGCAGTCTGCTCAGTTTACAGTGATTTGAGTTGCTTCTAGGAGTAAGGGAAAAGCTAAACATGGTTTGTTTGGTTTGCAGAATGAAGGGGGAAAAAGAATTTAATACATTTTAAACATATGCATAGTACAATACTACATTTATGGAATTACTAAGATGATATTAGTAAACAAGTGGGACATATCTTCTGATATAGTGTCATATGAAAAGAAGAAGGGGAATAAAAAGAGGAAGGAGGAGGAAGAGGAGCAGGAGGAGGAAGAGGAGAGGAGGAGGAGGAGGAGGAGGAGGAGGAGGAGGAGGAGAAGAATAAAAGTGTTGCAGTAAAGTTCTATCCACACAGTTCCTATCTCTAAGACATCATCAAAATACTTTGGCAAGTCTATCATGTAAACCTGAATATGGTGTTGCTTCAAGTCACAGGAGGGGGGTGAGGAACATTACAGACATTGATTCCTCTGCCTTGGAATATTATGGGCTGTTTGCCTAACTCACTAAAGCAGGTTTATTAAGCACATTTAAAAGTGGGAACAGCACAAAACAATTATCAGGAAGCTTAGTCTTGAGTAAATGGGGGAGGTTAAGCAGAGGATGACAGACTAATGGTGGGTGAATGCAGCCTTAATATCCAATGTAAATATGTGAAGATGAATTAGGAAAAATTGAAGGCAAGTGTGGTTTGGGAGAGATGGGAGAGAATAATGAAAGCAATGACCTTGATCAAGATGTATTGCACTCCTAAACTGACATGCTGAATTGAAACCCCTTGTATAATTACTTAAAGATTCTAAAATTTTAAAAAGAAGTTAACATCTATGTATATAACATCTATATAGATAGATGTTAACTTATATATACATATATATGTAAAATATATATATGTATACATATATATGTAAATATATAAGTATATATATATGTTAACCTATATATGTTAATTTATATATACATATATACATAGATGTTAACTTCTTTTTGAAATTTTGGAATCTTTACATCTATATTAACTTCTTTTTTAAATTGTAGAATATGTATGTATATATATATATATATATATACACACATATATACACACACAAAAGAAAGGAACCTATTTTGTTTGCACAATGGAAAACATTTGGTCTATAACAGTGATAATGTCAGTCTCAGACTTTTTGGCTCTGATACCTATGGTCCTTCCACTGCCTTAATAGAAAATCCACCTTCAGAATTTTGGATTTCAATGCCTGGTCTACTGCCTCTCATTCCTTCTTCTTCTTCCTCCTCCTCCTGTGCCTCTGCTTCTTCTTTCTCATCTCTCCCTCTCCCCCCACTCTTTTCCCAATACCCAGTTTAAGATTTCTCCTCACCTTAAACCTTAAATGTTTCCTTCTACAATATTCAGCTTCTATTATACAATTTTCCTTTTAAGAATATACTATTATTGAGGATGATGGAGGACAGACTCATTCTTTTTTGGAATTGGAATGAAATAATAGCCCACCTATTATGCCAAATTTGATTTTTGTCTCAGCAGCATACTTAATCTTAGACCTTAGTAAGTAGTTTATGAAAACTCATTAATTAAGTCATAACTGAATTACTATATGATCTTAATGAGAAGTACCTTATTTCATATATTAATGCTATTTTGATGAAGTTGGACATAATTTTTTATTTAAGTATTTGCTTAAACTTAACATAGAGCTCCCCTATGACTGAGCAATCCCAATCCTGGACATTTACCCAAATGACCACAAACAAGGCCACACTAAAGCTACCAGCACAACCATGTTCATTACAGTATTATTTACAATAACTAAGATATGTAACCAACCTAGATGCCCCCAATAGATGAAAGAATCAAGAAAATGTGATATATATATATATATATATATATATATATATAATGGAATTCTATGCTTCTGCCAGAGAGACTGACATGCCCCATTCGTAAGGAAATGGAAAGACCTCGAAAAAATTATATTACGCAAAGTAAGCCAGGCCCAAAGAAAAGCAGGTTGCATTGCAACCTCATTTGCCATAACTAGAATATGTCTATGATATTCTTAGCAGGGGATCACAATATCCCAATCACTAAGTGCATATATAATGAAGTGTATCAAAATGAACTCCAAGAATTGGAAACAAGAGGTTCTTGTTATGTCCTATATGCAGTTATTTCTATTTTTTTTCTTTCTGTTTTAGTTATCTGCACCCTTTGTTTTGCATATAAGCTTATCTGATCAATGGAAGGGAAAGGGAATCACAGAAACAGTAGGAGAAAGAATGAACTAATGCACCAATGATTCTCACTAGACACTATGTTGGAGATGAACTTTGCAACTTGGGGAGAATAGGAGTGGGGAGGGATAAGCGGGAAGAAATAAGAGATGGGGTAGCAGTGCTTAAAATGAAATGTACTCATTACCTCACTTATGCAACTGTCGTCCCCTTTCGAATATTTTTTTAACAAGAAAAGAAACAAATTTGCTCAGATAAAGTGTTTGATAGGATCTTATGGTGCTTTTGTTTTCTGTGCAGAGTAAATATTAGTGTCTCAGTTATGTTTAAGCATTAGGTTTGCTTCGAAGAGGGTAGACATAAACTTAAAAAGAAAGTAGGGATGCACAGAATGAAGTTCAATGGAAATAATCCGAGGTTCGCATACTAGAAAAAGTGAACGACTCACTGCTATCCACAGGAACATATTTAACATTCTACACTTATTGGCTTTCTGCTTCATAAACTCCGTGCTTCAAATCTTTGTTGCTTTCCCTGCTTTCTTCCTGCTGGAGACGAAATTACATATGGACAGCAAGTCAATGAGAGGAAAGATAATTCAATCCTTTATGAAAGTGGCACAGAGTTTCTTAGTGACTAAAACACCCTTTACCCTTGTGCTATGACTGTTTTCCAGGGAACACTGGAAAAGACAAGAACAGCTTTGTGAGTGTGGGGTGGCGTCTTCATCTTGCATGCCACCCTCCCATGTGGTAAAAACACAAGCTATGCTCTAAAATATAAGCTATGCTCTTGGTTTGGTTATCCACTTGAGGATATCTTTTCACAATGAGAAATTAAGTCTATGAACGACTGTAACCAATGGCACCTCAGAGTGAGAGAAAAGGTCGTAAGATTGCATTGCACTACAGACCTTCAAGAATCTTTGGGAAAAAATGTCAGAATATACACTAAATTGAATACAAAGGAAACTGTTATGATTCTGAGTTTACATTAGGAGACATTCTGTGCAACTCATACCTGCATACTTCATCTGACTTCATACACTGAGCTGTACAATTCTTTGGGGAATTCTGGATGCATTATATCCCTTTAAGTGTATGTTAAAAAAAAAACGAACATGGGGAGACACTGAAAATATAAACAAGCATTCCTTCAAAGCAATGGTTTTAAAAAACATGGCTTTAAAAACCTGACATTGGGGGACACATCTGGAGAGTCTCTTTGAACCTATGGTACTAAACATGGGCTGTATACACTTCTGTCTCACTTATAGAGCTTCTTAAACCAATTCATAGGCATCCGTCCTTCCTGGAGAGTTTGGATTGGCAGGTGGGGAAGCCAAATGGATAATTTCAAATTTCTTTCGGAGAGTCTGATACACCATCAGAAATGAGAACCATTGGTTTAGTCTCTAGGAAGAATCACTTGGGTACCTTGCATTTTGGCTCTGCTGTTCTCCTTGTAAAAGTTGATTTGAATTCCATACTTGTCAGCTTTCACTTTCTGAAGGAGGAAGCGAATATTAATTCTTAAAGGCTCTGTATTTGAGGTAGAACCTTTGTTTCCAAGCCTCAAATAGGATTATTCTGAATTTATTTAAAATCAACAGCCTAGAGACTTTTTTTTTAGTCTCAGCCCAGCTGTATGCTCCTCATGGTATAAATTGAGATGCAATAGGCTGAACGTGTATAGCATGCCTATAATTGCAGCTACATAAGAAGAAGTGGTAGGAGGACCAACAGGTTAAGGCTAGCTAGGGCAAAGATTGAGAGACTCTATTTCCTACTTATCAAGAGGTTCTCTTTTCTCTTGTCCTAGTTCTCTTCTTTGTCCTACTTTGTTAAATAACTCTTTGGTAAATTTAGGAAAAGTACAAATGGAAGAGCTAGGATTTGGCTCAAATGATTTGCCTAGCATATAGGAGACCTTGGATTTGATCCCCAGTAAAATACACATGCACGTGCATGTACACATGCATACATGTGCACATGTATGCACATGTGTGCACTTGCACACACACACACACACATAATCAGTACAAATGAATCCCAGCAATAAAATCAACATATATCTCAGTTTAGACTATACAATGAATATATTGACTGGATGAATCATGAAAAGAAACCACTAAGACTGAATCTTCATGAATCCATTCCCTGTTGTGCACAATGAGTTGCACACTTCTTTATGTAACCATAGAATTAAATGGATATTCTTGTTCCTATTTACTGAGTTTGTCACTAGGCTTATTTACCATTATCCAAAATTATGATGAGGTAAGCAACATTCAGGAAGTTTAACTCCTTAAGAAAGGTACTAGGCTGCTAGCATGAAATTGTGACTCGGTTCAAGTTCTTTTTCACTTGATACTTGCTTTTCGTTGCTCCACTGTCACAGTCCAAACAGAAAACCACATCCACTCTACAGCAATGAAAAAAAAAAAAATGAAGCCAGCTCATGTGCCTTGTTCTTTCTCTTTTTTGTGACCTGGAGTCTATTTTAATAAGTATTCTAGAGGGAATAATAATTTTCTCCAGGTCATTAAGCAGTGATATGCAGTCTTTTTTTTTCTTTTCAGATAAACACAATGGGAAGTAAATTTCTTATTCTGCTTTTTCTCCAGTAGTAAAGGATCCATAGATAGCAATTGAGACAATTAACAACCCTTACATTTAGGAGCAGATCTTTCAATGCTAGCTTAATCTATCTCTTTTTAGAACCTGGAATTCCTTCTTGGAATCTATTTTGACTGGAGGAAGCACAGGACAAAAAGAAGTTGGATTACTCCTATTGGAGACTTCCAAGGTTAATCTAACATTTCCCCTGAAAGACTATTGAATATTCTACCTCCCATTTGGGTGGACCATCAGTTTTCTGATGTGTGTTTCTCAGAGGTGATGAGGGGAAGGTTCATATCTTCAGGTCAGAACATAAGTCATTTTTTTTTCTATTATGAGAGCTATAGATATCCAATTCAGTAAAATGAAGCACTTTATTTTTTTTAGTTATAAGAACACATTAATAGCTAAGAAGCTTTAAAAACAAAGATGTAGTCGCGCGCATGTGTGTGTGTGTGTGTGTGTGTGTGTGTGTGTGTGTGTGTGTACCAGTCTGTGACCAAATTACCTCTTTTCGTGATACCAATTATTTTTAATTAGGTCCCACTGTATCATTTTAACTTAATTATCATCTTGAAAATATTATCTTCACACATAGTCTCATTCTAAGACACCAAGAGAAGTTGCGTAAGGAACTCTAACTAAGAATTTGGGGGGAGGGGTGGGAGCGTCACTCATGGGGCTTGAAATCAGGAACTGGGCACTATCCCTCAGCTCTTTTGCTCAATGCTAACACCCTAACATTTTGAACCATAATGCCACTTCTGGTCTTTGAGTAGTTAGTTGGAGATAAGAGTCCCACAGGGATTCTTCTGGCCAGGCTGGTTTCGAACCTCATTCCTCAGATCTCAGACTCTTTTTGTTGTTATTAAGTTCTTTTTTAATTGTGAAAATACCATACAGAGGGGTTACAATTACATGAGCAAGGTAATAAATACATTTCTTATCAAGCATCGTTGCCTCCTCCCTTGCTTCCCCTTATATCCCTGCCCATCGCCTTCTCCCCCTCAGATAAAGTTGTAAAGTTCGTTTTTCAACATAATGTGATCTAAGACTCTTGAGTAGCTAGGATTACAAGCTTGAGCCACTGGTGTCTGGCTAGTAAGAATTTTTTGAGAAACACTTTAGTCTATATGACTCTCTTTCTCTATAAACAGAGCAATTGTCTCTTTTTAACCCAAGGAACTATTTTCTTTAATAAATCAAAGAAGCTAAATATCTCTCATAATGAGGCAGAAGTGAGAGGAAGAGAATGTAGGGGGCATTGACTTTTATTTTCACAGTTGTTCTTTGCACAGTTGATCAGAAGCTGGAAATTCAATACACAAAGATTTCCACTACTACTGGTCTCCAGCTGCAGCTCACCAGATAGATCATTGACTGTTCATAGGCAGAACACTGTTGAGAGTTATCATGCGTATCTGATGCATCTGATCACAGGAGTGTTTACAAACAATCTGTAAGCCAGCCCTGATTACTTTTGGACTTCTCATTTCTCAACTAGGTAGATGGAGAGGAAAAGCTAGGCACAGGGACATTTAAGCACACACTGTACCTGGGGTTATAAGAGTTCTAAAGCTTGAATTTCTGTGCTTTTCAGAAATCCAAAGAGACTTGCATATACTGGGGATAGTTGAACAAAAATGTTAAGCATCCCAAAAGAATCGCATGAATACCTGCAGTCTTAACTACCCAGACATAGTTTCTAACTAAGGAAAAGTAACTTCCATATTAAGCCACAGCCAATCCTCCAAGCCCCTGTACCTTCCAGCAGGGAATAAATCTGAATATCCTCATATACTCAACGTTAGCAGTTTCCTCTGTTTTAACACTGGTTTCCATCCCTTTAACAGCTGTGAATGGGGGAGAAACAACAGAGGGGCTATGTTTTACAAATCAGGAAAGACAGCTCCCGAATCCTGTTTTTTGTTTTTGTTTTCCTTGCTTGCTTTCACAGAACACAAAGGTAGGGAGTAGAAAGTTAAATTTCTTCCAGTACTGAAGTTCAAACTCAGTGTAAGTAGCCTACTTGGATGGTGGTTATCATGCCCCAGAGCAAAATATGTCATCATGCTTGCGCTGTTCTGAAGTAGGAGATCAGTTGGACTGAGACAGCCTCAACAATCATAAGCTTTACATTTTTCCTGCCAACTAGTACTTCTACCATGGTATAGCTTCTCATCTTTACAGTTTTCACTGGATATGACACTCTAGCCCTTTGGGGTTCATCAGCCCCAGGTGTAGACCAGCGTTTGTGAAGGTGGTGGAGACACCCAAATAAATCTTAGGGATGAACTTTTTATGGGAGATATAATGGTGGCAGATTGATATGCAATGGGCATCCAAAGATTCACCTGGTCAACTCATTTCAGACCCAGGGAGTCATACAGTAACATTTTATTCTACTGCATCCTACGGATGTGATAAAATAATGAACTGCCAGTGAGCAGGTGAACTTCTATCATGTCCCATTCATTCTTTTGTGAAAACGATTCCAGTCAGGGAAGGTTTGGTCTTATTGCCAGGGCTTCTTTCAGAAAAAAAAAAAAATCATTAGCGTGAGACACTAAAAGATTATAGAGGTCCCTCTTCAGTTTGGAAAGCAAGCAAGCACAGCTGAACTCATGAGTTTCCAGAGAGAGAAGAGGTTTTCATTCATAGAAGTTGCATGAGAAAATCGAAGTATAATGGGATTACCTTGCCCATGTAATTGTAACCCCTCTGTATGGTATTTTCACAATAAAAAAATTAAAAAATAAAAAAAACAAAAAAAGTAGTAATGGGAAAACACTTTGAGATTTCCTTAAGAAAAAGAATATTTGGTCAACATTTTTTTTCTTCCTGGCCTAACAAAAATATCAGATTCACTCACCAACTGTGGAACACTATGAGTCTTATCCTGTAGATCTCAAGGAAGTAGACTCAATATATGCCTGAGAATATAATGGATACAAATGCTCTATGATGTAACCATGTCTAAATGGCTGATTCAAACTGAAGCTTATGAAAAGTCTACAGGAGCCATGAATACATGGTCCAAGAAAACTAATTCTACATGTTACCCTCCCTTTAGCGAAGATTAATGGAAAAGATTCTATAAACTCTCAAAAAAAAAAAAAAACACCTGAAAAGTTACATGTATGGAGTGAGAAGGTGAAAGTCTCAAGGTTTTCATTAAGCATTTAATGGTATGCAACCTCCAAGGAAAGTAAAATTTACCCAAGAGCTATTCAACTGTTAATGCATTAAAGAGTAAAATATTTGCTAACAAGAAATCATAATTTTGGTCAAATGTCTTCATTTGGTTCAGGCCTCAACCAGAAATGATTGTAGAGAAACATGAGCCTTACTCTACAAGTATTAATTAAATTATTCAAACTCATGAACAGGAGGTAAAAATATGATTCATTCTCTTTTATTCTGTCCCTGTGAAAGATACTAAATCCATTATTGCTGTAGCAGGGCATGATAATTTATCTTTCAAAAACAGTTCTGAAAATAAAAAATCAAGTTCCTGACTCAAATTTGAAAGGGAAAATGCAGACAAGAATAAAATGTTTATCCTACAAAATTAAGAAGCGTGAGGGAAGGGATAGGTAGGGGAGGGGTGGGTGAGAATATTGAAAGAGGTAGCATTGACCAATATTGTATTCATAAGCTGCTTTGTTAAATGGCAATTCCTCTTAGAACTACTTAAAGACAACAATAAAAAGATAAAAGCAAAAAAAATCAATGTACATTTATATTTCTCTTCTGTAACAGACAAACCATAGGTTTCAGAATGTATCACATTTCCTTTGACCTCACAGTATCTGCTCACTAACCAATATTACTGCATGAATGAGATTATTTTATGAGTTAGTATATGGTCCATATACAGAAAGATGCCAGGAACTAAAATTTATCAACAAATACTTTCCACATTGAAAATATGCTCACATGCCTGAGCAAATTGTCTTAGTTTTTAAATCAGGAAGTGTATGTTTGTGTGTGTGTGTGTGTGTGTATTTTTGCCTGTGTGTATTTGTCCTGGGGCTTGAACTCAAGGTCTGAGCACTGCCCCTGAGCCTCCTTGTGCTTCATGCTAGCAGTGCCACAGTGCCACTTCTGGCTTTTTTGAGTAGTTTATTGGAGATAAGAATCTCATGGGGACTTTTCTGCCCCAGCTGCCTTTGAACCACCATCCTCATATCTCAGCCTCATGAATAGCTAGGATTATAGGTGTGAGCACCGGTGCCTGCCTCAGGCTATCTTATTAAGGAAGAGTTAAAATAATAGTATCTGAGTTTCGTGATTCTGAAACATTTCATTGACTAAAGAACAATTATATTACACTTAATTGTGACTATTATTTTATTCCTTTTATAAGTCCTACTTAAAGAAATGTGAACTATCTTCATTACATTCTTATCTCCCACAGTTTATTTCTATTTCAATTACAATATAGTAACTAGTGAAGAACAATATTGGAAGTAGAATTCAGAACTCCTACCTAAGCTGCTCTCTACCAAGGAACATTAATATCTCTGTGTGTGTGTGTGTGTGTGTTATACATTTCTTTCACTCTCTGTGTCTCTGGTATTTGTCCGTCTCTGTCTCTCAGAATACATTTACGAAACACAAAGTTTTGACTTATAAAAAGTAGAGTTCATTAGTTAATTAAGGAAAATATTAAGTAAAAATAAAATGCTACTTTGATAGAAACTAACTAGTTCCTTCAGTTTTACTAGCCCAATCATACTTTTTCAATGGGATTAAAACTCAGAAGAGCATCTGAACATGCAAATTTCCAAAATAAGTTTGATGGGACATTTAGACAAAATAATTTACTAAACTATAAAAAGGAATGGTTTACTGAAATTATACTATATTAGATTTTGCTTTAAGTGACTTCCAGCTTTAAGTATTCACTATTTCATTTCTATATTTTCAACATTGATGAATTATGATTTATCAAAGATATATACGAGAAAAGATGTCTTGCTTCCTACTTAGTCAAAGCTAGAATCATAGCAGGAGGAGAGGTAGATAAACATTTACAGTGATTAACTTTGTGATATGTGACATGGTAGAGGGTTATATGTTACATGTCACAGAAGAATTACAGAGGCAATGATCAAGACTGCGATGGGAAGATAAGGTCAATGTATTCCAATAACCATTTCATACAATGAAACCAACTATCTCAAGGTGACAAGAGTAAATTCTGGACTTTATAAACACTGGCACAAAGTATACAATCCATAGAAAATTCCGGGGCCACATACTTAATACAATATTTTATTTTATTTATTTATTTATTTTTTAATTTGGGGCCTGGATGCAGACCCTTTTTACCTCAAGGCTAGAACTTTATCACTTGAGTCACAGCTACACTTCCTGCTTTTGGGTGGCTAGTTTGATGTAAGTGTCTCAAACTTTCCTGCCATGGCTGGCTTCAAACCACAATGCTCAGATATCATACTCTTGAGTAGCTAGGATTACAGGCCTGAGCTACTGGTGTCTGGCCAAGACTTCCCTTTTAATCCAGTTACTTTAGATAAATAAATTAATTACTTGCATAAGTCCCCCCCCAAAATTCCTTCAGAATGACTGCTAGCGTGTAAGCAACCATGTTCCACTCTACTTTACCACATACATAAAAGAGTTTTATTAGTTAGAAACTATTTTCAGGGTTTTAAAGAACTCATGAATTCCACATAAATAAAAAACATCATCTGCAAAATTTAAATACATGTCCACCACTATGCTCATCTACAACTTATGCGTATCATTCAGTAAAATGAAGAACATAACAACAAAAATTGTTGCCTGAAAATAAAAAAAGATTTTACACCAATAAATTTCCTGACAACAAATGGATGGCTTGGATATGTGGAGTGTGAAACTCTAAGACCATGTCTTATTTGGGAAATTTTAGATGTAAATGTTGTGAAATGTACATATTTCTCTAGGTGTGGTCTCTTCCTCTCCCCAGGTGGAGGAGGATAGGGTGGGAACATTTTAACACTGAGAACCTATTGCTTAGATGTCATTATATCCATGAATAATTCTCCATGTCTATCAAAAGTATAGTTCTAGTTGCAAACTGGGGAAAAGAGAAGAACAAGAAATGACCTTGGGCCAGGGTCACAAAGAATATAATTTCCTATCAGATCGGTCCCTTGGCTGTTTCCCAGATTCATGACTACTTCTGAGAAACAGCAAGATAGATGTGCAGTATGGGAAGTCAAAGGAGCATTCCAGGGAGGGGAATATTTCCCGTCAAGCCTGCGGCCATAACCAGGGCTTCCCTTTTAATGAGTTAATAGAAACATCAAACCAAGTGCTGAATCAATGAATTCACCTACTTAATTTCGTAGTTAATTACTAGAAGCAAGTCTGAAATTAAGTGCTTACCCTGCGGAATACTCACACATGTGCGTGTGTCACACACACACACACACACAAGACACTACAATGTGGGGAAGGATTTAGCTAGCCATAGATAGAAGGGAAGAAATACATTTGGCAAGCATGGTGAAAAAGGAAGCAGAGGAAGGGCTGGGAGACAGAAGGAAAGGAAATAAGGTATCAGGATATGTAAGAGGGGAACAAGAAAAACGTATTTCCATTCTCCATGGCAAAGATAGTCTTATTATCTGCAAATAGTTCTATGAAATGCTGCAGACTCATCTTACACAGCTAAAAGGACTACTGGAGAACAATATTCTGAATGAGCTCTTCATGTACAGAAACAGAAAGTTCAGGAAGGTGAGGCAACTTGCTTAGAGCCTTATGGCCAGAGGCTAGAAAAATCAGAACTGGAACCTGAAATTTGACACTGGAATTCAGTGTGGGAAATGGTAATTCCAGAGAAATATTGGGGTACCTAGTGTGGCAAAAAGCCCACATTTCCTATTTTATACTCAACCACCTGCCCCAAGTGTTTTCTACCAGGGTCTCGATGTTCAGGTTTATGGCAGTTTCCTACACCACTGAAGAGAATGTTCAACATGGGGTCACTTGTCATGACGTCTAATGTCTTCTATTGACTTCTATTTGTCTTCTAATGACTTCTATTTGTCCAAATAATATTAGGAGAAAAATTTAATATTATCTAGTATCATAACCACTCACCATTAAGAAAGGGAATTTTTGACACAAAAAATGGATGACTCTCTTCAACTGCCTTTTCATTTTAGAGAAACTTAGTATGGTTCACTTCTTTCCCCCCTCCTTGTTCTGAAGAAGACAATCACATCCTTGCACACAGAGCCTGGCTTTCGTACAGGAGCACAGAATACCTAGAGCTGTGAATTCCTGCGATCTAGAAAGCAACTTTCTAAAGGGGACCTTGGTAGGAAACTTAGCAAAACAGTTCATTTTATTTCAAAGAAGACATACTGCCAAGTGAGTTCTCCTAATGAAGAAGGTTGCCTGGTGCCAAGTAGCATGTATTAGAGAAGCGAATGAAAATCTAATTACAGCCAAAGCAATGCTTCCATTTTAAATTTCACTTTCTTTATTTTGTTGGTTTGATTAAGATTAGCAGTTGGGCTGCTGGGGCATGGCTGAGCTGGGAAGATCATAGCTTTAAAGTCAGCATGGCAGAAGAATCTGTGAGACTCTTATCTTCTAATAAAGAAGAAAAGGAGAGGTGTGCACCAAGTAGTAAAAGTGCCATCCTTGAGCAGAAAAGCCAAGCAAGGGTGTGAGTCTTAGTACTGACAAAAACAAATAAAAGGGTTTTAAAGTTGGAAGCATGTTTTTCAATGATGAAGTCTATATAGAACATATTCATATACTTACTACACACACACACACACACACACACACCACACACATACACACACACACACACACACACACACACACACACACACACGGAAGGCTGGGTGGAAAGAACCCAGCTGTCCAGAAGTCAAGAGGCTGACTGACCTCAGAAAACATTCATACCAGGTTAGGAAATAAATAATAAGTACGGAGACAAACAGCCCATGCAAACCAGGATAGGACCAATGGGAAAAACAAAAGGTCCAGCCAAGAAATACACAGGGGAACTGAAGGAAGAGCTTAGAGATAGAGGACCTTGGAGGTGATCCAAGATGTGTGGATTGGAATCTATTTCACAAGGAGGGGTCTGCTGGTAGCACTAAAGCAGTGACTTTCAAAGATAAAGTTAACTGGTGATAAGGAAGGGCTGAAGGAGAAATATGAATCAGGCTGTGCTTAGAGTTATCTGGGACTAGTAAGTGCTAAAAGTCTGAATTAAGGCAGGAAAGGGGAATATTCTAGAGACCACATTAAGCAAGAGCCTCCTTTGCTTTGTCAGCCAGAAGGGACACGAAGCAGTAGGCCAGCTATTGTAGGATATGAATATTAGCCAGCCTTTCCCCCATCCTCCTTTTAACAAAACGTTTTAGATTTGGGAAGCTAAAGCCAACACTGATATTAATGTCATTTTAAATTCTTTGCAGAGAAGATTTTGGGTCAAATTCAGAGTAGGGAATAAGAAGAATAATTCTCTGATGTCATTCCATAGCCTGAATCTAAAGCTTCAATGTGCAGGTCTTTCTCTTGGACTTTGAAAACAGAGCAAGAGAAGTGGCACACATCTTTAGAAGACACTTCAAGAGAAGCCGTGAGGGAATTAGAATACTGCGATAAAAGCGTGGGGATTGTGTGTGTGTGTGTGTGTGTGTGTGTGTGTGTGTGTGTGTACAGTGAGGAAATATTTGTCCTTATTCCTAGGCTTCTTCAGTTTGCTACTGTCTTTTGTTATTCTGTGTTGTCCATATGATAAGGCGATATGCTTAAAGATACAGAGAGATGGCCCAATATCCAGATGAACTGAGAATGGTAATTTTGTTTTATATCTTCTTTGGTAACACAGTAAACCCTGTGTTCCAGAACTACGTTGCCTATGTCCCTTCTATGTACAACCTCAATGTAAAAAAGGGCAGAGAATCATGGAAGATCCAGGTGCTGGTGGCTCAAGCCGGTAAATCCTAGCTACTCAGGAGGCTGAGATTTGAGGATCACCAGTAGAAGGCAGCCTAGAAAGGAAAGTCTTTGAGAGATTCTTACCTCCAATTAACAGCTAAAAAGCAACACGTTGAGCTATGGCTTGAGAGGTAGAGCACTAGCCTTGCGTGAAAAAAGCTTAGAAACAGAAAGAAGAGGAAGGCCCTGAATTCCAGCCCCAGTACTAGCAAGCAGGCACACACACCACCTCCACCCTACCCCCACCCCCAGGCATACACAGACCCATGGAAGAAAGAGCCCTGTGTCCATTTCCCATTACGTTTTGTGATGATAAGATATGGTAAGTATGTGGGTCAGACTTAGATATTCCTTCTTAAGGACAAACAGCTGGGAACTTCTAATAGCCACACAGATATCGAAAGGGTAAGTTTCCAGGAAAAACTGACTGGAATATGAAGTGTCTTTTTGCTTCTCACTAGCGTCAGAGACACCTTATAGCCTACCATGGTTTATGCGTGCGGACCACAAAATGGTCAATGGGTTTAAATTAAGTGCTGCAGGGAAAACTTTACTTTCAAATAATCAAGAGTTGTGACTGAGTAGTTGCCCTGGCCCAACTCAGAATTTGCAAAATACTGTCACAGAATGTATAGTAATCGGTGAACGTGTTGATGCTGATGCTATTACAAGGCTTAGAAAGGTACAGTGAGATACATCACTCAATTGTTCTTACTGTGGGAACTTTCCAGGAGAAATCTACCTCACCAATAGCTTTTCTGAAAAGCATACAGATGTACTTTAATTGTGAATTTTAAGCATTCCATCCTATAAACACCAATTATGTATCCATAGTGCTTTTAGAATGGTACTCATCACCACCAGAGCTGCAAAAGAGAGCATCCTAGTCTTGTAACTGGGTGAAAAGTTGTTATGTGACTTCAATATAGTTTCTCAACAAATATTTCATCCAAAGTCTAGAAAATGAATTCCTCTATTTACATGTCTCAGAAGAAGCAAAAGACTTTATGAACAGAGAAGATGGAGCAATTAGGCACATGTTATACCACTGATGAGGCCTCTGAACTGACCAATTAGATGGAATCGAAGCACACCCAGCCCCATGCAGGTGACCAGGTGTGTGGGTCTCTGAGATGGTTTAAATGACTTTTCCCAGTGAACTGAGGAATTGAATTTACTGAAGAATATTCTTTTGTTCTTGATTTTTATTTCCTCCTTCTCAGGCAAGCCTGAAGGATTGCTTTCAAAGAGAAAGGATTTGTTCCTTCGAGATGAGTGGAACAATGCAAGAGTAACATAAATGTAGATGGAGTTGCTCCCCTTACATCTAGATAGGGAGAGCCAGATGTATTGGAGGGAGAACAAAACTCCCCAGAGGGTCACTTAAAATTTCAATAACCATGTACAATATATCGTTGCAGAGAAATACAAACAGAAATTAAACCTTGTGACATTATGAGGAAACAGCAATTTGCCCTCCTCAGTGTGTACTAGCAGACACAGAAGGTACTTGTGATTTTTCTTCTCTCCATTACTTAATTCCTGACATCTCTCAATAGTCCCTCAATTCCTTTTGAGGGTACACTTAATCTTCAGGTTCATTCTTTCGAAGCCAATTATAAACTGTAGATACAGCATATGATCTATGCTGGCCTAGTCAGTTCAGATGTCAGTATGATCTCTTTGCAGGTTTTGTCTTCTTTTGGTGGGTGATTGAAGAAAAGAAAGGCTGACAATGAAAATTACCTATTCAAGAAGACCAAGACAATAAAATTACATAGAAAATCAGGCATGCTTTTCTGTGGTATCATGAACACCTAGATCCAACTAGAGCTGAACTTCATATACTGCAAGACTTTTCAGTGGCTCGAGTCAGTCATTTTGCTCACTGTAATTACATGGTTTTCCCTCTTATTTCTAGTCTAACTCATTACTACTAACACATATCAAAGTTAGCTGGCCCTCCTACACACAAAAGTCTGTAATATGGATGAATTGAATCTCAAGTGAAAAGCCAAAAAGTTTATCTTATTGATCCAATCAATTCCACTTTCCAAACTATAAAGCCATACAGGAGACACCAGGAATCTGATAAATTTAGAAACTTATATTTTAGTGCCCTTTTTTCCTTTTTCTAAAAAAAAAATAGATGTTCACTTAATTACCTTTCACTCTTTTCGTCCCAAGGTTCTGGCCCAGTGATTAATTCACAATCCTCTTGTAAAAAAGACACTCCTTACACTTTTACAAATATTTAGCAACATGTAAAGTGCCCTCCTCAAGACATTTGATGCAGTAACATCTCATCCCAAGTCTGTACTATGACTACCTCCCATAGTATAGACAAGAACAGTGAGGTTCCAGAGACTAAGTTGTTCAAAAACACAGATCTAAGATGTGACATCACTCATGTTGGTCAAGCTGCTGTGTCTGTGCTTTTATTCCACCAACCTTAGAATCGTGGGCTGCTCGGAATAAGATAAAAGCCCAGCATCTAACCTATAGTGATTACTATGAGGCAGCCAATGGGAGAGGAGATGGGAGTTAGGCTTTGACAGATAACGATGTCATTTAAAATCTTCAGTACGTGAATCTGAAATACAGGAAAGAGCTCCTCTCTATGCACGAACACAAAGGGCACTGATGACTATCCTGGCTCTGAACTACCCATCCTCCCTTTGAAGTGTTGATCTTGGAGTATTCGTTGAGAAGCCTAGGTAGGGTTCCAATACCAGCCCTGGTCTAAAAATGCCATGTGGGAGTCCACCTTCACTGGCTGCCCACCAAGGATGCGGAAAATTCTTAAATTTGCTCTCCACGAACCCTTGGGGATGTGCTGTGCCTCGTCCCTGGCTGGACTGAAAGGCCCAGAGGAGCCTCACAATGAACAGTAGACAGAGAGCAATAGGACCTAAGCCTTCAATACAGACAGAGCCTCTGTCCCTTCTTGGCTGCAGCGAACAGCAGCAGGGTTGGACCTGAAGTGATGGCACGGTGCCGACAAAGCACTTTGGCACATGCCGGGATATGAAAGGCTCTAATGAGACCCATTTCACAATTCAGTGGCCACGTGCATTAAGCAGGCAAAGATTTCTTCCTAACATTCTTGTGATAGATTCTATGTTCCAGGTCTGTGACATGGTCCCCCTAACCAGCCCACTTAGGCCTAGATCTCATTCCTCTTGCCTTGGCAGTGAAATAGACTGCTGACAGTGAGAGAGAGAGACACACACAGAGAGAGAGACAGAGACAGAGAGACAGACAGAGAGACAGACAGAGAGAGGAGATAGTATTCTAGCTTTAGAGAGATAGGAGGTACACAGATTCCCCTCAGGATCTGCAGGAACCTTCCAGAGACCAGTGATGCATGCTAATCCTTTCTATTGGTTGAGAAAGTGGGATCCTTCATAGTTAAGCCATTGTTCTTTCTAATTGTCAGAGACTGCTGCTCTGCACTTGCCTGGAGCGATCCAATTAACATATCACCACAACACCAACCATTATAATATGTTCTGGTCTCCTACCAACAAGGGAAAGTCCCAACCCTACTTCCATCCACTGCTTCCATCTAATTAGGTCTTTAATATAGATAAACAGACTGGGGAAAACAGAAACCTGGAGAGAAGACTCTATGTGGGACTCACTTTTGCACTACTAGAGACTTCATGGAGTTGGACTAGAGGGCTGAGTGGAGGGGAAGTAAGAACAAAAGGAAGAAGGAGAGGAAAGGGGACTGGGAAGGGAAGGACTAGGAATGAAGACAGACAAGCTGGAATGGAGGGAGGAGGAGAGGGAGAGGGAACGGCTGCTTGCTGCTTTGGGGAATTGAAAAACATGTAACTTCTGCTGGAAACTATTGCCATGGCAACCTTCAAACAATACAGAGAAAGCCTTCATAGTTCCATTCCTGCCTTCCTGAGCACCACTGTGGAGATGTTAACTCTTTTAAGAGAGGCTTCTGATTTTCTGTGTTTTCTGTGAGTAAAAATCAGAAGCATCTGGATCTCTACTTATGATTCCTCTGAACTGATTTACCCATACAGAGACTGACTCTGACCCCGGTTGAAGTGATAGGTCAGCTAACAGACCTATCCATAACCTTCTGCCTAGATTAGAAATGCGAGGCGGGGATTATGCCTCTCTTTATTTTCTTTCCAGGCTTGATGGTTCCATTGCTCACAACAGTTTGTTTTTGGAGAAAAATCAGCATATTCTGAAATATAGCTGGAATCCAACTGGAAACTTTTCAGGAGAAATGTACCTTTACCTTTTCAAACACATGCATCTTGGTTAGAAATTCCATATGTTAGGGGCTGTGTGTGTGTGTGTGTTGTGTTGTGTTGTGTGTGTGTGTGTGTGTGTGTGTGTCTCAAATCACAGAACACTTGCCAAGCAAGTATAAGGTTCTCTGGAGAGGAGGAGAGGAAACAGAGATGGGAAGGAAGAAAAGAGGAGACAGGCAGAGAGAGGCTAGGGGAGAGAAGGGAGGAATAAGAGAGACGGGAAGGGAAGAAAATTCCATACCTTATCAATTGAAGTTCCTACCATCAGTATCAAACTACTAATTACAAGAAAACATGCCTCTTACCCAGAAAATGAGTGCCTTAGTTCTACAGTTCTTAGGCGAATAAACAAATATCATTGACAATAAGATATCCATTAACACATCACAAATAAATCAATCCATTTGTCTTAGGCAACCCCATATGTACAACAGATGAGGACTGTAGGAGAAATCAGGAGAGAATTTTTTTTCATTTTTAATCTATGAACTTCCATAATTTTCCATGCATCCTTTAACAACAAATAGAATAAATATAAAATGAGGTGGCTGAATTCTCTCACATTCCTCACTATTTATTACTTGGTAAAAATAGATGAGATAAAACAAGTAGGCTGTACACAAGAAAAGTGTACGGTCTCAGCAGCTTGTAGCTTAGCAAGAACCAAGAACTAAAGTCATCCTTGGCTGCTCCAAATATATCTTTTCCTTTGCCTAACTTCCAGATCATCAAGCTTTATGGGGAGGCTTGGAATAGTGAAGACATAATTGCTCTGGAAGGTCCTAGAATTAAAACTTGTTGAGAAGATGAAAAGAAATAGAATTTAAAAGCTCTAGGACTATTACTACTAATGACCTCATAACAAATGCCATTACTACATATTAATAACAGTTATCTCTAGGTGGAAAGAAATCATAAAGAAAATCTCTTTAAAAACAGAAAGGAAACATTCCAGCAGTCACATTGATCTTCAAAGATTGCAGAGTACAATTAAGCCACAATGAAATAGTATCTTATCATTTAGCAATATATGGCTCTTCAGGAGTAAATGAGGAAGAATGATTTTGAAACATAAAGGCAAAGCAACATATTTGAGAATGTGTGGCTGAATCTCATGAAACCGGAAGTTCATGGATTATGAAAAATGACTGCAACTTGCCACTTTCAAGACAAGAAAAAGCATTTTTATGAAGATCTTTTAAGACATGAATCATTGGATAGGTTTGTGTGAAGGCATTTCTCAATCCTCAAGATTGAAATTTAGTCTGAGAGTCCTTGAGGAGTAGGAAGATACTCCACGTTACTGTGACAATGATGTAATACAACTCTAAAGGCCTTCTTGATTTTTGTGAGCAGTGGCCCTTTATTACTGATGCCAATAAGGACTGCATATTAAAAAAAAAAACACTGCAGGGGCTGGGAAGGTGGCTCAGTGGTAGAGCACTTGCCTTGCATGCCTGACGCCCTGGGTTTGATTCTTCAGCACTACATAAGCAAAAAGAAAAAAGCAGAAGTGGCACGGAAGTGGCACTGTGGCTCAAGTGGTAGAGAGCTAGCCTTGAGCTGAAGAGCTGAGGGACAGCGCCCAGACCCAGAGTTCAAGCCCCACGACCAGACCTCCCCCCAAAAAAACCCTGCAGTGAGCCCCTTAGCAAATATAAATTAAAACATAAATTTAGCATTGATTTTTATGGATTTATTTTATAAAATGGGATCCTTAAACATGGGAATTATGAATAGGTCAAAAGCTATGCAGAAATCATACTTGGACTTACAAAATTCCATGAGGAAATTAAAACACTTTTGCCTGTGTTCTTCAATTTATATCAGCTCACAGCAATATTGTTCCTTTTAGTGTATTTTAAGACATGATGATCAACAAGTCCATGTTTTCAAATAGTAAAAAAATAGTGCAACAATTTGCAATGTGTGTTTTTGTGTCTGTTTGTTTTTTTAATGCAAAGGAGATTTGAACTGTGCATCCCTTGCAAAAAAATAGTACAAGTTCAACCTCATGGTAAATCTATAGAGAAAATAATGACTTGCATGATGAACAAATGTTTTCCAGTCTAAACATATCTTGGACTAGTTCATCCATTCACAGTTTCTAACAAAATACAGTGGTAATTAGATGCAGGAAATGACAATGAGGTGCAAATCCAACAGAAGTCATAACCTAGCAGTCTTTAACCAAGTAAGTCGATACATTAGTCTGATGAGGGCTACACAGATATATGAACTCAATCCTCAGGTACAGAAAAAGGGGATACTCTGTGGATCCAAAAGAACTAGCCATGATTCTCCCAGAGGAGGCCTGTTGCCCTGAGACTTGACATGTAAGCATACCTTGGGCCAATAAAGCTTCTCTCAAAAAAGTTTGAGTCAAAGCTAGCCTGGCATATCTCCAGAGGAATGAAACATTTAATATAGCGGTGAGAAAAGAGAAGGCAATGAATGAACTAACTAGACTCTATTCTCAAGAGAAGACTACAGATTTTATTCTATAAATATATTTACAGCATCTAGAGGAAAGGATGTTCAGCTTTTTCTTGGGATGATACTTCTGGTGAAAGAAGGAATTATGGGTAATGCTGAAGAAAAGTTGGTGTTATGAGAAAAACTATAAAGACATCTAGGAGGGAATGATGGAGTCTGGACCAAGAGAGTTAGTAGGATAGACAAAAGCTGAATTTACAGTTTGATTTTGTAATAGACTGGGTAGGGAGTAGATTAAATAGTTGGAAGGATGATAGGAAACAACAAACAGGCCCATTATAATTTTTCAAGGATCTTGATGGTGATGGAGCTTTAGGAGTCGTGAACCTATACCAGGTGGTTAGGAGTTGAGTTTCATCTCTCAAAACAAATTTGCCTCACATCTCCTACCAATACAGAGTCAGGGGGAAAGCCCTCATCATTTAAGGAACAAGCAAACAGGAAGACCAAATGAAATTAATAAAGGAATTAATCAATGAAAATGAATAATGGATGTGACCAAGGAGCAATGACTCAAATCTCTGGAAATCTTCAGTGATCTAGACACGGTGGAAAAGTATCATGTGCTAGAAGAGGACCATAAAGAGGACAATGGAGTATTGGGTGGGCACCACTAGGAGCCCAGTGCAATGTAAGATATTATGTCATACACACATCTGGTTAGTCCAAACTCAATAGTATTGGCCTTATTTGTAATGCCATTCTGAATTGTCAGATAATTTAATAGCTGTTTGCAGAATGTTTTCTTTCCTATTATTACATATGTTAGATGAGCTACAGCAATTTCTTCTTGATCTTTCTTAGAAGTTGCTCCTTTCTTACTTAGAGGTACTTTTGGAGATCACTGAGGACTGGCAGAAAAACATAAGGTGTGTGACCTAAACCAGCTGGAGAGATCTTGTTTCAGGAAGTAGGATGGGGAGAAAATGGGAAACTCTTAAGCCTCAGTTGAAGACCATATGACACTGAACTGCCATATAGATAAGCCAGCGAGTATGAGCTTACTGATTTTGATCTTGAGTCTTAAGTCAGGAGACAAATAGCACCTAATCTAGTTACCGGATAATCGTACATGGAATAAGTAGCCTCTTCGTGTTCCCTGCTACTGAGGATTAAAGAGAAAATGTAGGTTCTATCCTGAACATATATCTTGGCTCATATCAAATGGACAATAATGGTAGTTATTATTGTTACGATATATGTTAAAGTGCCCAGAATTCTTGAGAGATAATATAACTCTGCACCAAAACTGAAAAAAAGATTAACCTTGAATAAGTTTTTAATTATTTTTAGATGTCATTATAATTCATGAACATAGAAAAATATTAAGTCATATTACCTACTTTGATAGCAAATTTGGCAAAAATAAATCATTGAATATTCAATAAATACAGTGCAAGGCACAACCCATTAATATTTCCATTTCTCTCTAAAAATATCCCTTATTTCCAAGAAAATAAATTATTGCTTATTATTGTGTACTATGCATCTTAAGTCTCTTAAAATAATCACACACACACAATCTTAAATCTGAGAAAACTGGGATTTAAGAAAATTAATTTACAACTTAGAACCCACTAGCTAGCAAGTAATAAAATGAAATTGGATCCAATGTTTGCCTATTACAAAATGCAAAATAGATCTTCCCCTTCTACCCACATCTCCACTGCAGGAACCCCGGTCCACAAGTCTCTCCTGATACTTGGATTTCCCCACATACATTTTAGTAACTAGTTTCCTGAGATCAGGTCTTCCATGTTTGTAATTCCTAGGTATTAGAACCCTAAGTCATCAACTTTGAACACAGAATCCTAAATCTTAGTATCTGAAGCAACCTTCACTTTTACCCTTTATATAATAGAGGAATCATTTGGGGCTGGGAAGGTGGCTCAGTGGTAGAGTCCTTGCCTTGCATGCATGAGGCCCTGGGTTCCATTCCTCAGCACCACATAAGCAAAAAGAAAAAAAGCCGGAAGTGGCGCTGTGGCTCAAGTGGTAGAGCGCTAGCCTTGAGCTGAAGAGCTGAGGGACAGTGCCCAGGCCCAGTGTTCAGGCCCCTCAACGGGACCCCCCCACCCCCCCAAAAAATGGAGGAATATTTCAGACCTAGGAAGGTGAGGTCTGTCTATGTTACAAAATGCCAGAGTCCGTTAGTGAAAATCCTAAAAATAAGAAAAGTATGTAAGAACATATAACATTCAGCTCTCAGCATTTCCATCATAAAGAAGCTATGCTATGGTTCTCTGTGTGCATGGTTCACATTCATTCACTGGTAATTCTCACTAAGCTTCTATAGATTCTCAGTAGGAACCTTCTTGTGTACCTGTGTGTGCCCACAGGTGTGTGCTTACACAAAAGTATGTGCCTGTATTTGAGCATTTTAGACAGAGCAGCTCCTAATCAAGAAGGTATCATTCTTGTCTGCATCCTGTGTGTCAGCTATTTGTTCCTTTGGGGTGCTGAGGATGTAGCAGAGAACAAAATAAAGTCCTTGGCCTCAGAAAAATGTGTTCTAAGCACATTGTCCCAGCCATAGGATCTGCCTAACTGAATTTCAGCTGTCACATTTACATTTCTCGAGAGAAATCACTTTGAAGAAAAGAGGATTGCACCAGCTCTTCATCCCCTCCAGAGTCTCCTAAGACACCACTTACAAACCATTAATTTTTGTGCCTATATTTTGAAGTATTTGACAAGCTAACCAAAGCACACATGGACACAATGGATATTTTACACAATGTGTGGAGTATATATTCCCCCAGCCTTTGCTACAGGAAATTATATTCACCAAGACAAGTTATATTCACTAAGGCAAGTTATATTCTACATTCACTAAGGCAAACTATATTCACTAAGGCAAGTATGCATCTGTGTATTGCTCCAAACTTAATCCTGTCTATATATTTTCCCTTTGTATAATCTCTTCCAGAGTCAAGGAGGATTAGCAGTTTTTCTTCAATAGACACTGTACCTGTTTTTTGTTTTGTTTTGTTTTCCATATTATTTTTTTTGACAAACTGTGCATTACCCAAACTGAAATCAGAGATGGTCGAGTTAAACGTGCAGTTACCTAATGCTTGCAGTGTATGACACATGAAATCTGATTTTAGCCTCCAAGTAGCCAGTTCCATGTCATTATGATTACATCTGTCTTCAGAATCAGAGCAGTTAAATGGTGTATATAACAAAACAATCTATGGAAAAGTTGTTTGCAAATTACTTGAGATGTTAGAGTTCAAGTTTTATCTACTTTTTTTGGCCATCTTTACAAAGCTCACATTAAAACAAATATTATCACATAGTCAGAATTTCCATCTGCAATTTTTATCTCTTCTTAAATGTAAGGGACAATGTTCAATTCTTAGGATACTTTTCCGGAACTGCAGAGATTTCAAATGACTTTCAGTTTATAAACAGGATTAAGAAAATCAAATGAGTAGCCCACTAATCCCAATTGTATTATTGTCCACAGATATGACATCAAGAATAAAAGTAAGTATAAGAATGGAATTCCTTTTACTTTTTTTTTTTTAAGGGAGGAGAATTCCCTGAAAGTATATTGAGGAAAGAGAGCCAAGAGGTGCTGCTGTAGAGACTTAAATTACTAAGCTTGCTCATGATTGGCTGCCTCAAGCACACTGGTGCTGGAAGATTGGCCTATGAGAATAATAACATTTGTATGACTGCATTAAATCTTCCAATACATACTATGGAGCATTTAGCCTATCAGCAATTAAAGGTATTTTCTTAGTTAACACAGGATTCACTATGACTAAGGGATTATTTTTCCAAGTAGTGGAACTTGGGGCCCTAATATTACTAATGAAATTATTTTTATTTGATTTCAACATACACATTTGCATATTAATTTGACTTTGTGACTGATAGCTCTAGACTGTCATAAGTTGTCAGGAGGATCTATTTAAAATTCAAGAGCTATCCCATGCAACTTTTAGACTAAAAGTACACATGACACTGGTGTTAGATTATTTTTTCCCTAAATATATATATTCTCTCTCTCTCTCTCTCTCTCTCTCTCTGTCTTCACTTTCTGTCTCTCCCTTCTCCTTTTCACTCTCTTGCTAAAATTTATTGTTGCACATTTTAAATAAAAGCTCATGATTTACAGTTTGGGGCCTCAAACAGATTTTATGACTCAAATGATATATTACAGATTTTCTGTCCAGATAAGACCTTGAAAAAGTAACCCAACTGCTCATGGATGGCCAGTTGTACAATTCCTAGCTCTCAAGTGTAACCACTAAATCTGTTATAAAGTGCTTGGTCAGACCTCCTTCATTCTCAGGAAACTAATCCAAGTTAATTAATCCAAGAATAATCATAACAAACAGCCACTCTGAGAGGGCCTATTATGTTCAATCTTTGCATCCCAGTATTTTTAATTCAGAAAACAATCCAACAAATTTGATCTTATCATTCCTACCCCACAAATGAAAAATAAATAAATAAATAACTTGAGGTTCCAGGGAAATTCAAGCTGCTTTACAAAGGGCACAACTCTTCAATTAGACTCAGAAGAGATTTAGCAAACAAAGTAGTCTCAGGGCTAAGGTCCTCAGTAGATTCTGTATACAAGGACCAACTCCCAAATGCCACTCCGTGGACACCCCTCTTTCTGCAAGACATTGATGAGTAGCATTTCCAGCCTGATCACAGCCACAATCCTTCTGTTAGCTCATGAACAAGACCTCACATAAAAATGTGGGGCCAACTGCAGATTGTCAAGCAAAAGGGACGCAATCCCAAACTTATCCAGCCAGGGTGGCTAAGAGTAAAGCTGGTGAAGTGATTCACCACATGAAAAACATCCTTAGATGCCCTATCAGAGGAGATGGGTAGGAGGACAGATTCAGCCCACAATCCTAAACAGATTCTCTCTCTTTCCCTTCCTCCTTCTCTCTCAGCAACCTTTGTGTGTATGCAAATGAGGAGGGGACAGAGAGGAAGTGGCATTGACATGGACTGAAATATACTGTGAGGCTAATTGGAGGAACATTGTAGACATTTTGATGTTCAAAAATAATACCCTCAAATAGCAGACCCAGACCAATGGCAGGCCTGTATTTCCTAAGTGAAGCCTGGAGTTCAAGTACTAAGTAAGGAGCATACAAGTACTTTTTTTTGTTGTCCCCTTCCCACTTTGATCAGTTGTGCTAAGTTGCAGGTGTTCAGGCTCTCAATACGGTATGAGTCATTCCATGACCACAAATTCTGAATACACAAAGGTTATGGAAAACAAAGCAAACAAGCCCAGAGATAAGAGATGCAGAAATGATAAGTATGTGTATGTGAGTGCACATTTTAAAAAATGCTGAGAGTTATGGTAAGATAGGAGCCTTCAGGGAGGAAAAATTCTGCACAATTGTTTTCTTAGGTGGGTGAATTTAAATCCTGATCTGTATCCCAACAGGGAACATTTCTTGGGGAAAAATAAAATAATTTAGCAAAATGCTGAGCTATGTGCTAGTTTAGTTCATAATGAAAAGGATAAATAAAGATGATAGAAATGAAAGAGCAGGCTCAGATGCTTTTAACTGGGTGCCTTTGGTTTCTGTTATCACCTCTCTAACATAAATCTAGATCCACAGTTCTTTCATGACTCTCTGGAGTTCACTACTCACAGGATTAAATGGGCCCAGCACTAAGAAGAGACCCAGGAGACAGCCAGCTGCCTTCCATGTCCTTTGGGATATGCTGGAATTGTGTTATTGTTGTTGTTTTTTAATTGTATTAAAGACAGAGTTACATGGGGGGGGGAGGGAGAAAGAGAAGAGAGAAAAGAGGGTGAGAGGGAAGAGAGAAAGAAGAAAGGAGATGGGAAAGGTAGAGAAGGAGAGAGTTCACAGCTTCTTGAGGGGTTCATTCAGAAGTTGATTTCTCTGAAGGTGACTTCCTTTGCTCCCTTTTAATAAATAAAAATGACAGGTAAGGGAGCATAAGTATCTGTGCTCAGACAAGTATCTACTTGTCTGATTCCCACTCAGTTTGGATTCAAAACTTGCCTGCTGTTTTGAGGTCTGAGTGAGTCACCTGTCTCAAATGGTTTGGCCAGCAAACCATTTTCTCTAGGCCTCAGTTTCCTCTTTTATGGGCATGCCATCTCAGAGGAGTCTTTGGGCTCTAAAGTTATATGAGTCTATGATTCTGATAGAAGGCCCCAGAGAGGATCAGAGCAAGGGAATGAGGAAGAGTTCTATAAAACAGGCCAGCTCCATGGCTTTAGCAGCTATGGTGGAGGGAGGAGGGGAGTCTATAGGCCCTCAGGCTCTCCAAGTGTTTCCAACCTTCTCTTTGATTTATTGATTTATTGGTTGGCCATTTCCTCCCCAATCTCCTAAGACAAAGCTGGCTTATGACCAGCATTGGCACTCAACACATAGACATCTTTCCTTTAGCATCATTTTGTAAGTTATTGGATTTGTCTTTTCCTTCTCCACCTCCCCTCCCTGTCTCTCTCTCTCTCTCTCTCTCTCTCCAAAGTTGTGCCCTAATACAGTGAGGAAAGGTTCTGGTAAATCCAAGCATTCAAAACTCCCCATGACCTACGTGGAAGTTCTACATTGTCCAAAGAAGTTTGAAGTTAGAGGGGAGGGGGGGGTGGATTAAGGGGAGCACAGGTCTTCCTCCTCTGCCACAGAGAACCCCATCCTTGTGAAGACCACATTTGGACATGTGCAGGAGAAGCAAAGCCTTCACTTCACCGGTTTCCTGCCCCACACTCTCTTACTGTCCTAACCCCCACCCATCCATCAACCAGCCAGAAGCCTGCCTTTACCTCTCTAGTTTTATTATCACATGTGTGTGTGTGTGTGTGAATGCATTCCATTGACATGCAACATCAGATGGGGCAATGAAATGCACATGGGAGTCTCTTCAATTTCTAATCGCTACACATTTGTGCTTCCAACTCTAGGGGCTTTCCATGTAACTTAAATTTCGTGTTGAATCGCAATCATCCAGCACCTGGCCCCACACACTGCAGCAGGCTTCCTCCAGGGGAAGAGTTCTTTTTTTTTTTTTTTTTTTCCTACTGAACCTTTTAAAAGGTATTTCCCCAGGATGCAGATGCCTTGCCTCAGTAAAGCAAACCTGGCTCATCAGTGGACACAGACCGATGAGCTAATGCACGAGCCACCCTCTCCTTAATTTTCTGGTCCCCATCAGTCGTATCTTTAAAGCAATGCTCTAGGGAGGGAAATGCAGATACAGGGAGAACCAGAACACTCAATCAACGAACACTTTCTTCATCAATAAATAAGAAAAGAACGATCACTCACTGTATTTCTGATTCATCTCAGCAACATCCAGACAGGAAAACCCAGGTGGTTAAAGAGAAAAAAACGCATGATCTTGACACCAAAAGAAGAAGAAGAAACAAACAAACTCAAAAAAAAAAAAACCCAGGAGGTTGATGAAGGAAAATAGATTTTTAAAAAATCCAACTGCAATTATCCGTCAGTTTTAGTCAACCTTGGCACACATCCAACTGTTCTCTGCTGATTTCTTTCCCCCCCAAATCAATGCCCCATTCTGCCGCGGTTCAACTTTTCTTCATTGAAATGTTCTTGGCATTATTAATTTTTCCCCCTCTTGCCTTGTGTGGGAAATTCAAAAAGAAAGAAAGAAAAATCAGGTCTTTACTTTCCTATCAAAAAAGCCCCAAACTTTTCGCTCCAAAAATATCTCCTTGGCATACTCTTTCCTTTATATAGAGAGAGGGAAAAAAATATATATATATAAACATACACGGTGGATCTGCAATTCTCCATGTCTAATCATCCTGTGGGGTGGGAGGGAAGGAGGGAGGGAAGGAGGGAGGGAGGGTTGTCAGCTGTTTTTTTTTTCTTTTTATTATTTATTGATGTCAGCACATACCGAGCCCTAGTGGGTTCTGGCCCGGGGTTATTTCATTTCTCAAGGCTGCCCGCGCACCCATAGACACGTTTGTGTGAAAAATCCAGGTCTCAAAAGAAAAGGCTTCGTTCTTTCTTTTTTCTTGGACCATCAGTGTAGCCGCCGCCGCCGCCGCCGCTGCTGCTGCTGCTGCGTTGGGCCACCAGAAAGAGCTGCGTCCCGCAGCCGCGTCCTTCATGTTTGCAAAGGCACCCAACAGCCACCGCCACCAGCGACGGGGTGGGGAGGGGGGGGACTTAAAAAAACAGGAAAGTCTCCTTTTACATCGTCGATTGCTTTCCACCGCGCCGCCCCCTCCACCCCCTCTTCCAAGAATTTTCTTCTTTTGGGGGGGACTGGGGGGAGGTGGGGGAAGAGAGGATCAACTCTCCACACTCGCTCCCCTTCCGGCCGGCCCTTTCGCCCAAGATCTGATTAGATTTCTCATCACAATCCAGTGCGCAATCGGGTTTTTGATTTCAGCCACCCCCGGGGGGGGGAGGTTGAGGGGTGGCGGTGTGTGGTGTGGTGGGGGGGGAGGTGGGCCACCACCGGCCCCCCTTCTCTCTCTCTCTCTTCCAAACTCGGGGTTTATCTTCTGTCTCCGTCCCTCCGCCGCCTCTGCAATTTCATAACCGCACGTTCCACGGGGGAGGTGGGGGGGGGAGTGCGGGGAATTTTCAAGGCTCGGTGGCAGCTGTCATCCAGTCCATTCCGCTCCCCCCTCTTTCTCTCTCTTCACCCCACTACTTTTCTTGGTCTTCTTTAAGGCCTGGGGTGTGGGTGATGGTGGGGGGGGCTGAGCTTTCTCTCCGTCCTCGCCCCACCTCCCACCCCAAACCTTAGGTCTAGAGGCTGTCCAGGTAGGGCACAACTCCACGGATCCCCGCGCGCGCGCGCGCGCGCGTGGGGGAAATCACCCAAGAGAGGCGTGATGCAGTCCTGCGCCGTCGGAGGCCCCAGCCGGTCCGGGGCTGCGCGTCTCCTCCATCGGTCAGCGGCGCATCCGTGGTGATGGTGGTGACGGTGGTGATGTTGGGCAGCACAGCGCGTTGGAGGGAAGTTCAGATGGGGTTTGAAAAAAAAAAAGGAAATAATCTCTATATATGACAGGATGGGACCGATGAGATGTTAGATTTTTCAAAAAACAAAAGGAGAATTTAAAAAAAGGGGGGGGGAGAAGAACGGGGCACCCCGGAAAAAAAGAATCAAGATTTCAAACACAACACTGTCTTCCAATCGTGCGTTCCTCTCCGGCTGCCCGAACGCCGCCGCCGCAGCTTCGCGCTGGCTCCGCGTCCCCAGCGGGGTCCGGTCCGGTTCCCAGCCACAAGTTGATCGGTCTGCGCGCGGCCCTTCCTCCCGCCCCGCAGCCCGCCGCCCCCTCCGGCGCCCCCGCGGCTCCTCCTCCTGGCGCGTCCCGGGCCGCGCGGCGGCTGCACGCCCCGCGGTCCCCCGGCCACCATCCACTCGGGCTCCAACTCGCCTCCTTCCCCCCTCCCACCCTCCCTCTCCTCGCTCTCCTCGGCTTCGCTCCCCGAATAGATCGATGCGCTCCCTCGCTGCGTCGGCGCCAGCTCCTGGCGGGGCTCTAGCTGCTGTTCTCTTTCTCTTTCCACCAATGCCAAGTCCGGGTTATTTAGGATCTCCCCCACCCACCCACCCACCCCAGCGTCCCTCTCGGACCCGCAGCCATCCTCGGCCTCTTCGCGGCCCCTCTGGCGTTCCTTTTCCCCCCACTTCCTTTCCCTTTCCCTGCTAGTGATCAGTAAAATACAATTACCCAATTACCTCCCATCATCTGTGCGGTGATTGGTCAATGGCATCAACACTTGGAAGTCCTGGAGAAGAGCGGATGGGAATCTCTGAGGTGTGGCACTGCTGCCACCTGGAGGGCAGTGCCGGAACAGCCGAGTCTCAAAACCAATCCCCCCTCCCCTCCACCCCCCAACACACAGACACACACACACACAAACCCTCCCCTCTTGCTGGGAGGAGGTTAGTTAGTATTAAGCAAAGACTGTGGGGGAGAAGTTGTCGACTTTTCCTTAAAGCCTGCCTAGGTTCATTCGGAAATCCAGAAGTTTTAAACTACAAAGGAGGAGACATTGAAATCCCGCAATCACCACCAGGATTCGAAATGATCAAGCTCACAAAGCTGTGGCTTTAAGATCTCAGGCTAAGAGCCTCTGGGAAGCAAAGCAGGCCCGGTCCAGGTTAAGGATTAACACAGTGCTGTTACTTAGAACTGGTTCATCAGAAGGAATCTGGAGTAGCTCAAAAGCTACCGGGGAAGGAAGCCCCTCAGCCTAGCAGGATAATCTCACCAGGAGGAAGCAACTGTGTAGGCAAGATAGGAGCTTTCAGCCCAAGCAGTGTTGCAGTAAATTGGCCTGTTCAGTTTGTACAAGACGTTCAGGACAGCTTGACAACTCAATTCCAACAGCCCTCTCTCCTTGGATGGAGCCTTTTCCATCAACCCGTGTTAGAGGAGCAGGTGGCACATTTCAACATCACTGGCTTTCCCGAGAGGGACAGACAAGGCCCGCAGAATGATATTAATGCTATCTCCAGGACAGAATGATCCAAAGGCCTTTGCTGTGAACCCTGGTTATTCATTTTGTGCCATTCAGTTGTGTGACTTGGAGCTACAAAATGAGATATGACAATTAGGAATAGTAATTCACACAATAAAAAAAGAGGTCTGTCGAGGAGGGGTATATAAAGATTTGTTTTGTCTTTCCTAAGTAATGTTATTTCTGTTTTTTTGGTTTGTAATCTTGAGAGATCACAAGATACTTGACTAGAAAAATAGGGCAAATGAAAGATACGTCATCAAATGACATATCTTGCTATGGGACCATCAGCTCCCCCCTCCCCCCCCCCGTACATGTGCTTTCTTTCTTTTTTTTTTAAATTGCATTTATTGCAGGATACACACACACACACACACACACACACACATATTCCCTTGCTTAGACAAAAGAGTATGTTAATTTCTTTGGGCTTAAAGATAAGCAGTTATATCAGTAGCACACAAGGAGAAATGGGGGAAAGGCCTTTTCTTACACAGGCATTCAAACATCTTATAATTTTATGGTTTATCTTTTTGGAGTGTTTTGGTGAAGTTACCAATCCCGATGTACATTTATTGACGGGTATTTGTGTTGCTTTTTATGTGAATGAATGCTGACTTCAAATGACTAATTGTCAGCTGACTGTAATTTTAATTTGTTTTATTTCCAGTTATTGTGTATAAATTAATAAAGCCTCAAAAAGTACATACAGGAGCATCTCAGACTCAGAGAAATCTGTCCTTTATTGCTGAAGCCATTTGAAATGGAAATTTTAAGGAATTTGACAGCAAGATGGAGTCCAATGATTTGTTTATCCAAAGCCCATTATTAGCTGTCTAGAAGATATCCTTCCTGAACCAATGCATCTATTGATTCAAACTGGGTGGGATTAGCACTAGTTATTCAAGAAGAAAAAGAAAAGATTTCCTCTTCTGTTACCATTGATGGCTATCAACTATGATAGCATTTGCTACCTATGCCTGTCCATTAATTCTTGCTTTCATTTGACTATGATTTTTTATACATTGTTGAGGGATAATGGTGATGCTTTGATATTTACATAAATGTCAATGAAATGAATTGAACTGACAATTATTGAGCATCTACATACATGGTCTTTAGACACATACACAGTCATGTGTATATATATATTTTATATATATATATATATATAATGTGTACAGGCACATGCAGGAACTCCAGGCTATTCTAAAACTACTAACCTTCCCACCCCAGGCTCTTGAGTGATGAGATTATAGAAATTCTGGTCCATCACCTTATTTAATATTCAAAACAATCACCAGGCAGGATTTGAGGGTGGAAAAGTGAAGTTTAAATGCATATCTTTGGTAAAGGAGAGCCACATTTCGAAAGGAATCCTACTTCATTCCATTCCCTCCTTCAGTTTGATGTTAACTCCCCATTGGTAACAGGGAAGCGGGGCAGTGGGGGTGGGGGGGTGGCACTTCCAGGACAATCACACAGACTCTCATTATCAGCACAGATCCCCAGAGGTGAATTCTAGCCCTGTGAGCAAATTGGCAATGTCCTGCTTATTACTGAATGGACCCTTCAAAGGGAATTGAAATAAACAAGGGAGCTGTCAGAAAAATACACTTGCAAATTTAACTGTTGTTAATAGCATAAATAAAGATAATTATTTATTATAGGTTGCCATGTACTGTCAAAAAAAGAGCATGTGTTTAAGTTCTTTATAAAAGCTCTTTTAGCTAGATATGCACTGTAATTCTACTTATTCAGAAGGCTGAGGCTTGGAGGATTTTGTTTTCAACCCAGAAACAGTACAAAAATGGATTCTGGTCATCCCAGCTTTGGCAGGAAGTACAAATCAGGTTCTGACTTGAAACCCCAATACTGGGGTAGAGGGTGTGTTCTTGTCTAACAAGCAATTGGTTACATCTTTACGCTCTTGATACATCAATCTCTCTAGTTAGCCAAACCACTGACAGAACCAAATGCCATTGGAATTAGATGACTTGGCACATGAGTTTTTGTTTTTATTTTCCCCCTATGGACATACAGAATTCCTGTGTTTGAAAACTTGGGTAGTGAAACAAAATCTTCATAATTATTTCACTTTGTGTTGGTGACTCTAGTTGGAATAATCTTGAGCAAACAGCAGGGGACAGCATCTTGTAATCAGAAATACAAAGCATCAAGTAGAATAAGCACAGCAACATTACTTACAAATAAGGAAAATAGGCACGTGTGTATTGTATTGATTAATTAAATTTAAAAGGCTATAATCTAATCTCTGGAAGCACAATGCACTCTCAAGATTTGAGTCATTATTCTAAGTTACAAATCCTGAGAGAAGACTTTCCCTTTTCACTTTCAATACTATTCCACAAGGACAGGAATATCCCATGGAATAATGGTATTAAGCATGCTTTCATAGTTCCATATTATAATGTGAGTCATCTTCATTCAATTAACTCTTTTTGAAAAGTACTTTGATGTTAAAATACCAAATTAGTGGGAGTTTATAATATATGTAGAGCTAAACTACATTCTAAAGATGTTGTATTTCACAGCTAGACAGATATCCTAACACCAATTTTTTTAAATTTTGTGAAAACATAGATTCAGATCCTAAGGTCCAAGTAGATTTGGAAATGCTAGTGTTTTTCAACAAGTTTCCTTTTATGATAGATACCTCTGCTTTTCAAACCTCACTCAATACAGCATTGCTATTCTCTGTTCCTACAGGTTTGAAAACAATAATAAGTAACTTTTAATGAGTACTGAAGAGTGCCAAACAGAACTCAGTATGCTCCAGATTTCAACCCCTGATATCTTCCCCTAACTCTGATAAAGTAGGAATAACTATAATCACATCACACAGACAAACAGACAGACAGACAGACAGACAGACAGACAGACAGACAGACAGACAGACAGACTGTTGTCCAGGTTACATAAGGGCATCCAGATAGGCATCATAAGAGAGAAGATTCCTGTTTACTGTATTTTGCCACAGAGATTATGGTTGGTAACAAATACACTGTGTGAAAATAATTTGAGATGTCTCTATTAACCACAGACAACAAGTGCTTTCACAGGGGACTGAGATCTGAGGATTAAAGTTTGAAGCCAGCTCTGCCAGACAGATCGGTTAAACTCTTATCTCCACTTAACAAGCAAAAAGCGAGAGACGGAGATGTGGCTCAAGTGGTTGAGTGCCAGTCTTAAGGGGGGAAAAAAACAAGCAACAGCTCTGAATCAAAGACCTAGTACCAACACAGAACCAACACAAGCCTGCAGTACAAACACACACACACACACACACACACACACACACACACACACACACAGATGCACATAAAAGGTGATTTCATCAGAAAGGTATATAACTCCTAAATTAATTTACAGCTGATGTATATGGAGCCTTCTATGCTTTGGTAACTGCAAACAGCAATCATGTGTAATTTCTCATGATGCTCTCAAGATCATTTAGAGATTGGTTAAGTGACTTGTTTGCTCTTGTTAGGATTCACTGCTGATCTACAAAGGCTTGGCTGAGACCATTGATCCTACTTGACCTCCCCTCCCCTTCCCCTCTCTCTCCTTTCCCCCTCTCTCTCCTCTCTTCTCTTTCTCTTCCTCTTTCTCTATTCTTCCCCTCTCTCTCCCTTCATCAGTTTGACCCAACCATATGTCTTTTTAATGCCAGAAGTCCAAGAGAGCAAGTAGGAAAGGGTCAGTACTTGTGTTCTTTTCTAAGCTCACTGTGAATCAAATCTTCTAACTAATCTGTCTATAAAACGAAACAAATCTCTTTGGTGGCCCCATCATAAAGGGATGAGTTAGGCCATTCCACCTGCAGTGGGATATTTCTGTACGGATATATCGTGAAATAGAGTGATGAAACAGAGAGATCAATGTCATCTGTGCAACTCCATCCTTTACCAATCACAATCCTCAGTGATTATTGGGATTTGCAGGCAAGAAAGTTCTCCATGTTACTATACATCAATAGATGTATAGTATACCTGGCACTGTGTGCCAGGTACTATGGGGGACCTTGCTAGCTTCCACTGCCCATCAGTGCCATTCCTCTTTCGTAAGCTAAGTGGTACTAGACACAAAGTGGCATTGGTAAGGGGCAGTGCAGCATGGGTAATGTGAGAGCCAGGAATGGTCCATATGTCTACCTAGCTCTCTTGTCATTGTACAAGGACCACCTGAGATTGCTGTGGGAGCCCATTACCTGTGAATCCACATTACCCATGCTGCACTGCTCCTTGCCCATGCTGCTTTGTGTCTAGTACCACTTAACTTACAAAAGAAGAAAGAGGATGAGAAAGTCTGAAGGAAGACAGATAAAGAAAAAGTCTGTTCCATAAGTCATGACAATAACCTACAACACTAGGAAATCTTTTTGTGATACAAAGAGAAAAAAGCTCATACTCAAAATAAACAAATATTTCTCAAGTGAAAAAGGATTAAAATAATCTATTTTAAAAAAATTTACAGAGCCTGTCCCTGTGGCCTCTTAATAAATTTTGTTTTACCTCATGAATGAAGTGACTGCGTGGCTGAGAAAGAAAGTAGACAGATAGTAATTATGCTAGGTTACATGATGAGAATATAGTGAAGTTTTTGTCAGTTACAAGGGTAAAGAGCTGGGAGACTTGTGGAAGAGGAGGCTGTAACCTCCTTCCATGTGGAGATAACCCAAGAGGACTCCACATGTAGAAAGTGTGATGTTTTGCAAGCTTCACAAGTGTGCATGTACAGGTGACATTTCTAGTTTTCTCCATTGCATAATAAGAGGATAGAGAAGCAGAGAATTCTAAGAAAAATAATAATAGTTAAAAATAAAACGTTGCCCTTAAGTTATTATGTTTAAACTTATATACTTTACCAACTGAGATAAAAACACAGCATCAATTGTTCATGCCATGTATACATCAGAGAGCCCAGGTTTTAGAAACAGTTTCCATGGCAAAAGAAGTTTTGTTCACAAAGGGCATCTGTTTTCATAGTACCCTAGACAGCATAAGAAATTCTAGGAGTGACTTAGATTAATAAGAAGAAAGATTGAAGGAACAAGTATGGAAATTGGGTAATCCATTTGAAACTGATTTAGATCCAGTTGTATTTCAGGAAATCTTTATAAATGGTGACCACAACACTTGTGTGATACAAGCAGCTTTATCAAATACCAAGCGAGATAGTTGTTGTGAGTAGTACTATACTGAATGGTGGTATTTTGGGCCATTTAAATTAGGAAACTGCATCAGGAAAAAAAATTGCCCATTAAAGGTATCTTCAAAACTCTACTAAGAATTGGTGCATGGTGTGAATCCAGTGGTATAATTTGAGAAGACGGCTGCGTTTGGTTGAGGTAAATCAGCACTGGATATGAAACAACTCCTTGAGATCTTCACTTTCTTTCAGCTTTAGCCACTCAATGAAGATTCAAGAGATTATAGCATTGCTTTATTGTTATTTTTCCCCTGCCTCATTGCTATCGTGCTTTGTGGAAATGAAGAGCATACATTTCAAAATTCAGTTCCCTTCATATTGAAGATTCATTAGAACATCTGTGATTCAAACATTCCAAATGATTTAGTAGCGCATGACTCAAAGAATGTTAAATAATTTGCATTTGCAATGTCCAAGTTTTTCACTTGCAATATATATTTTTTTAATTTAAGGGAAAGAAAGTCCAAAAGATGCTTGCATATTTGTGAAGTGAATTGGATTTACATCTATACTGAGAATGAAAACACTGTTATCACCTTAATGCAATAATGCTGAAATAATATAATAATAACAAAGAGTTCATGAAGAAATATGAGAATCAAGAGTAGTGGTGTACACCTGTAGTTCTAAAACTCTGGAGGCTGAAGCAGGATGATCTCAAGTTAATGGAGCCTACTTAGTGAACTTGAAGCTAGCTTGTTCTATATGGTGAGATCTAGTTTGAAAGAAATAAAACACGGTTATCAAGATGGCAGTTAGGTCAAATCTCATGACTCACTACATTAGGATTTTAGTTCATCAATAATTATGTTAGTTTTTGTCTATGACAGTTAATCAATCTGCTTGTAGCAGATATGGACCAAGAAGTATGTCCTAGAATTGAGGTTTCATTGTGTGGAATACACATTGAGTATCTGTGTTATGATGCCACTCAGTGTTTAACATCTTAGTATAGCCTTCCATTAACAATCTTCCTAACATAGTTTTAAATAAACCTTCTAGAATGTAGAAGGTCACCATTTCATTGATATAAAAAATGTTGCTATGTTGAAACTCCATTCCATAGCTCAATTCTGATAAGAGATGCCACACTTTTTTGGTTGCTGTTATTGATTTTTAGAAATGACATAGAAAAGCCATAGGAATTCCTCAATTCTTATTTCCTCAGCTTGACTTCTTTTACATTTGTGGTTGAACTCCAAAGTTATGGTATTAGAACAAGGAATGCTAACTAGAAGAGGCTTGTCTTTCCTTTCCATGATTTTTCCTTTTAATTCAGCTGTATATCAGCTCAAGGCCATCCTGAAGCTCTAGATATTTTCCACAAAGGAAGATATTATGGAAACAAATTTGTAAGTACGTGCTAGCAGTTTGGTTCTATGCAACCCAGTATATTTATTTATTGAACATGTATTCACTGAGTATCAATTTCAGTGGGTTCTGTAGATATTAGGTAAGGAAAAGTACTAGTACCCCTTTTTACTACTTCCAGAAATGGGTATATATTGTTTTAGGACAATTAGACCATAGAAATAGAATATATCAATCCAAAGAAATGAATGGCACTGAAACCAACCGAGACAAGTTTGGAATCTCATAGTTTGGAGTTTGAATTTGAGAAGCTTTCCCTGCATATTAGGGGAACAGCAAACATTTCAGGGCGAGATATGGCAGTCAAGGGAGATGAAATGTCAGACAATGAGCCCGCACACGACAGCCAGTTGGAGGCTTCTTCCTTTTTGAATTTTCTAGGAAATTGATAGAAAGGTCAAGGTATATCACTGAGGAACATTAGTGAAGAAGTCACAGTGTAAGTTTGTTATTTACAAAGGACATTCCATTGGGTAGTGTGGGCAGATAGGTAGGAAAGATAAACAAAAGCACACAGGAGAAATTTCAGAAATGATGGCACACTGTGAGGAAGAAGGGAAGACAAAGGCAACAGCTTTGGTGTTGAAGAGAGCTGAGTGTAAGGGATACTCAGTACTGAAAATCTACAAAGTATGGCATTGATTTGCGTATATATCTGTCTCTCTCATTCATCTGAAATATTAACCGATATAGTCAAGGTAAAATTATTTTTCTTCCCCTTGGTATGTTTCACTTTTCTATACCAAAGAGCAGCTACCTTTGGGAACAGCCTTCTCTTGTGTGAAAGGGTAAGAGCCATTCAAAGACATCTCATCATAACAGGAAAAGAATTCAGATGCCTTATATGGACTTTCAAACTCCTTCTTTTACTGCCTGTTCTCCCCTTTCAGCCTTCCCTCCCATATCACCTACTCCTGCATGCTGGCCTTTTTCAGGTCTCACACTGTGTGCTGGTACTGGCTCCTTTGACTGCCTCCTTTACTTTCCCTTCACTCTTTGCAGAGGAAGAATGCACATTTGTGTTTACAGGTGTGTGGTATTCCATTTGCAGGGAGGCTATGAATAAATTCCCGTCAAGGAAAACTTAGTGTATCCTAAAAATAGAATGAACATGAAAGAGCTACCTTGTGGGATGGTGATGTTTGCGCCATCTTTGTTGTTCAAACACAAGTGTCAATTTACATTAAATCTGCAGTTCCTACAAATTGTCCACTGTTCTACTATAATAAAATACTAGAAGTAATGTCAGAGTAGTCAGAACATCCTGCTAAATGGCTGGATTAAAGCAATAATCTTAAATCAATGATGAACTCTTTTCTATTTTTTAAGAAAATAATCAAAATATCCTTACTCTTATTTTAATGTAATTTAACTTATTTTTTGTACCGTAACTGGAGCATGAAGTCAAATCCTTTTCACTCAAGAATGGTGTTCTTCTACTTGAGCCACAGATCTTCCAAATCATGGTGATGCCTTTTATCAGTGTAAAGAGTCTTACAGCCTTTCCCCCTTGGGGTGTCTTTGAACCATGATTCTCAGATAGCAAGCTCCTGAATAACTAGGTTTACCAACTGGGAGATACTGGCATGGCTAAGTTTTATTTCAAAATATAATTATCTGACAAATTACAAAGCTGAAACCACCACATTGAGCCCCTGTGTATTCATGAAGGGTGTCAGTCTGAGAGCCGCTAGGCTGATCTAGGCTGATGGCCTTTGACGCACCTTTGAACCCAGATTTCAGGCTTTCATCAGAATATTCTGCCTGCAGAAGTGCTTTCATGTAGATCGACAGAGCGGCGTGATTGACGTTTTCCAACCTTTCAGAAAACAAATCAGTCATCTTCAACTCTAACTGCAGAAAAGGCTCCCAAAACTTCTAAGTGCAGCGGGTCTCAAAAACCAAAATCTAAAGTGAAACGGATGACATCTTCCAAACACTTGTTCAAATGTGCCTTTCGCAGCAAGCTACAACACTGGGAAAATGTTAGGAACCGAGCTGTCATCATCATTCACTGAACTCATCTGTCTCAGAAGCCCCTTTATGTGGACCTGCAAACCTGTGTCAAGATGGTTTCCTTTTGTGAGTTCAGGGAGCTGAGGGTTCCATCTGCCCCCATCCCTGCAGGCCCAGCTCTTTCGTTCAGGTGTTTCTGACAAGCAATGCTATTAAACTAAGCTTCCAGCCATAGAGGGTGCCTCTAAGTGCCTGTGCAGTCAAATGCCACACAATTTCAAATGGAAATGACATGAATTAATTTCCCAAGAAGAACAAAAAGAAAAGGAGAAGTCGAGAAGAAAGGCAGCTTCTTGTAACACAATATGCAGATTAGTAGCTCCCATTGATTGATGGAAGTGTCAGAAATGTACCTTTTGGTTATAAATGAAACCATTGAAAGGATTTGGGGACTCTTTCCATCTCTCTTATTCATCTGAAATATTAACCGATAAAGTCAAGGTAAAATTATTTTTCTTCCCCTTGATACCTTTCACTTCTCTATACCAAGAGTTACCTTTGGGGACAACCATCCCTTGTGTGAAAGGGTAAGACCCATTCAAAGACATCTCATCATAACAGGAAGAAAATTCAGATGCCTTATATGGACTTTCGAACTCCTTCTTTTACTACCTTTTCTCCCCTTTCAGCCTTTTCTCCTGTGTCACCCGCTCCTGCATGCTGGCCTTTTTCAGATCTCTCATAGTGTGCTGGCACTAGCTCCTTTGTCTGTCTACTTCACTTTCCCTCTGCTCCTTGCAAGCACTGGTCCTGATATTCTTGATCCTTGATATTCTTTTAAACAAGCCAGTATCCACCCTATGTGAATTTGCGCGACTATATTTTAACTTCTGTAGTGTGCTTGTTTGGTATCTTCTTATATTTGTACCATTGTTTACTTGTCCATCCTGGATACACATTCTGTGGAGGGATGAACTTTGACTGTCTGGCTGAGGATTAGACTCTCCTTTCATAGAACCCTGTCTGGCAAGGAAGAAGTTCTGTATTCAAATCTTTGAAAGAATAACTATAATAGAACAAGTTAGACTCGAAAGCCAATTATATAGTATTAATAAGGGTGAACCCAGAAGAAAGAGCTATGCTGTGCTTAATCAATTATTATCTGGCCACCCTTGGGGTTTAATTAGATGGTAACTCTATTTTCAGCTTTGTATAGGTTCTGTCAAACACAAAAACAAAACAAAATTAGCTGCCAGGTGGGCCTGCCATACTCACTTCTTGGGAGGCTGAGATATGAGAATTGTGGTTCAAAGTCAGCCCAGGCAAGAATGTCTGTGACATTCTTCTTCACTACCAGCAAAAAGCCAGTAATGAAGGTGCTGTTTAGGTGGTAGAGAGCCAGCTTTAAACAAAAAAAGGTAAGGAACACTGCCGAGGTCCTGAATTCAAGGCTTGTAGCGCACAAAATTATCATCAAACTAATATTAATAACAAAAAATAAAATAATAACAAATAAAAATAATAACATAATGCCACCTATATATAATTTTCTAGCTTTGCATACACTTTGAGACCTTAGTCCAACACAAAATTTGCACATTAGCTGTCATAGGTAATGTAAGTGAGTGAAATTTGGTAGGATTCAAAGAACTCACCAGTAACTGGAAACATTTATACCACAAAGTTGCTTGCTTTAAAATAAAATTGTGTAAATGCAATGGTTAGTATAGTTGTTTATATCTAATAAGCAACCGGTTATTAGTAAATACGTAACCTGACCTGGTAAATATCTTACAACAAGTTGTCTCTTACTCAGAGTTCTCTTTTCTACATGCTGTTAGCTGACAGTCCAGGCTAATTTTTTTGGGGGGTAGGGTCCCACTTTAAAAAATATTTCTATAAATGTGACAAGAAGAAAAATAAAGAAAAGAAAACGCAGAACTCTGCCATGTGTTCGTTCTTTATACAACTTTTCCTCATTGTCTCTACCTATCTCATTCAGCCAGGCTGTCTGACGAGAGGTTAAAGTTTCTTTCATCTCTATAAATAAGTAGCAAAATGAATGTTAAAGCTGTTTGGGGGAAGTATATTAAGGAAAATGTCATTTGCCCTTATCTTTCCCTACAAAGATTTAGCTATTGTATCTTTCAAAAGGTCAGCCATTTCCTTTTTCCAAGTGTCAAAAGAAATCTCAGAAATGTGGTGACCTTGAAGGAATTGCTTTTTCTTTCGGGGGCTCAGTTTGTCTGTTTTAGGTAAGCATTTTAATTCCTACAGTGTGTCTGCTGCTCCTTTTATGGTACCAAGGTGAAAATCAGTTTCTCATGTTCAAAACCAGGTTTAGCTTTGAAAAACAAACCCTACCCCCAAGCAACCCACAGCAACACATGCACTCACATGTGAGTTTCTGTTGTTACTTCTGGGCCATATAATATTTTTTTTGCAAATGCCTCCTCTTTTTGCAAGTGCGCTCTCCCTAGGTCTAGATGGACCTTGAACCTCAAGTTCCCAGTGATTTCTACGTTCACATTCAGAGTCTCCGGTCATCTCCTTGATTAAAATCACATTCATTATCCTTCATCACAAAACTCTAATTTAATATTGCCATGGACTACTTCCTGAGTTTTGGACAAGTTATCTAATCTTAAGAGACTTCAATGTAAAGAGGCTTCATAGGTATAGTAAGGAAAAAGGACAGTTACAGTTACGACCTTATAAGGTTATGCAAGAGTTTCTTTACTTTTGGATGTGGGGTTGCTGGGCATTGAAACAAGTCCTCAAGTATTCTTATCTACCACTGGGGTACATGTCACCTCCATGGGTTTCTTATCTGCAGTCCAACTAGTATTTTAGATGAGGAGGGGGTGTTTTGATAGGGGAGGATTCTTGTACGCATTACAGGAGGTTGAGCACCATGCCTGACCTTTATACACTAGGTGGCAGTAGTACCCTCTCTCCTTCCCACCCCCAAACTCTACCTCCATTTTAATCAACAACACATGTACTGACATTACCTAATCTGCTCCCACCTGCCCCACTGAAAATTACTAAGATATTGATGCAAATACAGGTGATGTTCTTATTTATTCACTCATCTTTCTTCTTTCCTGATCCTGTACTGGGTCTTTAACTCAGGGCCTGGGTACTACTGTCCCTTAGCTTTTTTAATGGGCTAAAGCACTTACACCCCTGCTTCCAAGTTTTTGGTAATTAATTGTAGATAAGAATCTCTCAAAGACTTCCTGATCCTAATCCTCAGATCTCAGCTTCCTGACTAGCTAGGATTACAGGCAAGAGCCACCCTCACCCCACCCCCCTTAAAATAGGTCATTGTTGCACCCTAATTGTCACCTTTTTAGGTTTTACCATATTGTGTAGCTGTTTGTACTAATGTATTTTCTCCTCTTGTTGGACTGAAAATCGATGAGAGTGTGTTTTGTTTGAACCACAACAGAAGTAAATACAGTTTCTGGCATGTACTAGTTGCTTATTAAATCTTTATTAACATGCATTCAAGAAACAAAGGGAATAAATGACTGCTTTTAACACAATAACTACAAATGTTAAAGTGGATTAAAGCAGTTTGAGAATAAAAAAATAATAAAGTTGCATACAGATGCTTATTGAAACAGTCAGCTAATTGAGCTAGTAGATGTTCATTGTTTAAACTATTCATACTACTGCTTGGTTTTCTGTTTTACTTTGCACATGCAGGAACAGCTGAGAGAGAATGATAGTTGTCTTTTGGAACTATTAACTCATTTGCCATCTGATGGGTCCACATTCTTGTGTTTGAAAGTGTATTTATTAAATAAAAGAGGTGTAAAATAGTCTACATGATTTCTTTGATTAATCAGTATGGAGGGCAAAGGAGACACTGCCCATGTGGTCTGATGCTGATAAAATTATTTCCTTTCGTGCTGACTTGGGTGTTTGCTACAGTAGGTGAAATGTCTTGTTCCTCAAGGGTTTGGAATCTAGATGAGGTCACACACAGCCCCTATTACAGGACTCAGGAGGCTGAGATCTGAAGAGAGTGGCTCCAAGCCACACTGGGCAGGAAAGTCTCTGCGACTCTCATCGCTAGCCAATCACTAAAAAGCCAGAAGTAGAGCTGTGGCTCAAGTGGTAGAATGCCAATCTTTAGTAAAAATGTGAAGGGATAGCATCCAGTCTTTGATTTTAAGCACTACTTCTCACACATATGTAACCAAAATAACGTATATACAGGAGAGAAATCAAATAGTATGAATCCTTAGATAAACTCTCAGTCTAACAAAATGAATACCAGGGAGCTGGTCCATGAGATGTGTGTGGCAGAGGTCAAGGGATGGGTGACAGATTAAGGGAGGGGAGAATGCCACTATAATGTTACATGCATATTCTATGAAACTGGGAAACTTCAGGGGAGAGATATGGTTGGGAGGAATTGTAGAGAATGGTGAAAGGGGTGCTATCAATCAAGATATATTATACTCATAAATTGACATCCTGAATGGTAACCTCTTTGTACAACTACTTAAAGATAATAAAAATATAACTTCAAAAAGAGCAAGGTATAATAACAATAACTTGGCCCATAGGCAGTATAACTGATTGCAATAGGAAAAATGGTTCTAGGGAGGCCAATTGGAAACTTTCTCTCAAGAAGGTCATAAAAATGGAGGCACATCAATCTATATAGATGTGCCTGGAAGGTACACCTGCAGGCATTTGGATTTACTTGCCACCAGATAAGAATGCCTGACTGAGAAAAATCTTACAGTGAGGAGAGTAAACCTGTTTAATGTATCATGGTTAAGTGCAATTCTTTGCCTTTTACCATCCATTGTGTTTACTTGTAGATTTATAAGCATATCCTAACTACTACAAATGAAGAAAACCATGCAACCTACGTTTCTTTGTGTCCAGCTTAGCTCACTTAATATGATTTTTTTTTTCCTTCAGTCTTTCCATTTATATTCACACAGTGAGACCACAGGAGGATATTCTTAGGAGAGAATCACAAAGAATCAGTAGTTATATGCATATAAAATGATGTTTATTGAAATGAGCTCCAAGAAATGGAAATGAGAGGGTTTTTTTGCTTTTTGTCTTTGTTCTGTTTTTCTCCTTGGTTGCTATTTTTTTTTAATTTCTCTACTTTTTGTCTTATATGTAAGTTCATCTGTTTTGGAAGGGTAAGGGGGAGCACATAAAACAAATACAGTAGTGATATTCACTAGACACTATGTTGAAAATGAATGATATACCTTGTGAGTGAGGAAGACTGAGAGGGGGGAAAACTGGGAGAAAATGAAGAGGTGACCTTGTTCAAAAAAATGTACTCATTACCTGATTTATGTAACTGTAGCCCTGTTGTACATCACCTTTACAATAACAAAGTATTTTAAAAAGTAGATTCCATTGCTAGCTGAACAACTTATTCAGCTTCTAGATCTAGTCATTCCTAAATCTATCATTTTCTGTGTTTATTTAGTTATATAAACCAATAAAATGTTTTTATATATTTATATGTACTTATATTGTATGTGACATTCATTACATACACTGATATACTATTAAGCTAGTTTGGTTGGACTTTATTCATTCAAAACAGAGAAGTTCCTGATATATGAGAAAGTCTGTGACATAGAGCATCTGATGTATATATAACAAATTCATGTTGCTCTTTATGAAGTACACATGCTCGTGGTACAAAATTCTGACAAATACATTAGCCGAAATAGAAAAACATTTAAATTACACAGCTGGACACAGTCACTTCTTACATATGAATGTAGGTTTAATTGTCTATCAGTACAAGATGTGATAGGGAAAATAATTTGGGGTAGTTGTTTTTTGAGGAGTCCGATAAATGATATTGAAGAGTATGTAGGAGTTTGATAGGCCAAAATAAAGTTATATAATCTATATGTACAATTTCTTTTATTTCAGTACTGAGGATTGATACCAGATGCTACATATGAATGTCAACTGAAATACGTCCTAGGCCTAACTTCCCAATATAACACTTAAAACATGCTAGAAGAAAACTAGAAGGACAGTATTCGAGATCCTGAACTTTTTTGCCACATAATGGTTGGACCCACAAGGCTCTGATTAACCTTGCATCTCTCAGCTTTGCTGGGAGCAGTTTTGCCATGGGGCATTTGAATGGAACCCTTCTGTTTTAGGATCACATGCTAGTTGCTTTATTGATCTAACCTTGTGGTCCTGGCTCCAGTTAGCACATCCTAATTGGAATTTCGTCATGTCCTTGTCTGTTGTGCAGGTTGATCTGGACTTTCTGGGTTTAGAACATGCCACAGTGCAAACAGCATGAGCCACACCTGTAGAAGCAAAGCACACTGCTACCCCACAAACAAAGGGAAGTCTTCAATATGCAAGGGTGCAAGGCTGGGGCAGTCCTTACTCTGAAGTCATTCTGAAACCCTTATCTCTGTAATCTGGTCTTCTGATGGAAGAAGCATCCTTAATTACTCCTGTCATGCCTTTGAAGTCATTGTTCCATTGTTTGGAAAATGGGACCTGTTTTCTTAGATGATTGTGTAGTTTTTTCTCTAAGTAGTCATTTATCCACAGGCTTGTTGTTCTGTCCTGAACGCATACTTCATCCTTTTCATTACTCATAGGAAGAAAAGCTTACAAGTCTTGTTAAGCCTCCCATTGATGAATAATTCCACCTAGTGATTTCTCTCTCTCTGTGTTTGTATCAGCAGACAAGAGGAGCCAGGATCCTCCAACACTTTGCTTAGGTATTTCCTTGCACTTCCAATTTTATCAATCTTGCATACTGTCTTCCACAAACTATTACACAGTCAGATTCCCAACCATATTATAACACAAATGGCCTTTCTTCCAGACAAGTTCTTTATTTACCTACCATTCCTTATCAGAATGATCTTTGCCTGAAATATTTCTAATAGAATGTTCACAAAGACACAGGCAGGCTCTCAGAAAATTTGGGCTTTTTCTACTAGCCATCTTCTCTGTCTGTCTATCTGTCTGTCTGTCTGTCTGTCTCTTTCTGGCCTCATTAGAATTACTCTTAATGATCTCTTCACAGCAATATATACCATGATGAAGCCTCATATCTTCTTTCACATTTTAGTTCTTTTCTCTTACAATGCATCCAGTTCTCAATAAAAGCTTTGCTTAGATATACCAAATTTAGGAGATTTCCTATGTAGTTAACTTTTAGGATGTGATGATTAACAAGTCAGCACTGCAAGTCTGCATGAGTCAGGTTATTCTGATTGCTGCATTGACTCTGCTATCTATCAAGACAACTAAACCCACCACATGTTTGTGGTTGACTGCCACCACTTGAGCCCTGTCACCCCTGGATCCAATTATTTCCTAATGCATTTAAAGTTTTCCAACTGGCTGGTTGCTGGTCCAACTCTCAATAGAATCCTACAGGAAGTGGAGATCACAGAGCCCCTCAGAAGTGCTAGGGTCCTGATCACAATATTTTTTTCTATCACTGTATTGGTGAAAGGTTAACAACCAAACTCTTCTCAGTGCCAATGAGTGTGTCTTAAATGACCAATTTATTCTAGCATTCCAGTTTCCCCAATCCTTTGAATACGTCCCTTTATATTAAACAAAGGGAAGTTGAGCACTTGCAATTGGCTTACAGTGGGTCATCTCTTGATCTGTGATGCAGCCAGTCAATCCATTAAACACGTTACTTAGGGATTTAAATCCCTGAGTTTCAACCCTGGAATCTTTGTCTAGTGAGTCCAAAGCAATACATCCAGCCCAATTTTACTTTGTGCTCCCTCTACCGTCATCCCACGTCTTTAATATCCGTCCTGAGTCATGTTCTCTGGGTTTCCATTGGCTCATTCAGAAAAGTTGGTAGTATTTGGGAGTATAGCATACTATCTCTGGGCTCAGACTTCATATCTAACATGGAGAGCCTGCTGGCATTTGATTCTAGTCGTAGGTGTAGAAGAAAAGAACCCTGAGGGTCAGACCCTGAGGAGGATCAAGACTGTCTGGCATGCAGTAGCCTGCCATTACAATTTTCTCAGGCAGAGTCAATCTCAGATAGAATCAGAAAAGCCAAAACCACTGGGTTGGGAAGGATGTTGCCACATGCCTGGGGAGGTCAGTTTTGCTGCAGTCATAGAGGCCACTTTGGTTTGAGAAGGGGAGATCAGTTCCACTGGGTGGAGGGCTCTAGCCAGCTCATATCACAAAACTTTTCAAGTACTACCCATTACCCAGCTCCAAACTGCTTTTAATGTTTATGTATTTCTCACTGTAGCACCTAATTTCTGGTACCTTTTTCCTGTTTTGTCCATTTGGGATTCTTTTAGAAAAGATTGATAGTCTAAGTAGTATATAAACAACTGAAGAGTGTTTCTCACAAATTTCTTCCAGCTTGGAAATCTGGTCAAGACATTGGCAGATTTGGAGTCTTATGAGGGCCATGTATTTCAGAAATGATGCTCTCTTGCTCTCTTCTTGCATAGTAGAAGAAAATGAGCTCTCTTGGATAGCCTTATATTCTGATTCATGACAGAGCTAATGCCCTAAACATCTCCCAAATTACCTAGCTCCCCATGCCAACACTTTGGAGGCGAGAATCTCAACACATAGATTTGGGAGAGCATATCATGGTGTCCATAGCAACACACTAATAAACTTTCTTGTACCTGGCCAAGAACATGGAGACTACAGAGCAATGTCAGACTGTGAATATCATGAAGGTTGCAAGGTAATAAAGAAAATAATTCTAAAGTCAGACTTTCTGAATTCAAATACTAACTCTGAAATTACTAGTTATGTGACGTCAAAACTTTGGTTCTTCTGTCTTGATTCCCTCCTAACATAAAATGGGAATTAAAACAATACCAGTTTCCTAGTGTGGTTTGGGGAGTTAAATACACACATAATATATATATATATATATATATAATACATGTAATATACATATACATATATAAATATATTATACACATATGTAAGGTATACATATATGTGCGCAAAATTAATACCTCTGTTGAAATATACATTATATTTTTACAGGAAACAGTTAAAACTAAGAGATAGCTTTGATCATTTTTCTGATATAAAGCATATGACATGATCCCATGCAAATCAATCATTTCTATGTGAATTTAATGCCACTGTTAGTATTGACACAAATGTGCAGCAAACACTTCAAACTCATTTAAAGATATCTTGTAATAAGCTCCCTAAAATAAACTCTGTGCCCATTATTGACCATTCTCCAAGTCTCAGCTCTGTGCTCAGCAACCAGTAATCTACTTTCTATTTTTATAGATTTGCTTATACTACATTAAAATTTACATAGATCTTTATTCATATCATATTCATATTCAACATTGTATATAAATGGAATCCTTGCATATATAGGTCTTTTGTGTCTGAGTTCTTTCACTCAGCATCATATTCTGGAAGATTCAGCTATGTCAAAACATATCTTGGACTTCCTTTTTTATTGCAAAGTGAGATTGCTTCTGATAAACACATCATATTTTATTCCGGTATTATCAATGGAGAGTAGAAATCTTTTCAGTGACATCCAGAAAGAAGGAAGAGAGATGTGATAATAATGATGCCCAAGTAGCCAAAACAGCAAGAAGGTATGTTTGGCTCCAGAAGCGTAAGGATGTTTGAGAAAAGAAGCTGAAAAATTTTGCAGAATCATGGCAGGATTCATCTGCTTCTCAAAGTCTGGCCCTGCCTGGGGCCAGAGAATTAACCAGGCCCGCACAAGTTGACCTAATGCACAAAAAATGTCCTTCCTTATCCCTGGAAGATTGAGGAAATCATCAGATTCCATTCTTCCCCTCCAGCCTCATTCTGATCTTATGGAACCTATTTTGAAATGCAGACCTAAATGAAGATAAAATATTTTATAAACAAGAGTACAGTTGTTAAAGTATGGCAATGTTTCTCTAGTACATTAGGCTGGAAGACACGTCATGACAGAAATACACTTGAGAGATCTCTAAATTATTCTTAGGAATTAATAGGTAAATAAGGAAAAAATGAAGATTTCCCCAGCTAGCTATTGGGATTACCTGAAAGAGAACTTAAAATGACTCTGAAATCTTTCTAGCTGGAAGTTTATTTTATCCATTTGTGCACCACATTGCCTGCCAAAATTTACAGGATGTATGAACATTTGTATGCCTCTACCTTGCTGAAGCAAATCTGAGATATTTCAGTATAGCATCAGTGCATGCATGACCTAAATGCTATATTTTTTTCCTCAGGTATATTTACTAAAGAAAGGAAAATAATTATTGATATGAATCTAACTTTCATTTAATGAATATGCCACAAGTAGCAAGCTATGTGTAAGCCCTTGAATGAACTAACCACAATCCTCTCTTTCATAAAGAATCTCAGAGCAGCCGGGCGCTGGTGGCTCACGCCTGTAATCCTAGCTACTCAGGAGGCTGAGATCTGAGGATCGTGGTTCAAAGCCAGCCTGGGCAGGAGAGACTGTGAGACTCCTATCTCCAATAAACCAACAGAAAACCGGAAGTGGTGCTGTAGCTCAAGTGGTAGAGCGCTGGCCTTGAGCTGAAGAGCTGAAGGACAGCACCCAGGCCCAGAGTTCAAGCCCCACAGCCGACCAACAAAAAAAAAAAAAGAATCTCAGAGCAGAAGAAGGAAATACTCCTTACATTTAAAAAGAAACTAACAAAGCTATGACTTAAGAGTCAGTTTGATCTAAAGCCAAAGCTTTTAAAAAAAAGATGTTTTTTTAAACTTTGCTTTCATTAGAAATAAGCATAGTGATTATGCATTAATGCAAATCCAAATACTTTTAAGTCTTAAAGAAGGAACCAAGTGAGGGAGAATAAGTTTTGTTTTGTTTCCATCCCATCGAGAAGTAGTCACAAACACATGGACAATAATTCTGGTTTGAACTTGCCTGGTGTGGGCTCACCTAAGCTGGTTGTTATTTAAAATAATAGTAATTAAATACACCAAAGGCTCCTTTGATTCTTTCTGTGCAATGGCGCCACATTCTGTGCTACCATATTTTATCCTGTCATTTTTTTCCCCCAAAACTTTTCAAAATTTAACTCATCCATAAAATCTTCTGCATTCAAGGCGGAAGCCACCCAGACATTCTGTTAATATCTTCAGTGTGATTGATATTTCTCTCCTGCAGTGTGGCAAGATAGCATATGCATATATGTGGGCAAGCGTATATATCTTTATGTTAATGTGCATCTGTTCTTCTTATCTCTATCGAATACTATTAAGATATTAAGTCCCAAAGTCTGTCTCTCTTTTCTTCCATGGAAGAACATATTGATTTAATCACCCCAGAAATCCAGTGCCTAGCTCCATGACATGAAGGTCATGTTCAATAAATATTTATTTGAGTGAGTGCTCAAAGATGACAGAGACAACTCTGAAGGAAAATCTCTTTCCATAGGTAGAGAAAATAAGATCACATATGAGGAAAATTGCAAATAGTTTGGCTTCTTGGGTGTATTTTATTTTTAAGCATTCTCAACTGAAATATGCTGTGGAATAGCTGAGACCTAGCAGGTCATTTTCATTTCACCTCTGTTCTCAAAATGGTGACCATTTACTGCATATACCCTACTGATGGTATAATTCTTTTCTTTCAGGTATGAGAGGATGCCATATTCTTTTGTGCATCTTCGCCTCTTAAAACTGGGGAATTCATTTGTATCATGCTATCGATCATGGATGCACTTCTTGAGTTAAAGTAAAAGGAGACCTGAGGATGAGGAATTGTGACTTAACTTATCAACCTCCTCTCTTATAAGAAAAGAAAAACACTGAAAGATTGAAATTCTGAATCATGTGAAACAGTTACATGGTTATATTTGTGTTTCAGTCCTTTGAAACTACTCTTAAGTGAATCAGCAGCAGTAAACATAAATATATACAATAAAATAAGCAATAAAGTTTAATAATAAATATATGCAATGCGTTCTGTTTTACAGAGTCAGAGGATCTCCTGATGCTTATGGTTTGAATCACACTGCGTATGTTTTTGTCTGTTTACATCTTTTAATAGCTGAATGGTCGTGAGTCATTTAGCTCTTTTTTCCAGTGTTTTCACCCCTTGATATTAAGGCAGAAGAGATAAGGTGATTTAGTGAAGGAATCCAGGCAAAATGACTTAGTTCCAACTGTACATTTAGGTTGTTCTTCTTTCTTGAATATATATTATCTGATGTTATTTCTATATAAACATAATGACAAGTAAACTGGGATCGATTCCTCCATGAAGAGGTACATTCCAAATCTCTCCAAAGAAGGTTTCCTAACCTTTCGTGAAACTAAGATCCATCTATAATTGCTAACTGAAAGTTAGTTTCTAAGGAATTCAGAGCTTTTAGACTGTTTTGGTTTACATTTTAAGTATGGAGGTCCCTCTCTTTATCTCAGGCATAGTAGTAGCCCTAAGAATATAAGAATGATGTGTTTGGAATATTCTAGGAGATGATGTAGTGTCAATTGTATGTATGGAAGGGCATTTGAATGGCATATATATGAGCATTTAATTGTTTTCAGATATTTAATAACTGATACTTGAGAATTCCAGATCTCCCAGCCAATACTGTGACAGCTTCACTGACTGGATGATATCTTTTTTAATTCAATTTACAGGTTGTCAGAATTATTAATGCGCCATTTCAACCACTCTGCTACTCATCTTCCACTTTTTCATGAAACTCAACAGTTGACAACTCCACAAATGTTACTTTGCTGATAAACAGCCTATCCTATATTTCTTTCCCTTCTACTACTTTCAGTCTTCTGTTAATATCTGATTTTGGACATTACATCTCATATTCTTTCTTTTTTGTAAATCCTTATTTGTAATTGAACTAATAAGTTTATTTGTATTAAATTTTGCTCCCTGACTCCCATTATTTTTGCCAACTTTTAACAGCTCTAGCTCCTCAATTCTCAGGCTTATGAAAACAAACAAGAGTGGTTATCATCGTTATTTATAAAATGGGTCATAGGTATCATCCTCACACCACCGTCATCAAAATATGACAGATTTATTATTTTTCTACGGCTTCCTTTTGGGTTACAACAAATGTGGGTAAACAAGTAATGTGTGTATTTTTGTGTTTTCATGATTCTTTTAGTGGAAGAAAATTTTCCCTGTTTGAAGGGATTTTTTAGCTTGCAATTCTTTTTTTATTATATGCACCTGCACATCAATTTATTTCTTGTTTAAAATAATTAGAAAATGTTAAAAACCCTTACCACAATTGCACATTTTTCTAAACATATAAATAATATATACATGTGTGTATAAGTATAAAGTATATATTCCACAGTACTTAATGTAGTGGTTATCACATTTCCATAATTGCTTATTATCAGATTTTACAGTGAACAATTTATCTCAATTCACTTTTATATCTATGCATTCAGAGCAGCTGCACAATTATGAATGATTATCTAATGAGTTAGTGTATCAGTAGACCACATTATAAAGTGTCCTTTAGTATACTTAACTTCTACCAATATATTGAAACTCTAATGTTTCAATGTTCTTTCATATATATTTTTTCCATTCATTTGTCAATGGATATATTTCTTTTTCTTAATGCTGAGAGTTGATCCCAGGACTTCTGGCATGCTGAACATGAACTCTTAACACACCCCTGCAGCTCAGACCTTTTTATTAGTATCTTTAAGATCAATCTTTGCAAAGGAAATATTAGGTCAAAGTCACACACATTGGACTATATGTGCCCTTCTGGACCTCAGAAGGGTTACATCAAGTTGCATTCTCAACAGCAGCTGACAGATGTCTTCTTCCTCCACACCCTTGCCACTACTGAGTGGTTTAATTTCGTATTTAATTTGAAGAGCAAGGAGGAAGTATCCCACAGGACTATTGGCTGTCTCGGAGTAGGGCTATATTAGATTATGGTGAAGGATGTGTTAAGCAGGGTCTGAGTCATGGCACTGTGGACACATTTGTTCTATTACCAAGAACTCGATGAATCAGATTTAATAACTATTTCAGTCACTACCAATACAACCATATTTCAGAGACAACCTGAATTGAGAAAAGAAACAAACAATCCAACAAAAAAACACCAAAATAATTTCTACACGTTTCAACATATATACACACTCAAATTGTGAAATCTTGGTCCCACGGCCCCTTTGGAAAGCATTCTCTGTAGCTAGGTGACCAAGCACCAATTAGATAACAATCTCTGATCTCTGGATTTTAATAGTCTTAGAAAAGATTCTTGGAAAATTATAATAGAAACATTCCCCATAGAACCTGCCATGCATTTGTTTTTGTTAAGTAATTCTAAGTGGCACCAGAAATTCCATAAATCCAAAAGCAAAGTAAAAGAATGCTTCACCAGGATGTGAGTTTTATCATGGCAGGATTTGTTGATACTCAAAAACTAGATAGCCTTTACCTTTTGTAATTATTTCATACAGCTCTTTTGGGGCTAAAGACAACATTTTTTTAAGTTGCCAGGTTTTTAAACATTATTAGACAGATGTCCTAAATTCAAAAAGAATGATGTTATAAAAGTTTCCAAAGTATGAGGGAAGGGAGAATATAAATTGTTTCAATTTCAAGTTAAATGCTCAAATATGTGCTTTGGAAATAGTTTCATTTTTCTTGTAATTTATTAATCCAAACACAAGATTTACTACATTTCAACCATGCTAATGGGTTTGGTTGTACTTAAAATCTAGATAAATTTGGGTTCTTAAAATTAGGGTCCTGAATGTGGAATTATATTTATTTATTTGTGGGACACAAAGTCCTTTGGACCTAGCAAAACTTTGTCTCTTAACAAGTCTTTGTTCTTTGATGATTTTTCTCTTTGGCTCCTCAGGGAAGTCCCAATCTTTCTATTCCCTTACTGTTTTTCATCTTTCTTTTAGTACACTATTTCTCATTTTATGGACTAGAATATTTCCCCAGGATCAAATTATAGCTTGGAAACCAAGTGAAAGTAAGCCTTGGCTCTAAAATATTGAGCTGACAATAGATTCATTCTATTTTTTTTCCAATTCATGCCTCAGACAGTAGTAGATATGTTGGTGAAGTCTGCAGTTGATGCTCATACTGTCTAGCTTCCAAACACTTCTGTGTCTCATATGAAGGATCTAAAATGTCTTTGTCCCACTCTATATATCCCATCTTGGATCATTTTCTCTTCAACTATATTAACTTTTCATTTTTGTGTTGATTAGTTTAAATGTGATTTTAAGCATTCATTAATAATGATAAAATTATGCTTTTCTGTTGTTAATTGTAGCTAGAAGCATGATTTAAATCTAAACCACTCCCATTTTTTTATTTGAAAAGGTTAGATAGAACAAATTCAGCACTTCTTTCAATTATAAATTATTTCTGACAGGAATGGGGAGTTGTCTTCTTTTTTTGTTTTTAATTGTGAAAATACCATATAGAGGGGTTAAAATTACATGGACAAGGTAATGAGTACATTTCTTATCAAGAATTGTTACCTCCTCCTTTGTTTCCCCTTACCATCCCTTCCCACTCCCACCCCCCCCAATGTCTTTGAACACAAGGAAGGATCAAGACCTTCATAGTTTTGTCCTCAATATAAGCATACACATTAGCATGGATCTCACTTGTTAACTGCAGAAGTCTATGTTTCAATGAACAGACTTAAAAGTTCAGTCACCCTAGTAGTCAGCTTAATGTTCTTGGAATAAAAAAGCATAGGAGACCTTTCTCCATTATCACCTTTGCAAATGCCATTATACCTACACTTCTTCAAAAGAACATATTTATCAGCACAAGATGTTAAGTATAGAATAATGTCAAAGGCAGAACCCAGTTCCTGATAGCAATCCCATTTCTACAATGTTTCTACAATAAAGTAATATATTCATGCACATGTTCATCTTGAACAGATGCCTAAGTGGTCCAATCAGTAGTTCTTCACTACTTTAGTCTAACCAAAGGAAAAATCATCAAAATTTGATCCAATCAAATAACCAAAACCAAACAAAGATTTTTTTTACTCACTTTGAACCTCAGAGGAAGCAACACAAATATGAAATAAAGAAAGTTTACTCACTCTAGGGGTAACATGAAATTACAAAGAGTAAGGAGTTCTGGTGGCATCTACATATAATTACTCTTGTTGATAGTTCTATTCTGAGTCTGTTTCTTTGCATCCATTATGGTTATAATTAATTTTCCATTTTATCAATAAATTATATTTCCTTGGCTTTGTTTTAACAAATGAAATCCAGTTATACAATTGGTTTATTAATTCAGGTTCTCAGATTCCCATTGAGACCAGTACACTGAGTTCATGCCTTTCACACATTCTTTCAATAATTTAGTAGTACCTCAAAAATTAAAACTTCCTACTTTCAGTGGACTAGGCTTCTATGAAAACAGTTTAAAGCATGAATCATAAATATTAGGGGACCACCATCCTGTCATCATCTGTGTGCTAACACTAGCAACGTAACTATTATAGTTCTGAAAAGTCATCCATTCTCACAAGAAGTAGGTGGCTGCTCTGGATGGCTTGCTTCCTATAGAGGGAAAATATCAGTGCCCTGGTGACCTCTGTTACCCAGTAGAAATACTACTTTATGGCAATCCTGATGTAGCTTCTTGTCAGGTCTCTGCTGTTCTTCTGTGGTGGCAGAGTATAATACTCATTGTCTAGTTTTTAATTTTTATTCCAGTGAGGGTTACTCCTTTACATTATCTCCTTTGGTTTCATAGGTGAGGCTACTAACATGCTACGAGAGCCAGACGTTTCCCTACATTCCATGAGCTAGTTTTGTCCTTCATTTGAGCAGTAGCAATGGAAGACTCAAGTAAAGGGATTGGTAGTACTTTGAACTTACCTTCTTCAATGTATTCAGCAGGTCTTTATCTTCCAGAGAAAATCCAAAGAAGTTAAATAAATGCTCTGGATTTCTACAGATGTTATTTCTTCACACCTGGGAGAAGACAACACAAAAGCCATATTTTAAAATTGCATTATACTAATGAGAATAAAATTGTGGTACATTATTCCTATCAGCAACACAGATTTTGTAATTCGTCATCTGTCTATCCTTCGTGTGTGTATGCTATGATTAACAAGAAACTATGCACACATATTTCTACAAAATATTTCATATAACACACACATATTTTGTTTTAATGTATCTCTCTGTACACTTGTGAGTCTTTCATTACTTTGTCAACATTTATTACATTTTATTAATGAAATGTGTCATAGGTTTTTATAAGTCTAGTATTTATAGATTTATTTCTGTAAGTACTTCCCATACACAAGTGTGAGAGACTTCTTGCATTTCTTCAGCTGTAATTATCAGTTTATTTCAATTCTAAGCAAAGAAACTTGAAAAATTTGAAAAAAATATACACTAATTGCAGACTCTCAGTTTGATATGGCAACAAAAGAAATAAGCAAATATAGACACTGGATTGAGAATTAGGACAGGATTCAATTTACAATTGTCCCATCACTAGCCAGACAATATTAGAGGAATAATCCAAACTTTGCAAACCTTAATTCTGTCTACATATAAAAATAAAGAGATCTGAAAAAAAAACTGTGACTAATGTCTATTTTTCTCTCAAATACTGAGTTAATGTTCCTAAGAATATGGTTTCATGCAGGTAAGGGGACCAAAAACAGTTTATGGAAGTTTTACATTCATATAGAATGATTACTGACTTCTAAGAAAAATAATATTTCTGGATCAACTATTCAAACTGAATTGGTATTGCAAATCTTACTGTCTTGCAAAAACAATAACAAATTTTAAAACTGAGATTTAGTGATAGCTGGTATCAATACCCCAAAGTTGACTTTTAAACCTGACACATCAGATTGGCTGAATTTGACTAACGAAGAATAATTCAGTCTCATACTTACCCTTATTATTATTTTTTTTAAATAAGCCTTGTTGGGTGCTGGTGGCTCACGCCTGTAATCCTAGCTACTTAAGAGGCTGAGACATAAGGCTTTCAGTTTGAAGCCAGCTGGAAAACCTGTGACTCATATCTCCAATTAACCAATAAAAAGGTGGGAGCAGAGCTGTGGCTCAAGTGGTAGAGTGCTAGCCTTGAGCAAAAATGCTCAAGGATAGCACCTAGGTTCTGAAATCAAGCCCTAGGACTAGCACAAAAACAAATTAAACCTCATAACTTCTCTGTAAGTTTTGAATACTGTTTCTTACTTTATTGATGAAGAAACAGAGTCTTGGAGGTTTTAGTCACTTATCCAAGAAACCTCAAGGCAGAGCTGGCAGGTCTATTTGACTGCAAAGTCCCTATTTCTTGATTCTCACTCTGGTATGCATATTTTTACAATGCATGCAAAGCTTGAAGCCCATACTCAGCCAGAACGCACAGTCAGTTTCAGCAGGTTCTTTCAGACCTGTATTATTTCCATGTCTCATCATCTTCTCAAATACACGAAGAACCATCTGTCTCTCTCATTATTCTGTTGTATACATTTCATTTGTATGTCTAGGGTACAACAATGATGTCTCCTCCATGTATTAGTGTGAGTTTTCTATGTAATCTTTAGCTGGGTGTTCAAAGACATAGTTGGTAGCTAGATGTCTATTGTGTCTAAGCATTAGTTCAGAGGACTGAGAGGTGAGGCTGCCTGCAGAGACAGAAACAGCTAGAATTGTGGTGGTGGGGGATGATCCAGAGAAGAACTAGTTTACAATCAGAGTAAACTTCATTACACAGCCTCATAAAATGCAGAGCAGGAAGAAGCCTTATTAATCAAGTTCTATAGAGACGAGGTAATAAGTATGTGAAGCAAGGTGTTAACAAACTAGAAACTAGATATCTGGATTCCTTTTGTTCACTCCTAGCTTCTCCATGGTAGCTTCAATTGTTTTCCTTTATGCATATCTCAAAATGAGACTCACCACTGTAGGTTTTCATGTGCCTGACCCCAGGCACAGAAGTGGTTACAAAAAAAGATCTTGAAATTAGACCAGCCCAGTTTAGCAACAATATTTCCTGGTTGTAGTACTTTTGGAAAATGGCTTATAACCTCTAATTTATCAAACAGGAGGAGAAGAGCTTTTTTTCCCCTCAATGCTGCCTTGAGGATTAAACAATGTAGTTTTTATAAAGCACTTTGCATCAATATGGCATGAGTGAATATATACAACAAATGTCCTGATACTGCCATCATCATAATTATCACCAATACCATCATAATCATACCATCACCATCCATTTAATCACAACTACCATCATTATCACTACCACAATTATAATCATCACCATCATCATCACCACCACCATCATCACCATTATAAGGGTTTCTTTTATATGGGACTAATGCAATGGAATATCCTTTAGATACAATGGCAAAGGATAATTGCAAAGGTAAATTTCATCTTCCTTTAAATAAAAAAAATACTAGTTAGATGCATTTATAAGATTATCTCTTTGTTGCTTTGTAGGTCCCTCCCCCACAGTATAACCCCTGCTTTCACTATATTTGATGTCAGTATAACTTGTGGAGGAGATGGGGAAAAACAAGTCATTTAAGGATACAGGTGGACCTATTGCAACAATGAGAAGTACAAGTTGTCATGTCCAAAACGAGCTTTACAACGTCGGTAAGGGGGAGGGGGGAGGGGGGGAAGAAGGATTGGGACTGGGAGGGGAAGGGGGGAGGCTGGGAAGGGATGTGAAGAAGCGTAAACAAAGGAGGAGGCTGCAATGTTTGGTAAGAAATGTACGCATTATCCTGCCCATGTAATTGTAACCCCTCTGTACAGTATGTTCACAAATAAAATAAATAAATAAATAAATAAATAAAAATACTAGTTAGAGAAAATGATAGTTAAATTACTATCAGAACCCAAGTAGCCAATCACAGCGACTTTAGATTTTTTACAAGTAAAATAGGAAAGACAGTTGAAATACCTTTCAATATTTCTCTAAATATTTGAAATCAAATGTTCTGTAAGTTGGAAAAAATAGATTAAAAAATTGGTGTTTGTACTGCACACTGTCCACTGTAATATCACTCAAAGGGAGAGAGCTAGAGCTTTTAACAGAAATGAATGCTATTTGCATGACAAAAGAAAATTAAAAAGGAAAGCTTCCTATTTTTCTTAACCTTAACAAGTAGTTATGAAGAGATGTCCATTTGAGTTGAGTTTTCAGAGAGCTTGGTTATACAAAACTCATATAAAAACAGTTCCCAGTCAATATGACATGTTTTAAATTTATATGACCATTTAAGTTAATGAGAAGATCAGTGTGAATTACAGTGTTTAGATATTTAGGATATGTCCTTTTCTTGCCAACTTGGAACAGAGTCTGTTGACTCACCTGCTTAGTCTCCTAAACAGCTTGAAGACTTTATGCATTTCCAGTGCCAGAGGATGTCCAAGCCGATGAAAGGTGCCATGTTGACACCCCTTGGGAATGAATTCGTTCCTATCTACTAAAAAGGCACAATGCTCCCTGAAGGGCCATTGCTATCAATTATGACCAGATCTGAGAATACATTAGGGTCAACACCAACTCCTTTTTCAAACCTTGAATTTTACTTATCACATATTACTTCTCTGGGCAGAACAATGTTCTGAAATACACAGATATGATCCAAGTTGAAAAAAAGTATGTTTTATTTCACGATGCTTGTAAACAATTATGGAATAATATGACAGAGTCTATAATAAAAGAAAGTCTACACCGGGCTGTGTTTAAATAAGGATGGAGAAAAACCAAGATTTTTCTAAAGAAATGAATCTTAAAATGAAAATGAGTTAGTAGTCAAAGTAGGAAAAGCAGGCCCTATTAAAGTGAGGCCCTATTAAAGAATCCTATATATGTTCTCTAATGAATGAACAAGAAATGTATAATGATTGGTGTGAGAGGTGCTGTTATGATTTCATATATGTATTTCTATGTATGAACAGATACAAGACTGTGTGATTTTACTCGGGCCTAAATTGTAAATGATACTATAAGCCTTAGTAGGGAGTTAGGACACCATCCTTAAAATTCTGTACCTGATGAGATTCTGAAAATTCTTAAGAAATATCATTCTTATAATAAGGAAGATAACAGGGGAAAAGTGAGTCATTCTCTATTTTATTACTTGACTTCAAAATAAACCCTAGCAAATACATCCCTGAGATCCTATGATGCCAGATACAAAACAATAGTGTAGACTAGCAGAGAAACAGAAGTAATTTTAGCTCTCAAGACTTCCGTTTTGATGCTGGATTTAATGGAGTTAATAAGAATTTAGAATTACCAATTATATCTGAATTCTACCACGCACTCATCTATCTAAAAGTTACAAAATGAGCACTAACTACATTCCAGAGTCAGTGATACTTAGGTGCCACAACAGAGTGCTGAACAAGCAATATAGGAGATGGGCCTGCTCTTTAAAAATCTACACTTTTGTGATGAATGAGAAGGAACAATTAAATAAAGGTATTTTCATGTAATCTGATAGCGACTAAGGTGAGTTCACACAAGTTTAAATAACTGTCAACAGAGTCAACTTTGGAAATAAAACTAAATTCAGGTTTCAGCTCTTCCATTTCTCTACCATGTTGTGTTGACATTAGTCTGTACCTCAGTTTCCTTACCTGTAATATGGAGAAAAATATTCTAGCTTCTAGGTTTGTTGTGATTACTCCATGAATTAATAAATGTGCAGTGATTACCCTAGTGTTTTTCACCTAGAAAGGCTCAGTGTAATTGTAGTTGTGATTACCTTTACTGCTCTATTACTATGAATGACCTCTGGGGAGTTTGGCCACAAGTAGTCTCTTTGAAAGGGTAATATTGGCCTAAAGATTGATGAATGAGAAATGAACAGACATGTGAATCTTTGGGAATGATAAATCCACCATTCCCTACTCAGGCTCTAATGTTCAACTATTTTCTACTTACTTGAAACTACTACAGTATAGACAACTACAGACATCTGAGTAACTTCATTAAGTTTTGGCTCCAGAAAGAGGGAATATTTGATTCAAATTAAAGGATAAATGACACACTCATTAAGTTATCTGCTAGGATTCTATTAAAAAGTTATATTCCAGAGCTATCTACCAAAACTTAAAAAATATTTTAAGTACTACCCAACATTGAAGCTCATCATTAATTGTAGAAATGGCTATAAGTGAGAAAATGGACCTTCATTTATGAAATTAATGGTGTTTGGCATCTGTGGATTATCCTACATATTTCCTATGAACTCCTCACATAAATATTGATGCAGTTTAAAAATCCAACCAAATCTGAAGTGTGTCTCATTAAGCCAGGGAGGACACGGAGGCCCAAATCGAGTAAGATCAATTACTTCATGATTTCCTTTACAATTCTATCTATTGAAAGATGGAATTCAGATAACCTAAAAGAATAAAAAAAGCATTCCTTTGTGCCATTTTCAGAACATAGTTTAGAAACTGTCTAGTGCTCCTTTCCTGTTGTAAGCATGTTAATCTATAACAATATTCGTATTTGGCCAAACTAGATCAGTGGCATTGCTTTAAAAGTAAATAAAAGATCTAAATGGACAGCCTCTGTGTTTCAGATTTATTTCAAACTCATTGAGTCTTGCCAATCTTTTTCCAGAAAATGAGAGACAAAGAAGGAAGTTTCTCTCACAATTTGCCACCATAGAGATGATAATGTACATCAAAAGGTATGGAGCTTTACAACAATCCTTGGCTCTTCAGATACAGTACTTGATTTAGTCAGTCTATAGGTCAATCTTTTAGTCAGCTACAAGTAAACATTTGCTGCTAACTAGCCATGTATTCAGATATGTGTTTGAATTGAATTCTGTATATTTCCTAGATATTTAACATACTCAATACAAATGAAAGGATCTTAGTACAACTTCAAAAACAGGGCTAACTACACTCAGCATCAACTTCAGGATTCATGTGTAAAATAAACATGAAGGAAATAACAAAGTCAATTATTTTTGTGTTTGATTTATGAAAACTTTATGTTGCTTACAAAAATAAAAATAAACCTACTCATCATATGCTTGCAAATTATAATTGTGAATTAAAAAATTCTTACACAGTGTCATAATCTTTTACAAATGTTAATGGTATGTAACAGATCCCATTCATTTTCCCATACATCTTTTAAAAAGAATTTAGTGTGAGAAGAAATGCCATATCCAGATATGCTATTTTTCTTCCTTTTCATGGATTTTGTATCTTCCAAGACATACCTCAACATTCTTGTGGCATAGTACTTTATATCTCATGTGGAGTTCAATACATGTAGTCACTTAAAATCATTTTTATCTGACATGGGAATGGGAGACTTTTTGTCAGAAAGTGTTCTGGGCTCTGGTTTTCCTCTCCAAAGAAACATAGTGCATCATTATTGTTTATCTGAAGTGAAGAAAAACTAAGGAATGGCAAAGAAAAATATGTTTGCTTCATTATCAATCAATGTAGGATAATAAATCCACACATTGCAAATTTCGTTCTATTTTCATTTAGTTACTGGAGACAGCTGAAGTTGTTGACTATCTGCCAGTGTGTATCAGCAGCCCAGGATTCCATAGATTTTGTTGTGTTTCTGTAAGGTAGGCAAAACTATTCAATCATTGAAATAAATCTTACTGAATAAATAGTTAATAATTCAGGTACAGTACATTTACTGAGGATTGATCACCAGGTTGAGGAGGAAAATAAACAATAATTCCCTGAGTACCTGGGTGGAATCCCTTGATAATTTTTTTGCTTAATGGTTGTTTCTGTCATAAGTTAAGAGCAAAAGTCAAATGATATCAATTCAAATACAGAATATTTTATGGATTATTTGCTTTTAGAGTACTCAGAAGACTAGTAATTTCAATTTAGACAATTCATGAACGTGGAAAAAAAATAACCAGCTAATAGCAGTGTTGATAACTCCCCAAACATCCTACACTATTTGTTGCTTCTTCTCTTTAGTTATATTAATATATTTAGTATTTCCTGACTCAAAAAAAAATAAACCCACAACCACAGTGATACAAACATAACTCTATTTTTTTTGTGGGGGTGGGAAGGAAAATTCTATCAGGAGCCCCCCCAAAATAAACTCATTAGGAACGGAATGTAGAATGAATGACAAAATGTTATTCTTTGTACGCTGCATTGACTCTGTACTCCATACGCTCTCATTATGCACTTTGCTAATAGCAGAAGGAAGGGAAAATAACAGTTAGCTCTGCAAAGAGCGGGCACAACATTGAGATTTAATTAAACCTTGTTTTACTTGGGCAATCTAGTCATGCAGTGATGTCATGAGAGAGCAAAGCCTAACACTTGGAGGCGTAGAAGCTGGAGTGGAGCAGCTGAAACGCCAGTACATGTAGTAAAAACAAACAAGAGGAGAAAGAGAAAGGGAACAGGGCTGTGAGTGAGGCCCTGTTACAGGAGCTGGGCTCTGAGGAGACGGGGGCACTGAATTTGTCGAAAGCAAGCACTGGGCTTTAGAATTTAGGGGTTCTCTGTTGCTCTGATAAAATGTAATTAAAATCCTTTTTGTGCCTTTAAAGCATAGAACAAAAACTAAAGAGAGTAATATAGGAAATGTACTTAGTGTACAATACAAAAAGTTTTTTTTAAGTAGGTAAACCTCCAAGCTGTGTTTCTCATCACTGAGAAGATTTAAGAATAGACTTTGTAGCCACTAGATCAATCTCTATCTCTATCTATCTATCTATCTATCTATCTATCTATCTATCTATCTACCTTCTAATTTGGCATAGGGTCCTTCTAGGAATTCAATGCACTATGCCAGGTTGGTTAAATTCAATGAAAGCAAATGCACTACATATGGGGAATATGAGAAAATGCTTGTGGGGTGAGGTTGAAGTTTGTAACAATTAATTTTTATCTGTTCACTCGGTTAAGGGGTACCCAGAGAATTGATCAAGAAATTATTCTTGAATTGTTTGTGAAACCATTTCCAGATTAAATGTTTGTCAGGAGATTGAGCAAGAATCTGCTACCACTGATGTCAGATATCATCTGACTCGCCCAAGGCCTGAATGAAGACAGAGGCAGAGTAAAGGTGGATTGTCTGTCTCTATCAGTCTTGATCTTTCTCCTTTTTCTTGGAGACTTAGCTATACCATTCATCTTCCCCAGCCTTCAGGCATCAGAGATCTAGTCTCCTTGGGCCTAGTGATTTTGGGACACACATCACTCTCCTCCTGTCCATATTCCAGTCATTCTTCAGATTCAGCCTGAGTTATGTCACCAGCTTTCTGTTTCTCCATTTTATAGATGATGTATTAGAACTTCCTGGCTTCTATAATAATGTGGTTAAATTCTCCTTACAATATAAATCTCTTTCCCCTCTTATTTCTCTCTTTCTCTCTGTTTCTTTCTCTGCCTCTTTAGGTCTCTCTGTCTCTGTTTCTGTCTCTGTCTCTCTCCTCTCATGCACATACTCTCTCTCTCTCTCTCTCTCTCTCTCTCACACACACACACACACACACACACACACACACACACACACACGCTGGGGAACCCTGAAAAAATACATGTGATTGCTAGCATTGTCTTAAGTGTATAATATATAAATTGACAAGTAAGAAGCAGTTTCTCTGAAGAGGTTTTCTCTAAGATATACAGCCTTTCAAAAACAGATTTGACTTCAGTAACATGTTTCTTCCTAGTCTTGCTGTAACAGAGTGTCACAGAGTAGCTTTATACCACTTAGCTGTACTGATTAACCCCAGGAATCATTTAGTAAGCAAATGTTCTATTACTTGAGCTATGCTCCTGATTTTATATATATATGTATTTTTGAGATTAGGTTCTCCCTAACTTTAACCAGTTTGCCTCAAACTCACAATCCTCCTGCCTCTGATGCCCAAGTAGCTAGGATTAGTGATGTATTATCATATCAAGCAAAGAAAGAAGCAAGGAAGGAAGGAAGGAAGGAAGGAAGGAAGGAAGAAAGGAAGGAAGGAAGGAAGGAAGGAAGACAAAAAGAAAATTTATTATCTTACAATTCCAGAGGACAGATTCCCTAAATTAAATCATGCCCAGGCTAGAGATCCTCTAAAGGGTTCCTTCCAGTGCTTAGCAGCTCCAAGTAATACTTGATTTGTGTCAGCACAGTTCTCATTTCTAACTCCATTTTCACAGAGGCCTTTTGATCTCCGTGTGTGTCTTTTGTGTACCTCCAACTCCTTCTATCCTTATAAAGACACAAGTCACTGGACTTGGGGACCACCAAAATTCTAATCTCATTTAACCCAGATTAAATCTGGAAAGTCCTACGTCTTCCTCTTCCCTTCCCTTCCCTTCCCTTCCCTTCCCCCTTCCCTTCCCTTCCCTTTTTTGTTAGCACTATGGCTTGAAATCAAGACTTCTCACGCTTGCTCAGCTTTCTGGCTCACAACTGGTTATCTTTTACTTGAGACCTGCTCGGTAATTGTAGTTGGAGCTTCAAAGACATTTCTGCCTGAACTGGCTTCGAACCTGAATCTTCAAGGTCTCAGCTCTCTTGTACCTAGGATTACAGATGTAAACAACCAATGCCAGGTTAAGGCCATAATTCTAAGTGCTACACTTTGGAAGTGTCTGTGGTAAAAGCTTGACCTTCAGTATGGCAAAATGAGAAGTGGAAAATTTTGGAGATGGGTTCTAGTGGGATGTTTGCAGGTCACTGAGAATATGACCTTGAAAGTTATTGTGAGACACAAGTCTGTTCTTTTTCTCTTTTCACATCCTGAAAAATTCATGAATTACACAGTATTCTCCCACTGCATATTCCTACCATGATACTGCTTCTTTTCCACAGACTCTAAAGCATAAAGCTAACTAGGATTTAATTCTCCAAAAATTTGAGCAAAAGTCTATTTTCTCTTTATAAGTCTAATACCTCAGATATTTGTTAGGGTACAGAAAGCTGCTAGCACACAAATGAAGGTGCTATTCACATCTACTAGAGGGTGGAACTTCATGCATTTTGAGGAAATACAACTCAACTCACAAACAAACTCTGTTGCTTCTTTTCATCACCAATACTGTAGTGTGAGTTATCACAATTTTTCATTATAATTTATATTTCAATCCAGAATCATAACCCCTAATCTCTTAATCTTTTTATTTTCCAGTCTATCAAAAGAAGGTACATACAATCTCAGGACTATATGTGATCCTCACTCCCATGATTACTCATGAAACATACTATTCTGTGTTGTCCATAGGACCAGTCTCTAACTATTCTTTAAATTTGTCACCTCCATCATTGCTTTCTTGCCTCTAACACACAAAATTAATCTTTTTATTCTTCTTTGGTTACTCAGTGTGTACATATCTCCTCTAAGATGATTATCATATCACATCATCAGTATTTCTCTCACTTTCTCTCTTTCTACCAACCTAAATTATTTAAAGTGGAAGCAGAATGGCTCATGGTATGAACTGACTATGTTATTTATTATTTATTATTAAACACTGGTTATTGGATTCACAGATGTCCGAAACAAGAAATAGAGTGGTGACTTATGTTAAAGTCTCATGGCCTCTGAATATATGGGCAATGTGAATGTAAAAATGAAAATAGATAATGAGAGATGGTTATTCCATGCCTGGTGGTACGCTTGCATAATCCCAGAACTAGAAAGGCTAAGGCAAGAAGATCAAGAGTTTCAGGCCAGCCTGGAGTATATAGCAACATTTTTGCCTGAAAATAACATAAAATAAGATAGTAAGCCGGGTGCTGGTGGCTATTCAGGAGGCTGATATCTGAGGATCACAGTTCAAAGCCAGCTCAGGCAGGAAAGTCCATGAGACTCTTATCTCCAATAAAAACCATTAGAAAACTGGAAGTGGTGCTGTGGCTCAAGTGGTAGAGCATTCGCCTTGAGCTGAAGAGCACAGGGACAGCACCCAGGCCCAGAGTTCAAGCCCCATGACCGACCAGAAAAAAAAAAAAAGTGAAACAAGTTCAACAAGAAACCTTATCTTACATTTGTCTGGGCTCCCTCCTGCTGCTATTTCTTATAAAATAACACAAAAGAGAAACCTTACTTTGTACACTCATTTATTTTAGGAGGTAAATATATTTCTCCTAATGAATCATCATAAGTACTAATTTATATAGTTTAAATATATTTCACGTGTAAAATTATATATAAAATACTCTGATGCAATTACTGGAGTCCTTAGTGATTGCAAAAAACACATACAAATATATATATATATATATATATATGAAACACATTATACATACATACATTTTATATATGTATATATATGTATATATATGATGTAATTGGAGTCCTTGGCAAAAAACCCTTACGCTTGTTGTATTTATGCTTGCTGTATTTGAGCATGTACAGAGAGAAATCTGACAGGAATTCTGCTCCTTTTTATATTGAGGCACAACTCTTCTGCTTTTTAATGTCTCTGGTCAGAGTATTATGTGAATTCTCAATATTAAGGTTGTGGCTACTGGGAATTTTTGCTTATTGCCAAGGACATAGTTAAAATACTTTAGTAGGACTTTTACTAATGGTTTAAAACATTTTAGTAGGACTTTTAATAATGGTTCCAGAATACACCACAAGAAAACCATACCACTGGGTGCTATTATGAATGAGGACAGTAGGTTAGAGTTCAGGAAAATAAATTAAGGACATAATAAAACATTTTAAGAGCAGTTTATATCAGTATTTCACAGTAATATACCAAGAATGAGTAAGGGAGGAAGGTAATTTGCATTTCATTTTGCTATGTACGTGCTAGCTCATGGGGAGTATGGAATCATAATTGTAAGGATGCAACGATTATAATATGAGCACATTAATGAACAAATTATTGAAGAGAATGCTGAAGTCAAAATATTCATTCATATATATATGCATGTACATATGTATATATATGTATATAGAGATAAATATATAATACCTCTGGTGAGTCAAAAGAGTGAAGTATGATAAAATATGAACATAATCAGAAAATAGCATCATAATGATTTATCACTCTCTGCTCCCTCCCTCCCTCCCTCCCTCCCTCCCTCTCTCCCTCCTTCCTTCCTTCCTTCCTTCCTTCCTTCCTTCCTTCCTTCCTTCCTTCCTTCCATTACTGTTGACTTATTTACTAACATAACCTTCATCAGAGTAAATCAAGAGCTACTAGTGGAAGTATTTTCCAGTCTCTCTAGTTTGAGAGAATAGGATTGCTTTTCAGATATAAAAGAAGTCTCAATATTAGTGGTATATATTTTAGCAATCCAAAGTCTTTCTACATTCTAAATTCCTAATTTATGAAAAACAAAAACAAAAAATCCCAAGAAACTAAAGTATAAAAACAAACAGGAAGGCCAAGGGTATAGTTCAGTGGCAGAGTATCTGCTAAGCTTATGTGAGGCCCTGCATTCAACTTGCAGCACCACACACACACACACACACACACACACACACACACACACACACACACACATGTGCATGTGAAGAAACCAACTAAACATATAGTTGGGATCAATTGAAATAACTGAAGTCATACATCTGGTCATTATCAATATGCACTAGAAATTGCCTCTCAATTAGTTTTCTAGTGTTGATCCATGATATCTCATGTATTTCATATTTGTTTATTAATTTAAAAATCCCCACTGTTTTCGTTCATAAAGGCATGTTAAAATTCCTTTCACGTTTTGTTTTTTAATTTTAATTGTTGGTACTACAGAGGATTGAACTAAGGACCTCACACTTGTATGGCATGCTTGCTTGTCTGTGCTTTTTTCTGTTCATTGGGGTGATGGAGTCTCATGGACTTTTCTGCCTTGCCTGCCTTCAAATCAAGATCCTTCAAATATTAGCCTCATATGTAGCTATGATTACAGACATAAGACACCATTACCTGGCTGAAATTCTTTTTTTTAAATATACAAACAAGGAAATCCAGGGTTTTTCTGAAAAGAAAAGCTTTATTTATTGCAATATCTCATAAATGTCCTTATTTTCTGTGTTGCTTCTTTTCAGTGGAGCATTCATTACCATGTAAACAGAAGTCAGTATATGACCTGTGTCTGTGCTGATAGTAATTTATATATGTCTGTATTATGCTGAGAAGGAGGTGGGGTTTTTGTCATGACATATAAATGCATACCACAAAAACAGACTTCTGATTTAGAGTTTAGCCCTAACATAACTCCTTCAGTCTATAAACCCTGCCAGATAAGCCCTGCTTTATTAGTATGTAAAAAAGGTGAACTTTCTTATTAAAGGGATTTTCATATCATTCTAAATGGAATCACCAAAACAATAAAAAATTAAAAATCAGACTTTTAATAAAAAATCAAATGGACCTGAATAGTATTAATTTTGCTATAGAGTAGAATATGCATTTTGTGATTCAGATAGGGAAGGAAAAAATAATCTTAGAATTGCAGTCAGGGTGGCTGTGGGATAAGCCTACTTCTGATGTCAATCCAGAAGAAAAAAGAATTTTTATTGTCTTTGTAGTAAGGTACCATCCCACTTCTGATCACAGCACTATAACAAAGAAACAACATTTTAGGAAGAGACTATGCCAAAGAGGGTGCAGTTGTTTAAACTGTGAAATGTCTTACTTACATGCTAACTCAATATATCTCAGAGTGGCACTTAGTAAAGCAGTTAAGGTGAATTCTGGATTCTCTTCAGTCAGATTGAAATCTGCACTCTGGCTTTCCCTAGCTTTGGGAACTCAAGAATGTCTTACATGTCTGTGTTTTACTGATCTTACCCATAAAATGTAGACATAGTAGTCCCTACCAAACAGGCTGTAAGTGATGAAATACGCAGACTACTGACTAATACCTATTAATCACAGGTGTATTTATTTTTCATTACATACATATGCATATACTAGAATTCTATGTACTAGGCATTAACGTAGGTGCTGGGATATAATTGTAACAATTTTTTTTAAAAAGTCTACCATTTTCTTCTGGTCAACAGTTCACTAAACATCTCTCATCTTCCCTTTTTTTCATTATTCTTTCTTTGCATTTAAAAAATCATATAGAGGCTGGAGCTCAGGGCCTTGCACATGCTACACAAGCACTCTGTACTGAAACATCACCAAACTTTCCTCATTTTTTGAAAGATAGTTGAACTATATATTCCAGTCTTCCTTGCATTGGAGTGTGTCTACAGAACTGAGTTCTGGACAAGAGATTATGGAAGGAAGCCATGAGTGTTATTTTTAGTGCTGGTTCTGGCATCTTTTTTTTTCTCTCCTTGTCTGTTTGCTGTATAAAGACTCCAGAAAATGCCTCTAAGCTAAAAACCAGAGCTACCAGTCTTGATTGCGTGGGCACACCCCCACCCCTGAAATCACTGCACCAACATTAGTTTATACAAAAAGAGAAACTATTATCAACTCTCTTATGCCACTAAAACTCAGTGGCTCTGTTTTTTTTAAAAATTCTGTAGTATTAATTATTACTCCTGCTACTATGGGGGAAAAGAGAGAGTAAATAGAGGTATAGGCTACCATCAGTTCATCCTAAATGTGTTCTTTTCTTACTCTGAGGAAAGATGAAGTAGGAAAGCCGAGGACAGTAGAGAAGAGTAGTTAAGGAAGTTACCAGAGATGAGCCAGGTTTGAAGGACAAGAGGTAGGGAAGCATATGTTCAGCTATCAGGAGCACTACAAATACAAGAAAAATATATCAAGAGCAGTAATTTGTATTTAAAAATAATTACTCTAGTTCCTTTCTAGAACTTTGGTGTGGCAAATGAAAGCAGGGACATCATTCTTAAACTTCTTAGAGCAATCTGAAAACAACAAATATCAAATCAAGTCTAAGTGTGTCAATGAAGTTACTCCCTGGATTGTCTGGTTGTTTATGGTATACAAAATACTTTAGCATTCTTCCATCCTGGTTATTCTTCTGCCAGAGGCTTTTGAGTTTGATATCTTTCTGCTAAATTCAGCTAGACTTAAACGTCCTTCTTTAGTTACCCTTCACAACTGATTTATCTTCTTAAAGCTAGACACAGCAGCATGGTACAGTCCATTACATTCTGGAAATGTTTTAGTCTTCTATCCTTCAACACTCTCACATCTAATATTTGTGTATGTGTGCGTGTTTGTACTGGGGTTTGAACTCAGGGCCTAGCATTTTTCACTCAAGTCTGCTACAGCTCTAATTCAGTCATTTGGAGGCTACTGGGAGATATAAATTTCTCAGATTTTCTTGTATGAATTGGCTTCAAATTTCAATCCTCTGATGATCAGCTATGATCATAGGTGTGAACCACCTGAGTTATATCCATTTTTAATTGCTGCCATTTATGTTTTTTTAATGTCCTTACATTTTCTTTTTATATGAAGCGAGCACAACCTAATATTAACTTTATTTGAAGAAAGTGTGGCTTTTTGAGAATTTGGATTAGATTCTATCATACTAATTGAGTTCTGACTTCCAAAAAATGTTTTAAGGGAGTAAAAACAGTTGATGGGAAAAATATTCTGTATTCAAACATGTTTTGGAGTCACTGAACTAAATAATCAGATCCCATGTCTGCAGGGCAATTCAGGGCATTTAGCACATTTTTATGCATTGTGAATCTCCATGAAGTGAGATAATACTTGGAGAGTTCATTAAACATAATTGACTACAGAAGTCTCCTTTCTTTCACAGAACATCTCATGACACTAAAGTCCTGTGGAATACATGCTACTGATTTCTCAAGGCTGAAATTTTAATTCTTAATCTGATGTAAGCTAAAAACAGTTATCTATAGAACACATATGGTAATACAGCACAGAAATGGAAACATATGTATGAAATTAGAAGTACTGTATAAAACCTTTGAAGAAGGGGGATGGAGAATAAAACAGAGCAAAAGGGGGTGAATTTGACTAAAGTACATTCTGCTGTGTGGAAGTTTCATAAGGGATACTTACTTAGCTTATATGCCATAGCATACATTGTACAAATAGTATATGCTTAAAAATGTGTAGCAGAAATAACTATCCATTTGTATAACAATGCTAATCTAATTCCTCATGAAAAAAATCTTCTAGTATTATTCTTATGAAGGAAAAACTAGGAAAATGATTTTTAAAATGGAAATGACACTGGAAAATTGGTTAATTATATTACCTGAAATTTCTCCCAGAGTCTGAATAGGATGCACATGAATCGCATGTACTTAGAATTTAGGGGAGCTTAATTGAGAAAGAAATGTTTGTTACTGTTTCTTTCCAGTAAATTATAAAGGCAGACGCAGGCTTCCATTCTTAAGAGATTCATAATATGGCAGAATTGGCCCCTGTCACTCAGTGGCTTCCAGGAAGCCATAGATGACATATTGTTCACTGGGTCTGTATGTTCCTACCCCTATCCCATTGCTGTTTCCTTTTTTTTTCTTTTTCTTATTGTGAACATACTGTACAGAGGAGTTACAATTACATGGGCAAGATAATGAGTACATTTCTTATCAAGCATTGTAGCCTCCTTCTTTGTTTCCCCTTCCCATTGCTGTTTCTAGATGACTAATCAGTTACAGAGGATGTATTCTCACCTTTTCCTCCAGATTATTCAAGTAGACATCACAGCCCGTGTGTGACAGGTAGTGATGTGGCACATTGGAGTTCTCCTAGGAGCACATTATCTAACTCTGCAGGAGCTGAAGTCTTCAAAGTTTCCCAGGATTGACAGATACCACATTGCCATTAGCAATCTTTGTGTGATCAAGAAGATTGTGATCAAGTATGATACATATTCTTAAATGTACTTATTCTGAGAGATACAATATTTTATCTTTCCACAGTACATGAAAGTAGCATGGATTTTTTTTCAATAACACACTTCATAGTCCACATTTGAAGTTGGAAAAGGTTGAGGCTGGAAATTCATGTGTGTAGACCTTATTTCATCTCTGGAATGAGTACAACTATTAACCATCTTCTTTATGAGGCCATGGTGACAACTAATGTGATTTAATTTTATATTATTTTAAAATTGAAACCAAAAGAGCAGGTCCTTGGCCATGCCATTCTGCATCCTAACCCAATGCCTTGAACAGTACCTTGCATAAAAACACACATCACTATATCTTAACCTGTAGCTAGTCTAATCACAGGCTCCAATGAAATCAAAGTCAAAGGAGTAAATCATGGGTTTAGCAGAAAAATTTTATTTAATATAAAATGTGTCTTTTGCTATTAGACACATTTATGTGCCTTAACTGGATGACTAGAAGGATCTTAGCATAGGAATAGTACTAATTTCTTCACATTATTTCATGGATTTTTTTGAAAGAGCAACGTTTCAAAGATCCATGTTTCTGGAGAGTGAAAAAGAATAATTTTTAGGAAATTTAAAGGTAATATATATATATATATATATATATATATATATATATATATATATATATATGAAGCTTGACCTATGTAGTTCCAGGAGAAAGAAAATCTAAGAATTGCATATACTTTCCCAAAAGTCACTCTACCCGAAGGTCTGAAAAGTGAATACCTCTTGGGGGGGAACAGTGGAAGAAGTGACATTGGTCAAAGTTCTAATAAACTGATTTATTGACTTGAAACTATTTTGTGCAACTTCTTGAGGGTATTAAATTCAAATAAATTATTAAAAATGAATAACTGGAACTTTCGGTGGAGAAACACTTTTGTCAAGATGTTTTTTTTTAATGGCACAGTATATTCTAATTTTCAGTCTATTTTGTTTTACCCCCATCTTCTCCAAGCACGTGCTTATTTTTACTTAATATGTTATTTCCCCACATGCACACCTAAAACTCAAATAAATAGATACTACAAAATAATAAAAATATATGGAATTCTGAGTTCATTTTTATGTTCTCATAGCCAGAAAACTGAGATATTCACAATTTAAAACATACAGAGTTCAAATATTATTTATTATTGTTTACATTTTTTCTATAGGAAATGGAAAATCTATATGTACCCAATTAATATTTGAAAGTTGTTCTTCAGTATCTACACTATTATTGAGGAATGAGTAGAATATGGTCAGAACATATAGAGATTTAGAAGGCTATTTTTATTTCTTATTACATATTCTTATAATAAAATGCAAATTTAATAACTAATATTAATGTAGTGGTCATAACTTCTATTGATGGTTTACTAGGGGAAGGTACTCCAATACATACATGACATCATTATTTCATTTATTTCCTACAATGTCAAAGTGTAGGAATTTTGTCACAACTTTACAAAACAAATTAAATTGTGGCTTAAAGATTTTAACTAACTTGTGCAATATAGTAATGTTGCTAATAGAAGGACTGAGGAGGGGATAAGTCTCAGGTTTATTCATTCTCCTTTTCTTGTACGGATCACAGATGAGATTTATTTTTCATAAATATAGAAGAACAAAGGAGGGATTGGGATCATAGCTTTCCAACATTAAATTAAGCTCATATGGTGATGGATGGATGCTAGAAGATTTGAAGGACAAAATTCTACCAGTAAGGATGGTCTTGCTATCTATTTCTGTTGAATATCAAATTCTGGTGCCCAAAGCACCACAAAGCAGGCTAAAAAAAAACAAAAAAACAAAAATCCCCTCCTCAGAACCTCAAACTTGCCAAAACTCTCTTGTGAGTTGTCTGCTGGACCACAATGTACAAGGCTGCTGCAACATGTTTTAATCAAGAAAAACTCTAAAACCAAGTGATGCCTGGGGTTCATCATTTATACTATAAAAAACTTTTAAATTTGTGTTAATTTCTTTGACTTATTCTTGTAGTGCTCAAAAGACAGAAGTACAGGTGTTTATCTCATCTGATGCATCACTGTTTACATCTTATCTTGCCTTCACCTAGGGGACAAAGTTGGACTTTAAGTGTAAAAAAAAAATCTGATGCATCTGTTTACTAGAAAATATAAGAGTGATGTTGAAGATTGGGTCTGTACTATGGAGTTTCTTCTATGATTTTCTCTGTAAACGACAGCTTAATTTTTTAGATTTTGGTAACGATTATATAATTGACACTTTTTAAAAAGCAAGACAATTAAGTCATTCTAAGAAAAATATAGCAAAGCTTGTCTTTATGGAAGCCATATGGTTGTAAAATTAAATAGCCTTATTATGAAAAATTAATCATCTTCAGCTTTCCCCTAACATATTAATCCATAAAGTTGGAGCAAATTTTAATCTTGACAATTAAATTTAAGCATTTACAAAAGTGAAGGCTCATAGCCTATAAATGCTAGAGGAAAACCTCTAATTCAATGTATAGAGGAAGCAGATGGGAAGCTATGATACAGAAAAATAAAGATGGTTCAAATATACATTGCATATAAAATTGTGCAGTGTATCTATCTTAAAGAAACAAATGATAATGATACATTGCTTTCACCTATCAGTTTTTCAAATTTCCTTTTTGATACTTTTAGTAAAGTTTCAGTTAAAACACCACTTCAGATCATTTGTGTTTAAAATGAATCACTTTGTCTAGTTGATGTCTATTCCATTTCTCTATCTATATACTGTTGACAATTATGGTACATAATCCATTGCTTGCTTGCTTGCTTTCTTCTATACTTCCTCTCTCCATTCCTTCCCCTTCTTCCCTCCCATTCTCTCTCTTCCCTCCCTCCCTCCCTCTTTCCTTTCTTTCCTTCCTTCTTTCTTTCTTCACCTTCTTTTCTTCTTTCCCTTTCTTGTTTTCATTCTTTCTCTTTCTGTGACATATATTCAATGTATCATTGTTTCCATTCACCTTTATATCAATTCTCCTATTTTCTTTATCACTTATCTTTTGACAACTAGAATGTGGGCTTTAAATATTTAACAGTAATGTTTCTTCAATATTTTATGACATTCCTTGCCATGATAATTCATAAAACGTAACGGGTACTGTGGAGTTGAAGATGGTCACTACTGTTGGAATTGCATATCAATATATTTCAGTTTATTTATATCATCATAATACATGTGAAGAATTGAGTTCAGGAACCCTTACACATAAGAAAATGCATGGATGCTCAAGGACCTTATATAAAATGGCGCAACATGAGTATACAATGGAAAAATTTTCTCTGGTATATTTTAACTCAATTCTAGATTGTCAATAGTAGCTAATTTATGCAAATTATATAAGAAAAGTTGCAACATTGTATTGCTAATGCAATGGTGACAAAAAGAGACTGTATTTGTTCACAACAGATGTGATTTAGTTTATTGATGATTTCTGATAGGTGGTTGGTTATATCCATTGAAGTGAAACCCTTGTATACAAATGCTTTATTATATATTAACATATTCACATAAGACTGAAACCTTGGGCAAATATATTTGTAATAGCAATGTCTAGAAATCATCTACAATTATAAAAATGAATGACTTCTTAAATTAGCTCTTGCCAATCATATAACAAAGCCACTAAATATTAAAGCCAATAAGGTTATTTATATGGCATGATAAATATTTTCAATTTCTTTTCTTTTAATTGTTATCGTAGAATTGATTCACAAAGGAGTTACACTTACATGAATCAGGTAATGAGTAATGAGTACAATTCTTTTTGAACCATGTCTTCCCTCCCATTGCTTTCTCCCAGTTTTTCCCTCCTGGAAATGCTGAACAGTTTTTTGCATATGATCACATAAAATAATATTCTATAAAATGAACTCAAAGGAAAGAAAACAAGAGATACATATTTTTTTGATTGTAGGGCCTGAACTCTGGGCCTAGGCTCTGTTCCTCAGCTCTTCAGCTCAAGGCTAGCACTCTACCACTTAAGCCACAGCACTGCTTCTGGCTTTTTCTGCTTCTGTGGTGCTGAGGAATCAAACCCACGGCCTCATGAATGCAAAGCAAGCACTCTGCCAATGAGCTACCTTCCCAGCCCCCCCAAACAAGAGACATTTTTAGATGCCATTGGTGCTGTTTTTCTTTTCTTTCTGTCTTATTTGTTAGCTTTTATTTGGGAGGGTAATGGAGGGCATGGAAAAGGTGGAACAAGGGTGAACAAATACAACAATGGTACTCACTAGACACTATGTGGGACATGATCTGTGCATTTTGTGGTGCTTGAGGTTTTATTTTTTAATTAGTTATTTTTCTTTGGGGGGGGTGGTTAACTCAGGGTCTTGCAACTGTTAAGCAAGCACCTAACTACTTGAACAATACCTCCATACCTTTTAAGCTTTAGTTATTTTTTAAGTAGAGTCTCCTATTTATTTCCTGACATGGTCTCAGATCACAATTTTCTCCTACATAAAGCCTCCCACATATGTGGGAATACAAGTGCACACTATCATATTCAACTTATTTGTAGAAGTGGGGTCTCACTATTTTTTTTTTTTTGCTTTGGCTGACCTTAAATTTTCCTGATTCTGCTTCCTAAGCAACTGACATTACAGATCTAAGCCATAACACAGCCTTATTTTTTTTTTTTGAAGATAGGTATAACGTTTAGTATGTGTTGTACTAGTTTAAAAAGTTTATACAGATACATTTTTTTACATCTGTACAAGCTTGTTTAAAGAGATGTGTTTATACCTGGAAATTTCCTGAAAATTTACATAATAGCAACATTTAAAAGTCTGAGTAATTCAGGTGCCAGTGGCTCATGCCTGTAATCCTCGTTACTCAGGGGGCTGAGATCTGAGCATCACAGTTTAAAGCCAGCTCTGGTAGAAAAGTCCTTGAGATTCTTATCTCCAATTAATCACCGCGAAGAAATGGAGCTGTAACTCAAAGTGGTAAAGTTTTAGCCTTGAGGGAGAGTACCCAGGCCCTCGGTTCAAATTTCACGACTATATAGGTCCTATTTGTCTTTTTTTGTACTTTTTTATTGTAAAAATGCTGTAGAGCGGTTACAGTTACATGAGCAAGATAATGAGAACATTTCCTATTGAGCATTGTTGCTTCCTCCTTTGTTTTCCCCCTACCATCCCTTCCCTCCCACCTCCACAACTAACCCTCCTCCCCCTGCTGAAGTTGTAAAGTTCATTTTCAACATAGTGTTTTGTATATCTCAATGTTGCAATGGTTCAACTTGTATCCTTATTTAAGCATTTTGTTTTTTCCCTTCCCCTCTCCGAAATAGAGAAGTGTATATACAAGATGCAGGGCACCAACATCAAATACAGTGAAAACAGAGGTTATACCATTGGGGAGTGGATATGGGCTGACTTACAGAAGTACTTAGAAAAAGCTCATTAAGAGTTAACTGGAATCAATGTTGAAAAGTAAATTGTAAGTCTGATTATGTGAGTGACTGAAATTATGTCTCACCTTATTGTCAGTCTGAAATTGAGTTTTCTTTCGGTGATGTGTGCTTGAATATTTTAATATTGCTAATGCAAATATGTATGTATCTAACTATTGTCATTTAAAAATAAAGGAAAAGGCCGGGTGCCTGTGGCTCAGGCCTGTAATCCTAGCTATTCAGGAGGCTGAGATCTGAGGATCATGGTTCAAAGCCAGCCCCGGCAGGAAAGTCTGTGAGGCTCTTATCACCAACAAAGCACTAGAAAACCAGAAATGGCACTGTGGCTCAAGCAGTAGAGCACTCATGTTGAGCTGAAGAGTTGAGGGATAGTGCCCAAGCCCTGAGTTCAAGCCCCATGACCAACAAAAATAAAATAAATAAAAAAGGGAAAGAATTAAAATCTTATAAAATATCAGATATTAACGGATGTGGATGTGTTCACATATATCTTAAAAATAAAAATGAAAAATGTGAATAAGAGAAGGTGAGCTTAGAAGATAAATTATTAAATATTCACGTGGTCAGAAGTTTAAAGACAGTAATTACTGTCTTTAAACCCACCAGAACCCTATAGTATCCCCTTGCTAAATTTCTCCCTTCAATAAGCTAGGTTATTTTCCTTTTCTGGAATCCTTCTTCTCTATTCTTAATCTATAACCCTCATACTATCTATTGTATTAGGAACACTGATAACCTTTTCTCTGGTAATTCTATCCTTCATGCTGGAGGAAAGAGCTACTCTTTCCATAGCCCGCACTTCTCCAACACTTGGAGAGGTCAACTATTTAAGAACTTTAGCCTTACATACTGACTTAGTACATTAAAAGAGTTTGTGAGAAATATTATAATTCAGCTATTCTTGAGATCTTGTCTTGTTCTTGACTTTCATGGAAGAATGAAGACTTCCAAAGATAGGAAGCATGGCCAAACTCTCCCAAAAGCATTGTTGTTATTTAGATGTTACTATCTAGTTTATAAACCTTATACTGAGTTGTTTCCTTTAAGTGAGAAAATAAGGCTTCCCACATTTTGCTGTTGAAGAGACAGAAAGTATATTTACCTTCATACATGTCTCACAAGTGGGAAAACATGGTTTAGATCTCAGGCCTCTTAAGTCCAAACCTACCGCCAAACTTAAGGAAGAAACAATGCTAGAATTCTTCTTCTTTATAGGTTTCTTTCCATGTTCAACCAAGATAGACACACGTGTGTGTGTGTGTGTGTGTGTGTGTGTGTTTGTGTGTGTGTGTTCATGTGTACTTGCCTTATGGGTTGAATTTAGGGCCTCTGGCTCTCACCGTATTTTTTAGCTCATGACTGGCATTCTACCATTTGAGACAAACCTCTAGTTCTGCTATTTCCTGGTTTGGAGACAGAATTTCTTAGAGCTTTCTGGCCAGGCTGCCTTTTAATCACAATCTTCAGATCTCTTCTTCCTGAATAGCTAGGGTTCAATTCCTGAATCACTAGTACTCAGTTTGGAGATGTCCATTCTTAGAGCATGGAAATGTCACAATGACCTAACCCTGAACAATAAATATATGCTAATAAAAATAAGAAAATTTTAACACAACCACTCCTTCCCAAGCCACTCAGACAAGAGACAATACACAAGTATTTGGCCTCCTCCACCCAAACATATGAATATTAAGAAGGGATGATGCAAATCCATTGCCACTTCTAACAATTTCAAGTTATAACAGTATAATATTTATAAAATCCTTCCTTCTTTAGTATGCAGATCAAAAACTGATACAGAGTCAGAGATAAAAAAGAAGAAAAAATAGAGGAAGGTTACAAGCAGTGAGGGAAGTGACATTTTCAGTGTTAGCAACAGCCAGCATTTATGGAATACTTATTACGAATGTACTAAGTGTATAGATAGCATCATAGTAGAAAGGTCTAACACATAAACTTAAAAGTGAGCACTATGAGCTAAAACTCAGGGCCAGTACAATTCACAAGTACACCAGATATAACATGGGTTGATACTAATGTTAGTAACACCCACCTCAAAAGATGTGCTAGGTGATGTGGTGTCTGCCAATTTCAGTGTTGTCTGCCAATTTCAGTGGTGTAAATATGCCTACAAATGCCTATTGAAAGGTATCTGATGGCTTTCAAATGTCCAGAGTATTTAGTAATTAGCTGTCATGGTCCAAAATGAGTCATATTCAGTTCACTTATGTGGTAATGTTAATTAAAGAATGTGTATCATAATTGTTAGAGGAACACCTCAAAGTGAACTGCACTAATCATTTATTTAAATATATTACTGCATACATTATGTATATATTATTTATTAGCTTGTCTATATCCTTCTGTGAGATTGGTATACTATAATCTTATTTAAGGAAGATTAGGAATGCAGAAAAATCTTCTGTCTGATGGCTGAATTTCTGTCTGTATATATGGGACTTGAACAGTATGGCTCATAGTATTTCTCCTCTTGCTCATGAGGAATCACATCCTTTTGTTTCTATGTAAGAATGGGATTGTGCTTAATCACAGATGGAAGAAAGATTAAATAATTCTGGTTTGGCAACACAGACTCCATTATCATGGTAGAGAGTCCTATGGTTCCAGGGATTTCTTAGAGGCAAATTATTGACTGCAATATACCATAAAGAAACCATATTATATGCATACTCAGAAATGGGACAAAAATTATTACAACTCACATTCCAAGATGTATAGAATATTCTTGAAATTTTGGTATGAATTACTCTACAAAGTTAATTATAGAACCTTTCTAAGAACAATAATTGATCCATTGTTCAGACAAAGTGAAACTTAAGCTCTTGAATGTTATGTCATTTGCTCAAACTCACAGATCTGCCACTAAGCTTTCATTCTTTTTTGAGTCTGATATCCAATGTCTATAGGTACGCTGCAAAACATGGTAGAAAGTCATGTATTCAGGGTGAATGCTACTTTATTAAAATATGCTGTATTTTAAAAGCCTCTTCACTTTTAAGTATGTTTATAGCTCTCAGTCTGAAGAAGAATAGGGGTAAATTTTCTGTACCTGGTTGGAAATTCACTTTTGGAGATAAGCAAGGGTCAACCTTGGACAATACTACATTCTGCTTTGCACTTTCATTGTATTGGAGGAAAAAAGAATTAATTGGTTCATTTAGCCCTTCACTTAAATCAGCCCTTCATTGTGCACTTCAGTGCTCATCCAAATGAGCAGAGACTGGGTAGAAAACAGAACACATTTAGTGGTGCTCTCAAAAATGTTCAGTTGTTGCTCTTGCTTCTTTAATAGACACACAAATCATTTATTTCCTTCTGAAAAACTCCATTACCCAGCTAAATAATGAGTTCCTTAACAACTGTATATGTTACCAAAAACTCAAACCCTGCCTACTTATCTTTCTCTGTCTGTTTCTCTTTCTCTCTTTCTCGCTCTCTCTCAAACATACAAGAACACACACATTTCTCATGTGTGAATACATACTGTGTATCACACTGAACAAGCTGATTTATGCTTCTTATATGCTAGAATTACAGATGTGACAACACATCTGGTTTTTATGAAATGTTTCACAACATATATAGAGATACAATGCATGAATGCACACTCCATAAATATACACAATTATTATTTGACAAGTAGAAGCAACTTAAGGAAATGTATAAACAAAAAAACCACAAAAGGACAAAGATGAAGCTAGTGTTCCCCTCATAGGAAATGTGATAAATAGACTTAAGGAAAGGTGTTGGGAAATGATACAGAAGAGTAATTTGTTACTGAAACAATGAGAGAGAGAGATGGGCATGCATGTGTTCATCTCGAAAGTTCCAAGCCAATGAATGGCTTTTGTTAGAAACCCAAGCTGAAAACCAAATATTACATCTTCTGTACCAGAAAGAGAGAAAACCTGTGCTCTGGGTTCAGGGAAAGTGATGCAGATACTAGGAGTGCACTTCATATCCTGGTTGGTTTGGATGTAGGTTAACAGACCATCTGTAGACTTTCAACTTCTTCAGTAGAGAGAATTACTTCTCCTCATGCAATATCCATAGTTTCCAAGGGGAATACTGTTTTCACTTAACTGATTTTCAAATAATATTCTGTTAACTTAGTTGGGCTGGGTATATAAAACATCACTCCAATTTTTACCCCCTCTCATGATTAGAATAAGCTATACTATCTATGTATATTTGCCTCCAATCTCCACTTCTCCATTTATTCTGTGGTTATATCAATCACCTTATACCTGTGAGCGGAACACCTGAGATTTCTTAGCGTCCTATTTGCTATAAAATGTGATCAAAGTTCTTGAACATGGCAGTAGAAGCTGTGAAGCTGACTGAATTAGCGAAACTTGATTGGCCTCACCTCTTCTGATTCATTTCTAAACACATGGGACATTTAATACTGGTTTGGCTCAAAATCAGACATGGATTTAAGTAGAAGCCTTAAAATAATTTCTATCAACCTAGATGGTGAGATCCAGGGAAACCAAGTAAACAAAAGAAATAACAGTTACACTTGACACATACCTATGAAAACATATATTGTCAGTTGTGGGGCGTGAATTCAGGGCCTGGGTGCGGTTCCTGAGCTTTTTTGTGCTTCAGGCTAGCAACTCCACTAGTTGAACCGCAGTGACACTTGTTTTATTTTTTCCCCCTTATTTTCATGGTGATGTACAGGGCCTGAGCACTATTCCTCAGCTCTTCAGCTTAGACTAGGGCTCTACCACTTGAGCCACAGTGCCACTTCCGGTTTTCTGGTGTTTTATTGGAGATAACAGTCTCACGGACTTTCCTGCCCAGGCTGGCTTTGAACTGCAATCCTCAGATCTCAACCTCCTGAGTAGCTAGGATTGCAGGTGTGAATCATTAGTGTCTGGCTATGGAGACCCATTATTAAGGGTCTATGAATAAGAGTTATCTAGAAAATTAAAACAGTGATTGCTAAAAGTTTAAATTAGCTAATTCCTTGATTCAAACAAAAATGGTACAGTGTATATGTTTCCATAAAATAGCTAAATAATCCAGCAAATAAAAATGAAGAAAATTTCTGACTAAAGACAGACAAAGGAGTTGATTCCTCTGACTGTCAGAACAGACAGCAGTCCTAAGAGACAGCAGTCTACAGTGCAGAAAGAAGGAATCTTAGCAGAGACAGATCCTTGCATTGAGGAGACAGCATTTAAAATATGGAGAGGCAAAGAAACCTACAATTGAAAGGCAGAATATGAGACAAGGAAGGGTAGTAAAGAGAGTTCTAGAAATGTCCCGAAGTTTACCTCTATGTCAGTGGATGGATACTGATGATGCATGAGCTAAAGGAAATTATTAAGATCAGAAAAAGAGTCAATCCAAAGGAACAGGTGGTAAAACACACTATGACTCACACAAATCTGGAAACTTCAGGAATCTACTGATATATTTTTCTAACAAATGGAACATCAAATTGTAGTCCAGAGTGTCTTGCCTCAATAGGTGGCATGAGCCCTCTAAAAAGGGATTTCTTGTTTCTACTAGCAAACCTAAAAGGAATGAATGAAAACAGAATTATACAATATTCAGAATAAAAATATTCTAAACTGTAGACCGGAGTCTTGGGGACAAAAAACAACTGAAAAAAATATCTAGGAATGATTGATATAAATTTTATTGTGTTTGAGCTGGGAAGCTAGCTCAGTGGTAGAGTGCTTGCCTCGCATGCATGAGGCCCAACGTTCAATTCCTCAGCACCACATAAGCAGAAAAAAATGGAAGTGGCACTGTGACTCAAGTGGTAGATGCTAGCCTTTAGCTGAAAAGCTGAGGGACAGTGCCCAGACCCAGAGTTCAAGCCCCATGATAGACCAAAAAAAATATTGTGTTTGAGGTCTAACTGGAAAAAGTTACCAAGCATGCTAGGAAACAAGAAATGTAAGCTGTAAAGGAAAAGCAGTCAAAGACTGTGTAAGTTAATAAAGATAACAAAATTCTTTGAGACACTCTAAACATTCAAGAATTTAAAGGAAAGAATACTTATACATTAAGAGATACAGAGGTAAGAAAATGACTCAAAGAAAATATTTAAGAAAAACCAATTGTCTCAGATAAAAACCTAATCAAACCAAAATAGATTAGATATTGCAGGAGTAACTATAATGTAAAGATGCATGAACTATCTTGGGGAAACTTTAGTTTTTAAAAGATTCTAAAGAAAGTCACCAGCACAAACACATTTATTGCAGCATTATTTACCATACACAAAATATGGAATCAGCCAAGACACATCCCTCAGTAGACAAAGAGGTTAAGAAAATGTGGTTTATATACACAATGAAATTTTATTCATCCATTAGAAAGAATGATATCTTACCATTTGTAAGGAAATTTAAAGACATGGAAAAAATGTATTAAGTGAAGTAACGAAGACCCAGAGAATCATAGATTGCATAGGATTCCCTCCGTTGTGGGAGCTAGAATGTGCCTATAAATATATTAGTAAATACATTAGGTAGTATGTAAACTGTTACAAATGAATTTTCTGAAGTATAATAGACTATAGAGAGCTCAAATAGCATACATATATAATATAATACATATATATAAATTTTTTGTCAGTTGTGGGGCTTTTACTCTGGCCCTGGGTTCTGTCCCTGAACTCTTTAGCTCAAGGCTAGGACTCTACCACTTGAGCCACAGTGCCACATCCGATTTTCTGGTTGTTAATTGGAGATGTGTCTCAAGGAGAAGGTCCAGAGGAAGTTGGCAGAAGAGAGGCTGGGTGCTAAACAAGCTCTCACATACAAACCAGTTTTAGTGTTCCAGTGAAAAGTCCAAGGCTAGAGAGACACATCATAGAACAGAGTTTGGCCAGACAGTAAAAATTCAGGCAGCTTGGTTAAGGAGACAGATTCAAGCACTAGCTGGTGTTTGTGGTGACAGAAGCCAGAGCTGCTGTTGTAACCACTATATCAACAGAGAGAGCCTGGACAAAGGTGCCAGAGGTGGTGCCTGAGAGGATTCCACTCACCACCAGCAAGAACTGACAAGGAGTGGAAATCTGACCACAGACAGTCACAGACTGTGGGTAGCCAGGAAATTGAGGGAAAGGCATGAATACCACACAAGACATCCTCACTACTCTTCACAGAGCAGGAGTGGGAAACTAGCCCCTTCCCCACCACCAAAGAAGAACTCCATCTTTGGTACTGACAAAGAACAGGCCAGAGAAACTAGCATGTAACTCAGGCCTTGGAAGAAGACTATAGGAGCCATTCAACAGGTGAAAGGAATCTGACCTGCAGGGCTCAGCTCCACTCCCAGGGAAAGTTGCTCTTCCCAGGCAGAGAAAGCTCCACCCGTGGAGGAGTGACTTTCTTCACTGGGTAAACAGAGCCAGAGGCTGTTCCACCCTCACTGTAGCACAGGCAGCAGACTCAGATGCAGAAGGGTAAAAGAAAAATAATTGCAAACGCAGTAAACATAAATCCTGAGAATCGTTCCAGACTGGGCTTTGTGAGTGTCTCAGGAGCTAGCCCCTCAGGGAAAAGCTTCTGATAGCAGACAGGCCTCAACCCTACCCACAACTTAGCCCCAACACAGCAACTCCAAGCTAGAGGAAACAGCCATATCCCCTTTTTGTGATACTCAAAACAGATCACCCTCCCACTGAACTAGCCTGGAACAAGAGTCATAAAATCACTGGTAAGGTAGAGATTTGTTCTGCCTTCTCAAAGAAACCAATCAAGCCACAGGAAAACCAAACACCATAAGCAAACCAGAGATTCAACCAAGAGACTGGTTATGGACACAGGGGAGACACAAGATTTCCCTCCCCCACCAAAAAAAATCAAAGAACTTTTTCTACCTAATTTTTAAAAAATGTTTTTAAAGAATTATTTTCTATTGTTTTCAACATTTTTATTTTAGGTTTTTAAAAATTATTCTCTTCTTACCCCTTCCCCTTCTGGTCCATTTTGATTTTTTTGTTTTTGTTTTGTTTGGGTTTTTTTTGGTTTTTGTTTTGTTTTGCTTTACTTAATTGCTGTTCTATTCATTCCCAGTTATATAGCCATCTTTGATTATTAGACCTTATTCTTCATTGTGTGTATACTAATTCAAATATTGATTACTTGATGCACAAACTCTCAGCTCTAACTCCTTTAATTGCAGTATTATTTATACTTATAGTTTTTAAGTGTTTAGTTTTTTAATTTTTAATTTTTCTTGTTTCTTTATCTCTCTTCTCCTTTCCTTCTATCCTTTTCCATTCTCTGAATTTAGGTCTTGGTTATATTCCCTCTCTCCCTTTGCTTCTCTACATTCCTCTAATCTTATTTTCTCCTCACAATTCTCCCTCAACCCATTAATTTCTGGTCTGCTGATTCTTTCTTTGATTTTCTTAGTTCATTGATCTGCAATTGGTTTTTGTTTAATTAGATTGTATCTGATGAGCTAGATTGTATCTGTACTCATGTTGACTCCATTAAACAATCTGCATAACTACAGGGCTCTGGTTGATACTTGCCATTTAATAGTGTTCTACCATGGACTTAGTTTTGCTTTCATACCCAAACAGGCAGAACAAGCTGGAGAAGCACAAGAAAAGAGGCAAGTCCATGCATCTCAAATCCTGCTCATGATAATCAGGCAACAAAGCAGTTAATGAACAACCCAGAAGAGGGTTCCCAAAGTGCTCTACAAACACTATTGATAAACATGCTGAATGAAAAGACTGAAAGCCTGCAAATGAGTCTGTTTGAGTCTGTGAGTGTGATGAGGCTAACCAAAGATTAATACAGTAATTTTGCTGACATGAGGATGTTAACCAAAGATAAATAGAAGAATTGCATGAGTGGGATAAGAATGAACAAAGATTCATAGCTGTATTAATGGAATAAACAAACAGAAAGCTGGAGGAATCCATGGAGGCCACAAAAGGAATACTGAATACAGTCCAACTGAAGGAAAGGGAGTCCAAAGAGAATATAACCAATCAACTAAATGGTTTGAGATGGAACACTGAAAACCAAATGGAGGTGAAGAAGTCCATACAAGATCTAAAACAAAGCTTCAACAAAGAATTTGAAGCCATTAAATCTGACTAATTAGAAGTAAAGGAAATTAAAAAAAAACAAAGTAGAAAGACTTGACATAAGTTAGACCATGCAGAAGATCAAACCTCCGTGATTGAAGACAGCCAAGATATTATAGAGAAAGAACAGACAAGTATTCAAGACAAATCCAAACAATATGACAGATCTACTTAACATTTAGAAGACACCAATAGAAGGCCTAATTTAAGGCTAATGTGTATAAAGGAGGGTCTAGAGACAGAAGTGAAATGCCTAGGAAATTTATTTAACAAGATCCTAGCAGAGAACTTACCAAACATGCAAAAAGATAGGCCCATTCAGATACAAGAAGCTTTTAGATCCCCCAACAGACCAGACCAGAACTGGACATCCCACTGTCACATTGTAATTAATCCACACAGGATTAATTGAGACTGAGGAAAGGATTCCTAAAGCTTCAGGGAGAAAGATTAATTACCTATAAAGGGAAACCAATCAAAACAACTTCAGATTTCTCAGGAGAGAAAATGAAAGCAAGAAGAGCCTGAAATGATGTACACCATGCCCTAAAGACAAACAATTATCAACTAAGAATACTGTACCCAGCTAAACTCTCCTTCATAACAGGACAAATAAAAACCTTCCAGAGCAAAGAAAAAATTGAAACAATATATCTCCATGAAACCAGCCCTACAAAAGATACTTAAAGATGTCCTACACATAGGAAAAAACAAGAGTACAATATAAAGGCCAAGAAACAGCCCCTGAACAGAGAATCCACAAATCATAAGAAGAGCGCAGTTTGTATAGGCCCCAAGAAGGTGGATAACATGGCAGGAACTACCAAACACCTCTCAGTCCTAACTCTCAATATTAATGGACTTAACTCTCCCATTAAGCGACAAACTGTCTAGGTGGATTAAAAGCAAGATTTTTCTATTTTCTGCCTTCAAGAGAAACACCTTGCTCACAAAAACAAAAATATTGTGAATGTGAAAGGTTCAAATAAAATCTGCCAAGCAAGCAGCCCCCATAAACAGGCCGGAGTTGTAATCCTAGTATCAGATAAAATAGACTTCAAATTAAAATAAGTGAGAAGAGATAAAAGTCGTTACATTCTAATTAAGCTTACCTCTCCTTCAGATGGATATTACAATTCTAAATATCTATTCACCAAATAATGGAGCACCCAAATTTATCCAAGAAACACTATTTTCCCTAAAATCTCACATAGACTTTAACACACCACTTTCCCAACTAGATATAACAACCCAGCAAAAAGTCAGCAGAGAGATCTCGGATCTAAATAACAACATATATTAATTCGACTTAACAGACATCTACTGAATATTACACCCAGTAACATCAGAATACACATTCTTCTCAGCAGCACACGGAAAATTCTCTGAAATAGAACACATTTTAGAACACAAAACAAATTTGTCCATATTCAGAGACATTCTCTCAGACAATAAGGGAATAAAATTAGAATTCAACACCAAAAGCCACAAAAGAAAATCCTGTAACACATGGAGGCTAAACAACACACTGTTGAACCACCAGTGGGTCATGGAAGAGATTAGAAAGGAAATTCAAATGTTCATGATATTTAATGAAAATGATCACAAAATTACCAGTTCCTCTGGGACACAGGAAAAGCAGTACTCAGAGGCAAGTTTATAGCTCTGAGTTCCTACATCAACAAATTGGAGAGATCTGAAACCAACAATTTAACTAGGCACCTGAAATTACTTGAAAAAGAAAAACAAGCTAAACCCAATCCAATATACAGAGAAAATAATTAAAATTAAATCAGAATTAAATGAATTAGAGTCCAAAAAAATAGAAAGAATCAACAAAACAAAGAGTTGTTTCGTCGAAAAAATTAACCAAATGGGCAGACCCTTAGCAAATCTTATCAGACAAAGAAGAGAACACACCCAAATAAACAAACTCAGAGATGAGAATGGAAACATCACCAACAAGCAACCACAATTCATAACATTATAAGGGACTACTTCTCAAACCTTTATGCTAATAAGTTTGAGAATCTGGAAGAAATGGATGAATTTTTAGCAAATAATGCCATGCCCAAAATAAGCCAAGATGATTTAAACCAACTTAACAGACCTATATCAAGCATCAAAATAGAAATAGCAATAAGAGACCTCCCACCCAAGAAAGGCCCAGGGCCGGATGGATTTACAGCTGAATAATACAAGGCCTTCAAAGCAGAACTCACACCAATACTCCTCCAAATCTTCAGTGAAATTGAAAGTGAAAGTTTACATCTGAACTCTTTCTATGAAGCCAGCATAACCCTCATTCCAAAACCAGGCAGGGACGCATCAAAGAAAGAGAACTATAGACCCAATTCTTTCATGAATATTGATGCAAAACTTCTCAACAAAATTTTGGCCAATCGACTTCAACAACTCATCAAAAAACTCATACACCACAATCAAACAAGGTTCATTCCAGGGATGTAAAGCTGGTTCAATACATGCAAATCAATCAATATAATTCATCACATCAACAAGAGCAAGGATAAGAACCACATGTTTATCTCAATAGATGCAGAAAAGGCATTTGACAAGATCCAACACCCCTTGATGATGAAGGCTCTGGAAAAACAAGGAATCCAAGGAAGATTCCTCAATATAATAAAGGCTGTATATGACAAACCTACAGCCCGCACTATACTTAATGGCAAAAAACTAAAGCCATTTCCTCTAAATTTAGGAACGAGACAAGGATGGCTACTCTCTCCACTTGGGAACTTCAGGCCAAAGGTAACACAAGCAGGATGGAAATCAGGAGCTACTCTACTGGGCAGAGTAAACAAGAGCATAAATTTGCTTGACTCATTGAAATCATGGTGTTGTATCAAATATATTCTTAAAGTTCCATCTAAATTTTTGAGAAGACTTGAACTATAATGTAATCATCCCACATATATTTCCCTGATTTCTACTCTAGATGAGAGTGAGTATTAAAGCCATATAGTAGAAATCTGCATTCCTATGCAGTTGTTTTTATTATAAGGGTGATATACAGAGGGGTTACAGTTACATAAACTAGGTAATGAGTACACTTCTTTAGCACGTCACCTCTTTCCTTGCTTTCTCCCAGCTTTTTCCTCCTGACTTTTCCCAACAAGTTGTGTGGTTCATTTTCAGCATAGTGTCTAGTGAGTATCACTGCACTGTCTCACCATTTCTATGCTCCACATTATACCCCCCCAAACAGATAAACTTACATACAAGAAAAAAGGTACAGCAAACAACAGCCACAAAGAAGTGTGTGTGTTCATGAATGCGTGTTCGTGCATGTGTGTGTGTGTTTGTGCATGTGCACGCGTACACATATGCTGGTACCAGATCTTTGAACTCAAGGCCTCTCGCTCTTGAATGGCTTTCTTGTTCATACCTCCGACCCTGCCACCTGAATCATACCACTAACTTGAATTTTTGCTTGGATTTATTTTAGATGAAGATTTGAGGAATTTTTCTGCTGCCAAAGTCAATGCTTCTCATGAGTAAGCTAGGATTCAAGTGTGAGCCACCAATACCTGGCTCTTTATTTATAATAATTCTTATTTTATATAATGTACTAATTAAATTCATGAAATAATTAAATTTATTTTAATTCTTTTTAAAAAATTGTAGTACTGGGGTTGGAACTCAGGGCTTCCTGCCTGCTAGGCATGTCCTGTACCACTGAGCCCTACCTCCTAGTCCAGCCAATCATATTTTCTTTCACATATGGCAAAGAAAGCCATTGACCTTTGTTAAATTCTTTAATTCTTTCATCCAATGATACAACATCTTTCATGTGTTATCCTGAAAAATCTTATTACATGAATGCTAAGGGAAAATGAAGGGGAGCTTGGAGTGGGACTCTGAGGAGGATTTTAAGTAGGGAAATGTGGAGGAATGGAAGTATTGATCCAAAAAGAGGTAAAGAATAAACTTTTGTGACAATAATATATTCAGAGCAAAAGTAAATGTCATAGGTGGTGACTCAAACTCATGATTGTCAGAAATTCATGATGCAGAACAAAAATGCCAATCTTGACATGGTAAGAACAATTAACTTCATTGTCACTTGTGATTTTTTGATTATTCTATTTAAAGTTTCTGAGTGGGTTATAAGAGGTACAGACTTTTCTCTTTTACTTATTATAATCTGAATTTGTAAACCAATACACACTATCAATAATATTTGAAATTTATCTCAATATGTGAGGAGAACACACTTCATATACTCTCTGGAATGCATTACAAAAAGTTCAGTTCAATAAATTTGTATTGACTATAAATTGATAGTTCTTCTAGCATGTTAATGAGTGTTATGAAAACCAGGGTTTTAATCTCCACACAACTAACTAGCTCCATTACACAGTAAGACTCATTTTATTTCTTTTTTGTATATATTTTTATTGCAAAGATACTGAATGGAGGGGTTACACTTACATGAGTAAGGTAATGAGTACATTTCCTATCAAGCATTGTTACCTCCTCCTTTGTTTTTCTCCTGCTATTCCCCACCCCTGCCAAGTTGTGAAGTTCATTTTCAACATAGTGTCTTGTACATCTCATTGTTATAATAGGTCAACTTGTATCCTTATTTCAGCATTTTGTTATTGCCCATTTTACTTTAAATATTTTGTCTTTTGTAAGATGTACAATGTAAATTAGATTATTTTTAAGATCATTTATAGCTATAAACTCCTGTAGGTGTCTATGTACTCAAAGTGGTTCCAGAAATTGTGGAGAAAATAGACCAATTATAGCACACGCTTTCTGTTTGTAAGGAAACTGTGGTGTATTAGAGTAATAAACTATATATATAAATTCAATATGAATTACAATTAATAATAATGTGCAAAGTTCCAGGCATGATATTACTTGCAAAAATTAGTATAGGCTTAACTTTCTGGACCATTATTACTTATAAAGATTTCAAGAGTAGCTTTTAAGTAAGTTGAAAGGGTATAATTCATGAGATGAATAATATTGTAATAAATATTGTAAGGATTTGTTTGAGGACAGGATCAGATTTCAGTGAAAATAATGAAAAACAGTATTTATCATATTATACATACAAATAGATAAGGACTACTTAAATTTGTTATATTTTAAAGTTTTTGTATATTTTATATTTGTAGCATATACATGTATACATGTTAGATATATGTATGTGTACATATAACTTATTTAGCTGTATATACTTTTGTATTCCCACATAAGACTAATTTAACTGCAACACAATAATACATACATACATACATATATACATACATACAGACAGACAGACAGACTTCCACATACATTTTTCACTAAGCTATTTTAGTCTTAGTTTTTTGTTATCTTTTAGATATTTGTACAAAGGAGTTATATCTTGGTCATTCCTTTGAGCATCCTCACCTACCTTTCCCAACTGACTCATTCCCTCTTTTATCTTAATTTTAGGTTATGTATTTATTTGTTTGCCATTTAACCAAGCAGTATGTATACAATGCATCTCAATCTGTATCATCATTTCAACATTTTCACCCCTCTTCAACCCACCCCTTCCCTTATTTTGCAGTTCTATGGTACATAAAAATGTATTCTTGTCTGCATTCATCCTTCATACCCCCTTCATTGTTTCTACCCTCTCCCTTTGGCTCGACCTTCCCCTCTTGCTATTACCCATTTCCTTTGCCTGGTACTTATTTTGTTGGGCTCTGACTTAGTCTTTTTTTTTTTTTTGGTCAGTTGTGGGACTTGAACTCTGGTCCTGGGCACTGTCCCTGAGCTCTTCAGTTCAAGGCAAGTGCTCAACCACTTGAGCCACAGCACCACTTCTGATTTTCTGGTGGATAATTGGAGACAAGTGTCTCATGGACTTTTCTGCCCCTGCTGGCTTTGAACTGTGATCCTCATATCTCAGCTTCCTGAGAAGCTAGGATTACAGGTGTGAGCCACAGGTGCCTGGCTGACTTAGTCTTTTTTTTTTGTAGAAGAATTATACTATTTGTGTTCTCTGTTGTATTTATTTTCATAATCTAGCCTAAGTGAATTTATGCCTTGTGAAAATAAGAGTTTTCTTTTTTTTGGGGGGGGTGTCTGGTCATGGGGCCTGAACTCTGGGCCTGGGTGCTGTCTCTCAGCTCTTCACCTCAAGGCTAGCACTCTACCACTTGAGACACAGCGCCACTTCCGGCTTTTTTCTTATGTGGTGCTGAGGAATCGAACCCAGGGCCTCGAGCATGCGAGGCAAGTGCTCTACCACTGAGCCACTTTCCCAGCCCCAAATAAGAGTTTTCTATCTATCTTTAATGGTGCTACTATGAATGACAAGATGTCAAACTGGCTTCACAGACGATGCAGATTCCAAATGTGTGTTCAATCAATTAACTGTTGAATCACCTTGGATAAGTTTCTAAACCCCTCTAATCAGCAAGTATTATAGTACTTGCTACTTTAAAGCATATTGTGAGGTTCATTACAGGTAAATTAAATTTCTACACTATCTTAGCAAATGTATGAAGCTTACAAAATGATTAATAAGACAGTGTATAGATAATGATCTTGATACAATAAGATAAATGGTGAGGTGGTTATTTTCTGTATAGACCCCATATAAACTCAGTGATAACACAGAGTGGCACAGAGTGGCACCAGCAGAATATAGCCTGTCACCAAGGTGAATGAAACTAATTCCAAAGCAGAGCATAATGAAGAAAGCTTAGAGTCACTAGCACTTCTCTTCTGTTGACAGGAAGCAATAAATTTAAAGGTCTAATCTTTTACTTTCTTTCCTGGAATGTTTCTACTTTACTCAATAGTATTTAAAATTAATTAACATTTGGATTTGCAATAAAATTGTATAAATTGATCTTGCATAATATGTTCTTTGGAGGAAAGTATACATTGAAGAAGAGTTTGAGTTCATTGAGCTAGTTCACATAGGCATTATTTTACATGCTTATTTTATTTATCTTTTTTTGCTATGGAGAGAACACTTAAAATGTAATTGATAGTAGCAGAATAGGAAGAAAATGCACATACATAATTTTTAAAAATTTCACTTAAAACAAGCTCTATGTATCACATAGAAAAAAAATGTGGCAAACTTGTAGACTATTTAGGTATTCCATATTGATCAAGTTATTTCCATTTTATTTACTTTTTGTATAGCAAAGCAAAAAGAATTATGTTAAGAGAAAAAACATAATTTTGCAGACCTCAAAAATACTTCCATATGCAAGAGGAAGCTATAAACAATGTTTCCTTCAGAATCTTCATGTCTGAGTAAAGATCTGGGCATCTTGCTGGTTTGCTGAGCTAAATTGAAGCCTGGGGGATCAATTGAAGCCAGAGCCTGTGTAGACAGAACGAGTGCCAGCCTAGAATTCTCAGCATCTCACTAATGCTAGCCAACGGAGAACTCCCACACAGTATGCAAGATGCTAACCCAATGCCCAGAGTAAAGACCTGGCTATTAGCAGCAACATCAAAAGCACTCAGTGAAACTATCACTACAGATGGAACAGCAGACTCTTTTCAACCCCATGAGGCGAGATGATCAGAAAGGGCACAATTAGGAGCAAGTCCTCTAGTGAATTCAATCCTTAGAAATGAGATTAGCAAGAAGGAGGAAATAACAGCACAAAAATGCTTTTATTTCATGCATACTTGAAGAAACTTTAATGATATGCATTAAAAAGAGCAAAGGCCTCAACAGCCTGTCATGGCTCAGTCATCAAGCTGTGACTCAGATCCAAGGTTCTTATGTTGAACTATTCTAATATGTAACTATCTTGATGTATCAAAGAGATCTATCTTGGGGTTCTCTGCTGGGCCACTTCTGTGAAATAAAGGTGGTAAATGACTAAATAAAGTAAGTAAAATCATTCCAGCTTGAGGTTTGAAAGCAAGTAAGAAAGTTTACATATGGTTCATCAAGAGTTTATTCTCCAAGAGACAGATAACTGTTTCCAAATTAAAATAAAAATTTCCAAAATAGTTCCAAATAATAAAAAATGTAGTTTGTTTTCTGCATACTGCATCTGTCCAGGATTTTTATAGACTCACCTTCACTAGCAAATACATCACAAAGTCTTAACATGGAATGAGCCATATTTAATTGCCACTTATTGAGGAATCTTGGCTAAACACAACACTCAAACATAAAGGCATTTTTTTATATAAGAAATGCTGCTTGCTAGATTACAAGCACATTAGTGAAAAAAAATAAAAAAAAACACTCATAGACACTTCTGCCCAAAATATTGAAGTCCAGATTATTAGTTTTCATCTTGCTCACATTCTAACTTAAATTTTCTATAGGCAATTTTTATCTAAACTTGTCAGTTTTTAAAACCCAATATTATAAATGTTGGTTTATTTCTTTTCAGGATTTTCCAGCTGGAATAGCATCTCCTTTTGACATTTCTGCTCTTCAGAGTTGAAAAGATGGCTCTTTACAAATAGAGAAGGCTTCAATATCACACTTGGTAGATTTTCAACAGCTTTGTCAGGGCAAAATTTCCTTTAGATCCAGAAGTATGGACTTTGCAGCTTTGGCTTAAGTAACCATTCATCAGTTTAATTATGCATTCATGTATTCTAAATCTCCCTATTGCTTAAATCTCTCATCAGTATATAAATGTTTGACTGAAGACCATGTTGGGCTTCTGGCTTTGTTATTGGGCCCCTCTGAGTTAAGTAGACACTGGGACACCTTAACCCTTTCAGATACCATCATGGATCAAATAATCTTTATGGAGCCAATACCTTTTTGCCAAACTGTGAGTAGAACATAAAAGAAGTAAGATCATCAGACAATCTGATGGTCTCAGGAGAATTTTCAGGGAAAGTACCATTAGAATCAGTGCTAGGGCAAATGATATGCAAATTGCTACTCAGGTCAAATCTAGGGAGGTCAGTAAGAGGAGGCAATGAAGTTTGATGATCTCAACTATACTACCTGTCCCAGGAAAATAGCATTCTTTCACTTCAGCCTGTTTGGTTCATGGAATTCACAAGTAAAAAGTGGGAGCCTATGAAATTAGTGACGAGGAAAAGATATAATAGCTTTTAAAAGCATATGTGGAAATATAAGAAGCATATATTGAAAAGTATTCTCTGGTTGTGTGCTTTTTTTTGAGGAAGGAGTTATAATGTTAAGTAGATTCTTAACATGGTTGCATTTTCAAGAAAACTACCAATGTGGCCCCAAAATAGTTTTTGACTGAGCCATAAAGCAATCTTTAGAAGATAATGAATAGGAAAGGCTGCAGAACTGCTCATTCCAAAGAAATTCAAGTTTGTCATTGGCTTCTTTCTGATATGTCAAAGAGGAGAATAAATAAATTTATGGAAAATATTTAAAAATAAATAAATTTAAAAGAATAAATAAGCTTATAAAAATTTTAAAAAATCCCTGTGGGGGTAATAGACATTTGACCTATGCATACAGACTTTTGGTAGATCAGCAATTTTTTCCTCCTAGATGGAGACAAGATGTTGCCTCAAAGAAAAAAAAAAATGCTGGAGTGTCTGAGATGAGTTTTGTCACCTCAGATTATCAAGGAAGATCTGCTTATGTTAAGGTTCTCAATCTTAACACAGTTGTAAAGTCTTCTTTGCCATATACTTAATGTATTGAGTAGGTCTAGGGATTAAGGTAGAAAGGCATATTTGGAGAAAATAAGTGGAAGCATCCTGCCTACCATTAATCTTAGAAGCTTGATGACATTCCTGGAGAAGAATATTAGATTATCTCCCTTCAAAGAGTGAATATGTTTTGCTAACATTAGTGTCATCAAAGTAAGTATTTGGTGATTAGAAAGGCAATAATGGTCATTTGGCCTGTTTATGAGATATTTATGACCCTTTGGTCAATTATTGCGTGATCTGTGTCTTGTGTGATTGGATAGGGTATAGGACTAATTCTTGTAGAGGCTATTGCTTAAACTTCAATGGATTATTTTTTTAGTATTTTTATTGTAAAAATACTGTAAGTAGGGGTTACAGTCACGTTAGTAAGACAATGAGTACGTTTCCTATAGTGCATTGTTACCTCCTCCTTTGTTTTTCCCCTACCACCCTTCCCTTTCCACTTCCACAACTCCTTCCTCACCGCCCCTCTGAAGTTGTAAAATTCATTTTCAACACATTGTTTTGTACATCTCATTGCTACAATGGGTCAACCTGTATCCTTATTTCAGCATTTTGAGAATCTCTGTTCAAAGCCAGCCCAGGCAGAAAAAAAAAGTTCTTGGAGACGTATCTTCCTATATCCAAAAAGCCAGAAATGAAGCCATGGCTCAAAGTAGTAGAGTGCTAGCTTTGGGCAAAAAGTTCAAGGATGCACCCAGAACTTGGGTTCAAGCCCCAGGACTGCCCACCCCACCACCCCAAACAACAAAAAGATACAGCTATTTTGTGATAAATGTTGATAAATAGACGCTATGGTTATTGTGGCTACTTTATTATTCAATTTGTGACCTTATTAAAGTCATTCAGTATGCATGCCTTCATTTCCAACTCCATGCCAGACACCATATTAGGTGGTAAAAATGTAGAGATAGATTAAAAATAGCTGTAGTTTCTTTGTTGAGTTGTCTATTATTTAATAGGATTAACAGTGTTGTCACTTTGTTACTTCAATGCTATCTATCAGATTCATAGAATAAAATTAGTACTCATAATTTATTGAGTACCCAATGTGAGCCAAGTAAACAGGAGACATCAGCAAAACAAAGCTGAAGATGATGATGATGAAGGACCATAAGGCTTAAGAATGCTCATTATTATTTTTCTATGCTTTAATCTTTTTTGACACTGAGATTCTATTTAGACACCCTTCTCTGGGAGTTCATTTATCACCCAGAGAGCCTTACAGAAAACGAGAATTTAAAAGGAGGAATCTACCATTTCTAAGATTCCTCTCCATCCTGTACAAACAGTCATATCATTATTAATCAGGATTCTATATTTACATTCCTAAGTGCCATTTATCAGGCAATGAATTACAACATTTAAAAAATTCTAATGATTGGGGAGGGGGGAACCAAAGCTCTTAGTACTTGACAATCACTTCTTTAATCCCCTTATCTTATAAAGAACAAAATCTGAAATACATGGAGACCAATACTAAGGACCTAAGTCTCACAGCTGGTGGGCAACTATGTCTAATGTCCTTACAATTTTTTTAATGCTAAAATTTCAAAGCTAGTACATTGTATCCCTCAGGATTCCCTCAGGATTTGAAGGTATGTTTCAGTTGAACAGAATTTTCTGGTAATGGAATCAAGGTAACAGATTGGTTTCCATGCCGTAGAGTTGAGTGAGCTATTAAATATTAACGTTAAGGCTCTGTAGTCATACATGTTACATACTTTCCATTTTATTACCCACATATCATTTTAGAATGGGAAAAATAACACTGGCAAACAGATTCCAATAGTGCTTTCTCACCAGCAGTAATTACCCTGAAGTACTCTCTATAAATGAAATAGAGGTGCCATACTCTAAGGAGGGAAGTTGTTGGGTATTGTTTGAAATCTAACCAAGATAGAAAATAAACTCTCAAGAACTGGAAGGGAATAGTGATATAATACACAATTAAATGTCCTCCCTGACGCTTGGTTCTACTTGAAGGAAATTAGTATGGCCACAATATTAGCTTAATATTTTATTCTTTTCCTCATCAGAAATGCCAGATTTACTATCAGCAAAATGTAGTAGTTTTTGTCAGGATATGACATCATGTGCTATGTCATCAAATTTAGAGTCAGATAGATATGAAGAATCAAACCTTGAGATAAGCTGGACAGAGGCTAAGTATTTCAGATAAAATATTTTATTGAGACCATACAAAATTATGTAAAGTATTTGGAAAAATATTTATCTTTCACTGGATCACAGTAATATGTACAATAAGTCAACACAGATTCTGTTCTCATTGAACTAACCAACTATTGAGAGTGAATAATCAGATAAGTAGGAGTGTGAAGGGCACAATTTCAAGAAACTTTGTTTCATATTCCAGTCTTTACTCCCTAGCTATAAATATTTGTCAAGTCACTTAATATCTACGTGTCTCAGTAATGTCCAAAATGGGGACAATGCAAGTATTTGATATTGCATTTAAATTTGATTATTATAATTTATTTATTGCTATTAGGAAAGTTCCAAAAGATTGTTGAATATATCCGGCACTTTCTTTAGATCAACCGTTGTTCTTCTGCAGCAAAGCTAATATTAACCAAGGAATTATTATTATGTATTTAGGACAATTAAGTGTGTGTTTCATCATGCTCACTTTTCATGTCTGTATTTGTGAATATGTTTTATTTTTGGTTGAAAGTCTGAGATGCAAAGAGCCAAGATTAAAACAAAACAATGCCTGTTGTGGTTGTGTAAACCTATAATCCCAGGACTTGACAGTGAGGGGATGGAGTATGGAGAATCTAAGGCCATGCTGGTCTACATTGCTAGGCTCAGGTTGATCTGGGATTATAGCTTAATAACCTATCTCAGAAAACCAAGAAGAAAGAGAATCTGTTTGAGAGTTGCTCTCTTTTTAGCACTTCTAAGGTTAAAAGGGAGCTGTAGTTAACGGATGTCAGTACAGTAACATTTTAGAGGTTTTCAGGTTAAAACAAACAAACAAACAAAAACACCTGAGTACATGTATTGCAGATTGGTTGCCTGCTGCCTTTATATGAAAACACACAAAGACGTGGAGGAGTACAGGGAAGATATCAGTGTAAATTTGAGTATAAGACAACTTGAGAAACTGGGAAGAAACATACTCCTGCTCCAAGAACAAACCTATATGAGTCTAAAGGCATCTGGTTTTGTCATATTTTATATGATTGTTAGTCATGGATTTAAACCAATAAACTCCCCAAGAGATTAAACAGCTTTGCTGCCAGATGCTATAGCCTGGTGCTGGCATACAGGGATAGGATGAAGTTACCAATTTTGAAATGAACAGGGGAATTTGCAAGTGAGTGTTCCTTGGCATCCAGAGAGAAGAAAACAGGGAAAATGTAAGCATTTCTGAGAGAGAGAGAGAGAGAGAGAGAGAGAGAAAGAGAGAGAGAGAGAAAGAGAGAGAGAGAAAGAGAGAGAAAGAGAGAGAGAGAGAATCTAAGTATGGAATGCTAAAGTATGTTGACTATTCAGTCTTCTCCTCTTTACAAGAGTTTGTGATAAAAAACAAAGGAATCCCAGGCAAAAGGTAGAAAACTCTGTGAGGAACAGAATAAAAGCACTTGGAGAGAGTTATGCTTATTCAAAGCCTGGTACCAAAGAAGAAAAAAAATTATACTTAGAAAGGCTTCGGATCTCATATATGTTCTTGCTTTGCTCATGATTTTTTGTTGTTGTTCTTCAAACGTGCCTGTTTTTTTACCCAATGGAGGTACTTTGAATTATCTGTCATCACACATCTTATTTCCAAATTAACGTTTACAAAATCTTAGCATGTGTCTCACATTCCATAAATAGCATACCATGAGAGAAACTAATGAAAATAGAGACCAGTGAAAGCAATAACAGATGGAAATGAAGAGAGCCTTTAACACATGTCCATGTGCTAGAACTGATGATCTTTGAGGCTGGTAGCAGCAACTTGTAGGCAGTCTAATGACATATGATGATTCTTTCAGGGGCTCTTATTCTCCCTTTTGCATTTATCCCAGGCATCATCCAATGTCACTAACTACATAGTAGGAAAAAGACTTAATTTTTGATCATGGTTATTACAATGATATACTTCATGTATTGTGTGTCTAAGCAATGGACATTTTATCTTCTCTGGTGACTTTATCAGTCTTTGGAAACATTTATCATTGTGTGGAGGATTATTATCTGCCTCTAGTGGGTAAGGGTCAGAAATTCTTGTGAATAGTCTATAAGACACAAGACTGTTTCTCAAACCAAAGAATTCTCCAATTAAAAATGAACATACTACTATGAGAAGCTAAAAAGGTAATTCATAATTATGAAGATATGAAAAGAGTAATCAGGTTTCTATGACCTGTAATGAAACTCAAGAAATAGTAATGGATACAGGTTTGGCAAATTTGGGCCTATTAAATACTGCGTGTTACAATATGGCTTCTCTTGGTACTACAACATATTAGAAACATTAGATAAACTATAATGCACTATTTTGATTGTGATCATATATCAAGAGATGTATTGATCAAATATAAATTAATTGAAGGACTTTGGACTTTTTCCTCTCTTTTTTTTGCTTGTTAATGGATTGATTTCTTTCACTTTCTTAACTTGAGTGCTTGTTTATTTGGTAGAAATGTCATAACGAGAAACCTCAAGAGGAATCACAGAAATTGTAAGAATCTAGGTACTTGATTCAAACTTTTAATTGATATAAATAAACTATGAGTTTGCCTTATAAATGTATTAGGATCCTCTATGTTCATTCAAAAATGATTTATTGAATCACTTAAAACAGTTTTTGTGGTAGATGCTAAATGTATTTCGAAAATCAATCGGAGAAGTGAATTTTAAAATACTCAAGTCTATTTCTAGCATTGATTGTTTCTCTAGTGGATAGTCTATGGAGTTTTGTGCTGTAGCTGGATACATAATATCCAGTGATCTTATTGTTATCCATCCCTCTTGGTAGCTGGTTTACCTTTATGGCCCCAAATTCTTTCCGAAATGGAGGTAATAATTTTGATTATATGCCTTCATTATGAAAGGACAAAGAAGTACACAGGGACAAAAAATGCACATGGTGACAACTGAGTACAGTTCTCTGTCATACATGGAATTTCCTATTACAGAAATTCAGGTCAGTTTAACATGGAGCTAAATCTCTTTCTGTGTCTTTCTCTCTTGTTTCTGTCTCTATCTCTGACTGAGTACACATACAGAGTTAGAAATTATATTTGTATGTTCATGAGTGTTTTTCCCTATATCTTTTGTGTTATGTGACAAATAGAAAAGCCATTGATTCATTCAATTATTATAGATGGGTAATTAAACTTCAAAGAATACATTGGCAGAGTGACTTAAAATCTTATTAAAGAAAAAAATGACACATTAGGATATTCTTTTAAGGTAAATTGGACAGGAGAGGAGATGAAAAATAAAAGATAAATAACCAAAGTGACTCAAAGGAATACGGGAATATTTTTTTTAATTTTTAGGAGGCCCTAACACAAACTTTCAGAGGGTAATTGCCTGAGTTTGAGTAATATTTACTAAACAGTAATGACCACAACTTCAATAAAAGAGACCGGTTTAATTTGTAATAAAATAATTTAAATGGTTTTCTTGGAAAATGCACATTAAGTATCTTGCAAATAGGCCTGGAAATAAGAGACAAAAATTTAAACCTGTGGGTTCTGTAGAAAGCCTCACATTTTGAGAGTCTCTAGATATGCACACAGTGAGGCCAATGGAGGATATGCAAAGGAACGGATCACAAAGGCTCAATAGTTATGTGCATATGATCATGTAAATCAATACCTTACAAAATGAACTCCAAGAAAAGGAAACAAGAGATTTTATATTATTATTATTATTAAGGTTTTTTAAATTGTGAAAATACCATACAGAGGAGTTACAATTACATGAGCAAGATAATGAGTACATTTCTTCCGAGATCAGACAGATCGGGCGTGTTCAGGGTAGTATGGCAGTAGACTAATGAGTACATTTCTTATCAAGCATTGTTGCCTTCTCCTTTGTTTCCCCTTACCATCCCTGTCCTCCCATCTCCCCCACCCCCTGATTCCCTTCTTTCCCCCTCCAAAGTTAGTTTCTTTAACATAACATCTTGTACATCTCATTGTTGCAATGGGTCCACCTGTATACCTATTTAAACAATTTGTTTTTCCCCTTCCCCTCCCCAAATTATGCCAACATCAAATACAGTGAAAACAGGGGTTATACCATAGGGGAAGGACATACAAAGCAACACAGAAATCATCATATAAATATGTTAGAAGCAATACCAAGAAAGAAAAACCATTTGAGTCCTTATCTTGGGGTTCATTTCACCTAACATCAACTTATCTGACCTTTTCTGCTTGTCTCAGACATATATTAGTTATTGCAAATAAGGGAAACCATGGGATCTATATTTCTTTGGGCCTGGCTTACTTCACTTAATATAATTTTTTCCAATTCTTTTCATTTCCTAACAATTGGGGCAATGTCATTCTTTCTGATGGAGGCATAGAATTCCATTGTGTATATATACCACATTTTCTTGATGCATTCATCTACTGAGGGGCATCTGGGTTGGTTCCATATCTTAGCTACGGTAAATAATGCTGCAATAAACATAGTTGTGCTGATAGCTTTAGTATGATCTTGTTTGTGATCATTCGGGTAAATGCCCAAAAGTGGGATTGCTTTTGTTGTTGTGGTTTCTGTTGTCATTTCCTTTTGTCTTGTTTGTTAATTTGTCTTTGGGAGGGCAAGGGGGACACATAAAAAGTGGAAAAAGGGTAAAGAAGTATAACAGGGGTAAAAAGTGGAACAAAGGGTTAATAAATATAATAGGGGAACTCAGTAGACACTATGTGGAAAACGAACTATACATCTTGTGGGTAGGGATGGGAGGGGAAAACTTGGAGAGAGCAAGAGAGACATGATTCAAAAAGAATTGTAGTCATTACATGACTCATGTAAATGTAACCCTTCTGTATACCACCTCTACAATAACAATCAAGTATATAAGAACACTTCTTTGCCACTTTGGAGGACACACCAGGAAATATACCAAAAATACTAATGAAAACAAAAAATACACAAACAATAAAGTAGGAAATCCAGAACTTTAAAAGCAGTATGACAGGGAATGTAAAGATTTGAATCAACGGACTGGATATAATTGTTATTTCCTATATAATTAGATTTTAATTCAAAGGCCTAACTAACACTGTTGTGTCTATGGACACACTTCTTTATTTCAGGGGCTAGGTTTTCTTTCTTTTTTTATTGTGAAAATACTGTACAGAGGGTTACAATTACATGGGCAAGATAATGAGTATATTTCTTATCAAGCATTGTAGTGGCTAGGTTTTCTTATAGGTGATAAAGGTAATATGGTACATTCACCCCAAAGCTATTGTTTATTTGGGGATTAAATGAAATACTATACATAAAATCCCTGTCATCTTCCAGTCTCTTTTAATCTAGGATGTTCTCTGTGGAGATTATCATCAGAGTACATGTGTTCCCTAGTAGTATCTCCTCTGTACTTCATAGCAAAAACTAATTAGAATCAAAAGAGTTTTTTTGTCACCAATAACATTAAAAATAAAATGTTTTGAGGAGTGGAAAGCATGCTCTGAATTGAAAGAAAATGCAATATGTGTTCACACATATGTAATTAGTAGTAACCTTCATAGTGATGACATGTTTAACAACTTGATTGACAACTAGTGTGTATGTGTATATGTCTCCATATATGTGTCTGTGTGTATATGTGTTCATGCTCACTCTTGCAGCCAATTAGACATTCACATGGGTAACACATTTACCCTCATGGTTAAAATAATAAATTCCCGCTAAGCTGAAACAATAGACTAACTCGATGGGGGATTTAGCCTCTGCTGATGAGAACATGAGCCATGTAGGGATGGGTAAGAATAGTTGAAGCTTATCTTAAAATGAAAATAAGAATAAGCCTTGAGAATAAGGGAGTAGAAAGCAACAGCTTGTTCAATATGAGGTAAATAATTGACTTGGCTTTCTCTTAGCTAATTGAATATGCCTTTAATTTAATTTTATAATCCTATGAACCGCTATAGCCCAAGTGACTTTTCATATAGCTATATATTTAATACAATTAGAGTGAAATATCACACATTGAAATCTGTTATATCTATTTTTCTATAAATCTACTATATCAAGATAGATAGATAAATATAGTGCTCCTCCTTGAGCTTGAACTCAGGGCTTGAGTACCATTTCTGAGCTTTTATGCTCAAGTCAAGTGAGACAAGTGCTCTACCACTTGAGCTACAGCTCCATTTCTGACTTTTTAGTAGTCCATTGCAGAGAAAAATCCCACAGACCTTCCTGCCTGGATTACCTTTGAACCACAATTCTCAGATCCAGCTTCCTGAATAGCTAGAATTATAGGCATGGACTCCTGACCACTAGCCCAACATATCCTATCGCTGTCAAACCAATATGGTGTCTAGTGTTACAAATCGGTTGGGTAATTTCATGTCATAACAAATTTTCCAGGTAAGCCGATAATGAAAGCAAGCCAATGTCAGTTTTCAGGGACATTTATCTAAGGCTCATAGAAATATGCCATTTGGCTGTATATGATAAACCTACAGCCAGCATTATACTCAATGGTGAAAAACTAAAGCCATTTCCTCTTAACTCAGG